>NC_044388.1:8517856-8836106 GCF_006542625.1 Nomascus leucogenys | reverse complement strand
TGGTACACATCTGTAATCCTAGCTACTCGGGAGGCTGAGGCATGAGAATCACTTGAACCTGGGAGGCGGAGGTTGCAGTTCACGCCACCGCACGCCAGCCTGGGAGTGAGACTGTCTCAAGAAAAAAAAAAAAAAAAGGGCAGAAGACTTAACAGTAATTTATCCAAAGAAGATATACAAATGGCCAAAAAGTACATGAAAAGATGCTCAGCATCACTCATCATTAAAGAAATGTAAATCAAAACCATAATGAGATGCCACTTCATACCCATTAGAACGGCTATTAAAAAAACAAAAACTGCAAACGAGAAAGTGTTGGAGAGGATGTAGAGAAACTGCACCCATTATGCACTGCTGGTGGAAACATAAAATGATACAGCCACTGTGGAAAACAATATGGCAATTTCTCAAAAAAGTAAACATAGAATTACCATATGATCCAGTAATTCCACTTCTGGGTATATACCCAGATGAATCTGAAAGTAGGAACTCAACAGATATTTGTACACCCATGTTCATAGCACCATTATTCACAATAGTTAAAATGTGGAAGCAACCCAACTGCCCACCAATGGATAAACAGATAAAATGTGGTATATACATATAATGAAATATATACAGCCTTAAAAAGGAATAAAATTCTGATACATGCTACACTACAGATGAACCATGAAGACATAAGTGACATAAGCCAGACATAAAAAGATAAATATTGGGCTGGGCGTGGTGGCTCACACCTGTAATCCCAGCACTTTGGGAGGCCGAGGTGGGTGGATCACGAGGTCAAGAGATCAAGACCATCCTGGCCAACGTGGTGAAACCCCGTTTACTAAAAACACAAAAATTAGCTGGCGTGGTGGTGCGTGCCTGTAGTCTCAGCTACTTGGGAGGCTGAGGCAGGAGAAGTGCTTGAACCCGGGAGGCGGAGGTTGTAGTGAGCCGAGATCACACCACTGTACACGCCTGGCGACACAGCGAGACTCCGTCTCAAAAAAAAAAAAAAAAAAGATATTGTATGATTCCATTTATATGAAATCAAATTATAGTCAAAATCATAGAAAGTAGAACAGAGGTACTGTGGGGGAGTGGGAAATGTAGTGTTGTTGCTTCATGGGGACAGAGTTTCAATACAGGATGATGAAAAAGTTCTGGAGATGGATAGTGGTGATAGTTGCCCAACAATTTATTATTTCTCCATGGTTCTTTTGGTTTTGAACTGACTTATGTTTTGTTGTCTTTTATGCTAAGTTTTGATGATTTCATGGCTTCATTAGCCAGTGTATTTCTGCAAATAAGATGCTGTAGTTTATGTATTATGTTATGTATTTCATCATCAATTATGGCTACAAAACCAAATTCAATATGAGAGGAGGTCATGTTTCCGAGCAAAACTAATACAAACTCTATTGTATTCATTTTACTGTTCTTCTTTTTTTTTACATTGCTCCTTGTGGAGCAGGACTACCCCATAGGTAATGTGCCCAGAGTAGCCTGTTCTTCATTCTTTAACTTACTTCCATTGTCACATCTGGTTAACTACTACTGCTGCCACCTTCAGAAATGGTATGCCTTTTCTTGAAAAAAATAGTTTAGGATGCTTATTTCACCATTAGAAAATGAGGATTAAAATAAAAGTTTACTTTTCTAATTTAGCTAATAATTTTAAATAATAAACCCAGGCTTGTTTGAAAAATTAAAATAACTGTAAAAATGTTATAAAAAATAAATGTCAAAAATCCCTATTTTGGCCACGCACAGTGGCTCAAGCCTATAATCCTAGCACTTTGGGAGGCCGAGGCAGGCAGATTGCCTGACCCCAGCATTTCAAGACCATGCTGGGCAACATAGTGAGACCTCATCTCTACAAAAAATGTAAAAATAGCCAGGTGTGGTGATGTATGCCAGCTACTCAGGAGGCTGAGGCAGGAGGATTGCTTGTGCCTAGGAGGTCGAGGCTGTAGTGAGCCATGATTGCGCCACTGCACTCCAGCCTGGGAAACAGAGCAAGACGCTGTCTCAAAAAAAAAAAAAAAAAAAAACCACCTATTTTTTCTTCATAGATTTTCTATATGCTTCTGGGTTACATTTGACAAATTAACCTTAATAAAAATTAACTCAAAGCAAAGACCTAAATGTAAGAGCTAAACCTATCAAACTCTTAGAAGAAAACATAGGTGTTAAGTCTTTGTGACCTTGGATTAGGCAAAGATGTTTTAGATATATGACACAAAAGCATAAGTAACACAAGAAAAAAATAAATTAAACATCAAAATTAAAAACATTTGTGCCTCAAAAGACACCATTAAGAATGTGAAAGGTCAATTCACAGATTGGAGAAAAACTCTGCAAATCATGTATTTAATAAGGGATTTCCATCTAGAATATACAAAGAATGCAAATCAAAATGCTTTAATTTTTATTAATGAGGTACCATTTCTCAAGAAGTGTTAGCAAAAACGTGGAGAAACTGGAATACTCATACATTGCTTATGGGAATGTAAAACGGTACAGCCACTTTGGAAAACAGTCTAGCCATACTCAACAGGGCTAAACAAAGAATAACTGTATGACCCAGCAATTCCACTCCTTAGTCTGAGCTTAGTCTATAAAAGATGGGTAGGAAAACACCACAGGGGCCCACAACATGAGGAAGAAAACTTTCCTTTTCTTCTTATGTAGTCCTGTCCCATTACCTAGTGGCTTACAACCTAGAAGTTGAGAGTTACCTGGCTACAGTGTTTAACTTCTCCCTGAGTTTCTAAATGTAAATTTTCATTGACCTACATAACACATAAAGTATGCAAACCATCTGTGTTAAGTGTCTCCTTCTAGTTACAGTTCCACCCAAACCCAACACCTAAAGAATATCTGTTACCATGACTTCTATTATAGTTTTACCTATTTTGAACTTTAAATTAAAATCATATAGTATGTACCCTTTTGTATCTGACAACACTATTTGAGAGATTCATTCACACTTTTCATGTGACTGTATTTCATTCATTGTATGAATACGTTGCAATTCATTCATCCATTCTGCAGATGGGCATTTGTTTGTTTCTAGTTGGAGGCTAATAGTGTTTCTATAAACTTTCTTGTACACATTTTTGGTGAATGTGTGCACAAATTTCTGTTGAGTATACACAAGGAACAGAATTGATGAGTTACGGGTATGTGTATATTCAACTTCAGCAGATACTGCTAACTCCCAAAATGACTGTACCAATTTATCCTGCCACCAGCAGTGTATGAGCATTTTAGATGCTTCATATCCTTGCCAAACTTAGCACTGTCTATCCTTTTCATTGTAGCCATTCTGATGGATGTAAAGTGGTATTGCACTGTGGTTTTCATTTGCATTTTTCTAATGATTAATGATGATAAGCACTTTTTCATGTTTACTGGCCTGTTAGTATTTTTTGCTAGAATAAAAAAATTCTGTTCATTTTTATATGCCCTTATATCTGGCAACCTTGCTAAATTCATTTTTCTCATAATTTGTCTGTAGATTCTTTTGGTTTTTCTTGGGATACAATCACATCATCTGCAAATAGTGCCATTTTATTTCTTCATTTACAATTCTTTTATTAAGGCTTTCCATTTTGTTTCTTGGCTTACTGCACTAGCAAGAATTTCTACTACAATACTGAATAGAGGTGGTGATTAACTAGGGGTCCTTCTTGTTTCTTATGCCAAGTTGAAAGCTTTTTATTCACTACTAAATGTAATGTTTGCTGTCAAGTTTGTGTGTGTGTGTGTGTGTGTCTTTTTTTTTAGTCAGAGTCTAACAAGGTGAAAAACCGTCTCTACTAAAAATACACAAAATTAGCCTGGCATGGTGGCACACGCCTGTAATTTCAACTACTCTGGAGGCTGAGACAGGAGAATCACTTGAACCCAGAAGGTGGAGGTTGCAGTGAGCTGAGATCAAGCCATTGCACTCTAGCTTGGGAGACAGAGGAAGACTCCATCTCAAAAAAAAAAAAAAAAAAAAAAAAGAAAGAAAGGAAAGAAAAATAAGCATAAAGAAAGAAAGGAAAGAAATGAGCATAAAGAAAAAAATGAAACACCACTGTGCTAAATCTTACTCATTTAGAACAAGGAATAAAGAAAAATACATGTAGCAATCTTCGTGGTTTGACAGAGGGGTGGTGGGGATACATTACAGAAAAGTTATATTCAAAACTTTTTAAAGAATGATAAAAAAAATGCTAGGAAAAAAAGCCACTGGACCAAATGTAGAAAGAGAAAGTTGAACCAATGGCTATACTATAAATTTAACCTAACACTTTTATGTGTTCTCACTTACAGATCTTTAGAATTCTTACTTACAAAGGAGAATAAAGAGAACCTTGGTTTTTGTACTGTTTGCAGTGCAGAGGTGCCACCAATCATAACTGATAAATAGTTCCATTTTAAGGCCTTAAACATTGCTAAATACCTCTGTGCAAGAACTTGTTCTGTTGCCCTTTCGAAGGATAAACACCAGTAAAGACCAGTTTGAATTGGAAAGAGGACTTTCCATTAGAGAGTAAAGAACATTTCATTTCTATGATACAGCAGCTCCTCAGAAGTGATTGTATCTGTTGAAAACGATTAGGACAAAGAAGCAAGCAACAAAAGCCACGAAGGAACTGAAACAGCACTAGTGTCAGGGCAAGAAAACACACATCCTTTATACATATTCCCATGGTTCTCACTCAGAACCTAGTCACTTTCATTTTAGACTGAATTCTAACACATTTGGCCATCTAGTTTCTCAGGGCACAGCAAATCAGAGATAGCATATTAGAAAATGTAGGAGTTTCTGACGTGCTAGGCATTTATGTTTTACTTAACAAACTACAAGTGATTCTGATGCACCGCTAGAATGGAGAAGCCACTGTCCTAATATTCTAAGATAACATGAACTTTCCTTATGCCCAACATATTGCTTAAGAAACAAGCAAGTTTGTTATGATTTATAAATGTTTTAAGAAAAACTTAGCCGGGTGTGGTGGCTCACGCCTGTAATCCCAGCACTTTGGGAAGCTGAGGAAGGTGGATCACGAGGTCAGGAGTTCGAGACCAGCTTGGCCAACATGGCAAAACCCCGTCTCTACTAAAAATACAAAAATTAGCCAGGCATGGTGGTGTGCGCCTGTAATCCCAGCTATTCGGGAGGCTGAGGCAGGAGAATTGCTAGAACCTGGGAGGCAGAGGTTGCAGTAAGCCGAGATCACGCCACTGCACTCCAGCCTGGGTGACAGAGCAAGACTCCATCTCAAAAAAAAAAAAAAAAAAGAAAAAATTGTTAAAGTTTGGGCACGTTAGGGTAATGTGGAGTATTCACTTTGATAGACCTCTTCATCTCCCAGATGGAAAGAGGGGAGAGACTAAAGGACATACTACCAATAGTCAATCTGCTCACAGGGTAATTTCTACTTAAACCATACAGATACTATGAGTGAACTGGGGCACTCAATGCAGAATGAAATAATGGCAAAAACTGAAAGAAGTTAAAGTTACATGAAGAAAAACATCGCATTAAACCAGAGCAGTGGCAACGCCAACAGCCTCTCTATATAGCTGAATCTTCCAAACAAAATAGTTAGACTTATACTCACCTTTCTGAAAAATCAGAGTCTATAAATTTTCTAGCCCGTTTTCTATCACTAAAAAGGAAAAAAGATAGCATAAAAACAATACATACTTAAATACAATTTAATTTCATTAATACTTTATTATAACTTGTCTAAAATTATACACTGAATATATTCAAAGACTAAAACTAACAAATACAAAAGATAGGTACATAAAATAAATCTTAATTTTATCATGTGAACAAGATATCACAACATAATAATCATAAGTTGAAAAGAGCTCAATGAATAGTTAGAGAGGAAAACACTGCAGACTTGCAAACAAGATAGAGAAAAATTTTCTTCACTCTGCGACATACTGACTATAAAAACACCAGACACTCCTGCCACCTCCAATATAAAGCACAAATGAGGCTGAAAACATCCAGACCCTGGTCATTTCCAAAGTGGGCTAACACTGCTGGCACAGGCTTGGCTTTCATGTTATAATCTTTCAAGGCTATAGAGAAATCCAGGGTAACCTTACATCTACATAAGAATGTTCATAAGGATTGAATAACGCCCATAGGATTACAGGTAATTCTGTCATTTCAGCTCATTTGATAATGGAAAAGTATGCATATACAAAACTCTTCTGTCTTTAATGTATTTGTGTTTGTACATGTGTGTAGGCATGTATTTATGTATATTAATATGTATAGATATTAAAGCACTTTGCCAGAATTATTAATTCACTTAATATCCTTGAAGCAAGGAGATTCTTACTGAACTAAGATTTACCATCTGCTTGCTCAAACTCACATATGACAGAATCACCAATGCAGTATTCCACCATGTAAATAACTTCTAAAGTAACAAAACGTCTAAGGTAACAAAATGAGGTTTCGAGTAATGTATCTTATTTATTTTTCTTTTATGGAAGTATGAGGTGCTAAAATGATAAAGAGTGGAGAAAGGTATAAGTATTTTACAGGCAAAGATGAAACATATAGAAGTTTGTACTAAACGTGACAAATTAGTAACAGAAGGGACATTGATTCAATTGCTCAGTGTTTAAAAAGAAGAGGAAATTTACTAAAAAAATTTATTTGGACTCTTTTCCTACCCTTTTCTGGTTTTTACGGAAATAATTCATACAGGAAATTCTGAGTGTAGCCAACACTTAATATTTAACTCCTTTTTTGTGTGAGTTAAAAATACATAAAAATATAGTTTTTATATCTCCAAAGCAGTTAAATGTTATAATAATAAAAGTAGACCTATTCCAGAGTTTAAAAAGTCACAGGGTTTAGTTATGAGTTATTGTACTGTTTTTTTTCTGTTTAAAAATAGTTGTTCCAGAGATTATTTATATCTAAGATATAAAGTGAAATAAAATAGGTGATTTTAAAGGAAAAACATTTGTTTTTAAGAACTAAACAAACAAGAACAGAAGACAAGACAGTAAGAAAAAAATGTCTAAACTTTTTTTTTAAGGTTTTAAAAATAGTAACTTGCAACACTCTTACCCAGGGACCCAGCCAGTAGCTTCTGCTATGTGTGTCTGAGTAACCATTGCTGGTGCAGGGGTATATGGACTCCCAATCAGAACACTTCCTGAACTGGTTAGTCTCTGTGGTGTGCTTATAATCTGTAAAGTTAGGAACAAAGAATATAATATTCTTAATTATTAAGAAAAGCCTACAGGCAGAAAATAACATTGATTGCTAACCTACATATGAGGAAACCTTGCTGCCTAAAAGGCACTTAATGTCAGTCATCTAAAAATATAAGCAATGCCTTTGATTTACTTATATCCTAGGATCTTAAAGCACAAGTATCCTGAATACTGACATGAGGTCACAATGCAGGTTTCAGCAAATAAATGGCAATCTGGAAGGATTAAGTAGAGAACTGATAATGCTTTAAAAATCAGAAAAATGAAAAGCTTTCTTTGAAACTGAGGAAATGAATTGCAGTACAGCTTGATTTACCAGAACCAGAGCAACAGCAAATCAGACTTCCACAGTCCATCATACGGTATACACAAAGATACTATCCAGCTTGGATTATTATATAGATGCAATTTTATCCTTTTATAAAAGAGTATTGGACCGGGAGCAGTGGCTCGCGCCTATAAACCCAGCATTTGGGAGGCCGAGGCGGGAGGATCACCTGAGGTCAGGAGTTTAAGACCAGCCTGGCCAACATGGTAAAAACCTATCTCTACTAAAAATACAAAATTAGCCAGGTATGGTGGCATGTGCCTGTAATCCCAGCTACACGGGAGGCTGAGGCAGGAGAATCACTTGAACCTGGAAGGTGGAAGTTGCAGTGAGCCGAGATCGCGCCACTGTACTCCAGCCTGAGCAAAAAGAGCAAAACTCCATCTCAAAAAAAAAAAAAAAAAAAAGAGTATTTCATTTTATTAAATACTCTTTGAAGACATTTTAAAGACCATAAAACATTCTACCATGTGGATTTATTATTCTCTATTAGATATATATGCATTTTTAATTATTCACTATTATAAAGAATGCTGTGATAAACATTTTTGTACAAAGACCTTGCCCTTAATTTCTATTTCCTAAGGCTAGATTCCAGAAAGGGGATTAATGGAACCCCTAAAGACTTTTTTAGAAAGGTATCTTATATGTGTTACCAGGTCTTAAAATTTTCACTGGTTAAAAAACAAAACAAAACATGTTTTTCCCAAAGACATTTATAATAATTAATACAAAAAAAACTAGCAGCCTAGTAATAGCTTTAGAAGTATTTTCATGTAAAAAAAGGGGAAGAGGCATGCTCCAGTGAATGGGGATATTAATGAAACATGATTGGCCCCTATTGGATAATTGTTGAAGCAACTGCTGGGTATATAGTTCTATTTTTGTAAAGTTTGCAAGTGTTCATGATAGTAAGTTTTAAGTCCCAACTGAGAGAGAAAAATATCTACAGGGACTACGTGTAACTGTTAATAAGTCCTCAAACAAGAGAAATAGTTCTATTTCTACTGCCTTATGCAAGACAAAATGCTAATTAATTTTTATCTCCCTGACCAAATGAAACATGTTTCTGCAGCCAGGGTGAATCATTAAGTTCATTGCTAACTTGCTCCATACATAACTGAAGGGAAGGATTAATAAGCATTTCAAGCTCTTTATTTGCATTTGAAGGAAAGAGTCAAACAATAACCTCTGAAGCATAAAAACATTTCAGACCTAGTTATTAAAGTCTAGTCAACATTTATTCATTTACCAAGTATTTAAGAACCTTAGTTAGTGTCTGTTTTTGTTTGACTATGTTAGTTTGGGGCTAGGGAGATGTTAGTACCTAGAAATGTTTATGAAATAGTTTTAATCCATTCATTCCATAGTTTAAAAAAATAAAAACAGAAGTTAATAATATTGACAGATGTCTGGAGAGTTCTGATTATGTACAATACACCAAGGGTATTAAATAAGGCACTCAGAAGTTTGCCTCATGAGAAAACATAACATAAAAACAGAAAAACAGAAAACATAAAAACAGACAACGTGTCTGTACCTCGCATCAAATTCTGCCTTGCATTCCAAGTATGCTTGCACTTCCCACTCCACACGTCTGGTCCCACATCCCCACTTTCAGTGCATCCCCTATTTCAGTGTAGGATCTTTAGGGGTGGCGAGTACCTTGCTAAACTATGTCCTTTGCAGGGTTTAACACAGTGGTAGGGGATGCTCATAGGAAAGGCACAATAAATATTTATTAACTGGGATAAAATACTCAACTTTTAAAATAATAGGGAAAAAAGTAACTTCATTTATTGATATGCTAAAAGGTTTATATAAAATCCACTAAAAAAATACAGCATAGTTTCCACCAATCACTACATCACATTCTCTATCATGCTGACCTTGGGTATGGACAATTTATAAAGAAAAATGTGAGTTATTTGATTAGCCTCTGGTCAACTCTATTCCTTGAACAGCAATGTCTACAAAGCTATTCTAAGCATTCCAATTTACCCTTGAAACAGATTGTATGACTACTGTAGTATTATTACTAAGGAGATATTTTTCTATATGGTATTAGCAGCCTGCATGCTTGGTTTTGCTGATTTATAGGGCTTTGTAGAAAAAAAAAAGAAGCTGGGCATGGTGGCTCATGCCTGTAATCCTAGCACTTTGAGAGGCAAAGGCAGGCGGATCATTTGAGGTCAGGAGTTCAAGATCAGCCTGGCCAACATGGCGAAACCCCAACTCTACTAAAAATACAAAAATTAGCTGGGCGTGGGGGTGGGCACCTATAATCCCAGCTACCTGGAAGGCTGAGGCAGAAGAATCACTTGAACCCAGAAGGCAGAGGTTACAGTAAGCAGAGATCATACCACTGCACTCCAGCCTGGGCGACAGAGTGAGACTCCATCTCAAAAACAAACAAACAAAGGCCGGGCGCGGTGGCTCACGCTTGTAATCCCAGCACTTTGGGAGGCCGAGGCGGGCGGATCACGAGGTCAGGAGATCGAGACCACGGTGAAACCGCGTCTCTACTAAAAATACAAAAAAAATTAGCCAGGCGTGGTGGCGGGCGCCTATAGTCCCAGCTACTTGGAGGGTCTGAGGCAGGAGAATGGCGTGAACCCGGGAGGCGGAGCTTGCAGTGAGCCGAGATTGCGCCACTGCACTCCAGCCTGGGCGACAGAGCGAGAGTCCGTCTCAAAAAACAAACAAACAAACAAAAAGAAACAAAGAAAGGAAAAAAGAGGAGGAAGGGAAAGCGGACACAGAGAAAAACTGGCTATCTTTATGAAAATGACTTTGAAAGTGAATTCTAGTTTACATTTTCTTTTTTTCCCTCCCTCATTGTCAGATTGCTGGCTGATATTCTTTGCTGATCGGAGAGTGATTAGCAACACTCTGCTCCTTTCTCTTAGCACAGGGCCTGGTACATAGCAATTCCTTAATAAACATTTCCTACATGAACAAATTAGAGATGACACACTCGAACAGGAAAGATAGGGTCTAAGAGTATGCGAGATACAGTAAGTTCCTAAACTAAGATAATGAGAGTGAAACTTAAGAAATAAAACAAAAGGAAAATCAAGTAAGACTTGAACAGCCACAGAATATAAGAAAATTGGTTTACAGGGTGATAAGCCAGTCATGCTTTGTAACCCTGAACCTTAATTTTGAAATCCCAGGCCAGGCACAGTGGCTCACTCCTATAATCCCCGCACTTTGGGAGGCTGAGGTGGGTGGATCATTTGAGGTCAGGAGTTCGAGACCAGCCTGGCCAACATGGTGAAACCCCATCTCTACCAAAAATACAAAAAAAATCAGCTGGGTGTTGTGGTGCACGCCGGTAATCCCAGCTACTCAGGAGGCTGAGGCAGAAGAATCGCTTGAACCTGGGAAGCAGAGGCTGCAGTGAGTTGAGATCGTGCCACTGCACTCTCCAGCCTAGGTGACAGAGTGAGACTCTGTCAAAAAAATAAAAAAAAAAATTTGAAATCCCAAACTGAAGTATTAAAAGTTGGAGGTAAAAATATACTTTTAATATAATTCACTTGATATGCTAAGGAAAATGGAGTTTTAAATTTCAGAGTCCTCCTACCAAAAATCCAGACATCCTTAATTTAAATGTTATCATGTGGTTTCTCTGACAATAGAATTAGTTACGCTGGGAAAATCACATAGCAATTGAACATTATTCTGAACATTTTCCTGCCCTCAATCAACATATTTTATGTGCTACTGCCATCTACAGTTAAAAAAAGCCAAGAGAGCATATGTATTCGAAAGGGAAAAAAATTACAAAATTATAAAGTGGTATATTAAGAGATTTCACTATTTGATGGAATTTTGGTTTTCACTATAAGAAGCACGCAGTTTTTACTCTTCTGAAATAAGACAGCCATGAGATTATCTTATACAGTTGACCCTTGAACAACATGGGCTTAAACTGGGCAGGTCCACTTATACATGGATTTTCTTCCACTTCTGCCACCCCTGAGACAGCCAGACCAACTCCTCCTCTTTCTCCTCCGCAGCCTACTCAACAGGAAGACATCAAGAATGAAGACCTTTATGATAATCCACTTCCACTTAATGAATTATAAATGTATTTTCCTAATGATTTTCTTAGTAATATTTTTTCCCTAGGTTACTTTATTGTAAGAATACAGTATACAATACACATTAACATATGAAATAACATTAATATAACATAAAATGTGTTATTCGATTAATTATGTTACAGTAAGGCTTCTATAGTCAATAATAAGGTATTAATAGTTAAATTTTGGGGGAATCAAAAGCTATCTATGGATTTGTGACTGCACAGGGGCTGTGCCCTTATCCCTTGCATTGTTCAAAGGTCAACTGTATAAATAATCTTAAGATCTATAACATATAACCATAAGACAGCCTGTAAGAAAAGGGCAAGTATCTCAACTAAAATAGGTACTGCTAAACTAGTTTCCATAGCCACAGAAAACTTTTCATGGGGACTCTGGAAATTTCTATCTACCATTAAGATCTGGCTTCCAAAAGATCTTTACTAAAAACATGTAAAGTTTAAAGGGCAAGCACAAAAAGAAGGCTAAGAAGCAAATGGGTGAGTTTCTAATCCAAGAATTCTTTTTTTTTTTTGAGATGGAGTCTGGCTCTGTTGCCTAGGCTGGAGTGCAGTGGCGTGATCTCAGCTCACTGCAAACTCCGCCTCCCGGGTTCATGCCATTCTCCTGCCTCAGCCTCCCGAGTAGCTGGGACTACAGGTGCCCGCCACCACGCCCGGCTAATTTTTTGTACTTTTAGTAGAGACGGGGTTTCACCTTGTTAGCCAGGATGGTCTTGATCTCCTGACCTTGTGATCCGCCCGCCTCAGCCTCCCAAAGTGCTGGGATTACAGGCGTGAGCCACCGCGCCCAGCCTAATCCAAGAATTCTTTAACTAAACAAAAACTTTTTAAAAAATCATGGATGAGGGAGTTAGAGAAGCGATAAATGGCTCTAACTGGGTGTCTTAGTCCATTCAGGCTACTATAACAAACCACCTTAGACTGGGTAATTAATTTTCTTTAAAGTCTTCTGCAAGGAGTACAAAACTGGGTAATTTACAAACCATAGAAATTTATTGCTCACTGTTCTGGAGGTTGCTGAGAGGTCCAAAATTAAAGTGCCGGCAGATTCAGTGCCTGGTGAGGGTTTATTCTCTGCTTCAAAGATGATGCCTTCTGGTTGCATCCTAATAGCAGAAAGGGTCCAGGGCGCTCCCTTCAACCTCTTTTATAAGGGTACTAATTCCACTCATGAGGGTGAAGCCCTCATGACTTCATCACTTCCCAAAAGGCCCCGCCTCTTAATACCACCACAGTAGGGATTAGGTTTCAACATGAATTTTTGGAGGAACCCATTCAGACCACAGCATTCAGTTCCTGGCCCTCTAAAATTCATGTCTATTTCACAGGCAAAATACATTCATTTCATTCCAATAGTCTCACAAGTCTTAACTCCTTCCCAAAATCAGATATGGGTAAGACTCAAAGGTGCAATTCATCCTGAGGCAAATTCCCTCCAGCTGTGAGTCTGTGAAATCCAATCTGTTTCCAAAATACAATGATGGGACAGGCACAGAACATGCATTCCCATTCCAAAAGGGAGAAAACAGAAAAGAAGAAAGGGATAATAATAACAGGTCCCAACCAATACAAAACCCAACAGGGCAAACATTAACTTTTAAGGCTTCAGAATGATCTTCGACTTGATATCCTGACTTCTGGACACACTGGAGCAGGAGTTGGGCCCCCAGGGTACCAGGGGCTCCCACCCCCATGACTTTATTGGGGGCAGCCCATGCTGCAGTTCTCCTGGGTTAGAGTTTGAGTCTTCTGCATGTGGCTCTCCCAGGCTGGAGTTGCATGCTGGAAGCTCTGCTAGACTAGGGCCTCAGGGAGTGACCCCGCCCCCCTCAGCTCCACTAAGCTTTGCCCTGGTGAGGGTTCCCAGCGGTGGCCTCACCTCTGTAGCAATTCTCTGCCAGGATCTGCTAAGGCTCTCCAGGGCATCTTTTGAAATCTAGGTGGATGTTATCATACCCCGCAGCTTGTGCACTCTGCACCCACTGGAGATGGCATCACTCAGACACTGCCAAGGTTCACCACCTGTGCCATCTAGAGGAGCAGCCACTGTGACTTGCACTATACTTGGGCCTACTGGAGCCACACCTGGAATGGCTAAGGAGCACTGTGCCAAAATTTGGGGAGTAGACTTGACACAGTGCCAGGAAGGGATTGCCAGGGTTTCATTAGCGCCTGAAGCCCCTCTTTTGATAGTTCTGTCCCCCATGCCTTGGCACTCTGGGCCTGTGATGGGAGGAGCAGCACTGGTAATCACTGAAATGCTGTGGGTTTATTCTTCCATTGTTTTGATGAACAGCACCAAGCTTCCACCCAGGCACGCTAATCTCCTTATCAAAAGGTGACTAGGCCACTCTTTTGGTGTTCTCTCCAGAACATGCTTTTTTATTCTTCACATGGCCAAGCTGAGAATTTCCCAAATCTTCAATTCTGATTATAAATTATATGTTTAATTCATTTCTCTCTTCTCACATTTTACTATAAACAGCCAAGAGAAGCCATGTTGATCCCTAAACACTTTGCTTAGAGATTTCTTTGACCAAATATCCAATTTCACTGCTCCTAAGTTCCTCCTTCCACAAAACATTAAAATAGGAAAACAATTCAGTGAAGTCCCTTGCCACTTCTTTGGTTGTTGTTTGGTTGTTTTATTTTATTTTTTTGAGATAGAGTCTCACTCTGTCAGGGTCCCTATAGCCTTGGACTCTTGGGCCCAAGTGATCCTCTCTCCTTAGTCTCCTGAGTGGCTAGGTGCCACCATGACTGTTTTTTTTGTTTTTTTTTTTTTTTTTTTTTTTGAGACAAAGTCTCGCTCTGTTGCCCAGGCTGGAGTGCAGTGGTACAATCTCTGCTCACTGCAAACTCAGCCTCCCAGATTCGAGTGGTCTTCCTGCCTCAGCCTCCCAAGTGGCTAGGATTACAGGCACCCGCCACCATGTCCGGCTAATTTTTGTATTTTTAGTAGAGACGGGGTTTCACCATGTGGGCCAGGCTGGTCTCGAACTCCTGACCTCAAGTGATCTGCCAGCCTCGGCCTCCCAAAGTGCTGGGGTTACAGGTATAAACCACTGCACCCGGCCTAGCTAATTTTTTATTTTTAGCTTTTTTTTTTTTTTAGTAAAGATGAGGTCTCACTATGTTGCCCAGGCTGGTCTTAAACTCCTGGGCTCAGGAAATCTTTCTGCCTTGGCCTCACAAAATGTTGGGATTACAGGAATGAGCCACTGGGCCCAGCCTTTTGCTACTCTGTAACAAGGATGGCTTTTCCTCCAGTTTCCAATAACATGTCCCTCACTCCTGTCTGAGACCTCATTATAATGGCCTTTACCATCCATATTTGTGCCAACATTCTGTTCATGACCACAGAGGTAATCTCTAAGAAGAGTGAGGCTTTCTCTATAGCTCTCCTCTTCTGATTGCTCACCAGAATCACCCTTAATGGTCCATTCATCTCAAGAGGCTTTTTCCAGCCTATTCCTCTGAACTCTTCCAGCCTCTGCCCATTATCCAGTTCCAAAGCCACTTCTACAGTTTTAGGTGTTTGTTATGGCCACACCCCAGTTCTTGGTACTAATTTTTGTCTTAGTCTGCTATAACAAAATACCTTAGCATAGGTAATTTATAAATGATAGAAATGTATTTCTTACAGTTCTGGTGGCTGGGAAGTCCAGGATCAAGACACTAGCAAATTCAGAAGGCTCACTCTCTGCTTGTAGTGTCTTCACTACAGGAAGTGAGGCAGAAAGGGGCAAAGAGCTCCCTTCAAATTTTTTTTTTTTTTTAGACAGAGTCTTGCTCTGTCTCCCAGGCTGGAGTACAGTGGTGCGATCTCTGCTTACTACAACCTCTTCCTCCCGGGTTCAAGCGATTCTCCTGCCTCAGCCTCCCGAGTAGCTGGGACTACATGTGTGTCACCATGCTTGGCTAATTTTTTGTATTTTAGTAGAGATGGGGTTTCACTGTGTTAGCCAGGATGGTCTCGATCTCCTGACTTTGTGATCCACTCACCTTGGCCTCCCAAAGTGCTGGGATTACAGGCGTGAGCCACCACACCCGGCAATTTTTGTATTTTTAGTAGAGATGGGTTTCACCATGTTGACCAGGATGGTCTCCGTCTCTTGATCTCATGACCCGCCCGCCTCCGCCTCCCAAAGTGCTGGGATTACAGGTGTGAGCCACCACACCCGGCCTCAACTTCTTTTATAAAGTCACTAATCCCCTCCATGAGAATGAAGCCCTCATAGCTTAATCACTTCCCCAAGGGCTCTACCCCTTAATACCACCACAATAGGGATTAAGCTTCAACATGAATTTTGGAGGGACACATTCAAGAGACAGCAATGGAGTCTTACAACAATTAAGAAACCAAAAACGAAATTCTGATTCCTGCCCAAGAACTCAGAACTGAAAAAAGGACCTCAGAAGTAGGGGGACAAATTAAGTACTTGGGATGGCCCAGTTGAAGGTAGAGTTCCAAATCGCCTCTCCTTCTTGTGACCTTTGTTTTGCTGATCCTGAGATTTACAGTAACTGAGTTAGTAGCACACATCACTACTTATTATTAACAGAACTGGACTGTGTAAGGGCTAAAATGCACATTAGTTCAAACTGACGATGGGAGAAAAATTATACATGCTTCCAGAGGAGAAATTCAAATTGGGGTATAGCAGCATTAAACAAAAAATAATACAAAATAATCTCTCAAAACAGAAGAGTGCTGTAAGGGCAAGACTCATAAAAATTTCAGTATGTTTAATTTTGGTGCTTATATAATCACATTTCAAAATGCAGATTTTAAAGTCAGGTGCTTTATCTCATTTGCACCTATAGTAGTGGCTGAGGAGGGGCAAATGCTTGGCAAATGTCTGAAAATATAACCTGAGCTACCTTGAAATGAGGGCTCTTATTTGAGCTTAAATCTCTATGAGGTTTGGAGCTAGACTACATTCTTCACATAGTTACAGTAAATTGTGTTGTATCTTTAGCTTGATTTCTGCAGATAATAAACAGTCCTCAACTAACCAAGGAAAATATCATGTCTAGAATGTGCACTGAAGTCTTAGAGACTTTCTGAAACCATTAGGTATGTTAAAAGATATTTTTGTCTAAATAACTTTGCATTTAACATAGTCCACAGTGCTGTTGTACATTATGGGCAAAATTTATCCTTATTGCTCTATAGATGAAAAGGTGAAAACACCAGCAACGAAAAGTTATTGCTTAAATATTTGAGTACTTTTACTAATGGTGGGTGAGGCCATTTAGACATAGTTTCAGAGTAGTGGAATGGAACCTTGCTTATAAATAAGTCTTCTGAAAGTGCTACACAGTTCATGCTCTAGCATAATTAATGAATGTCTTTAGAGAAACAGTTGTTTTCCATTTTTCATTCATTATTTCTACTGCTAAAGATTAAAATAAATTGGTATATTGTTTTTTCCCCAAAAGTCTTTAATGAAAGGAGTTTTAAATTAATAGCTCCAGATGTAAATTAACTGTTGGGTCACAGATTCCATTAATGTGAGAATACATAGTTTAGAGTAGTAAAGGTTATTTTATAAGAAAAAGAAAAAAGGAGAAAGACATAAAGCATAATACATTTCAAATCAATTTAAACAAGTAAATACAAGAGAAACCTCATATAGAGAGCAAAAGACTTAATACTACACATCCAGAATCCACAGATTCAAATATGTGAAAATTAAATATTAAAGAGCACACAATGTTTCTCAAGCTCAAAACTTGACCAGATACATTCAGATAAAAACAGAACGTTTTTTAAAAGTGACTCAGATAACTGAAACTAACTATAATTTTTTCTTTTTCTTTTTGAGACAGGGTCTTGCTTTATCACCCAGGCAGGAGTGCAGTGGTGCAAACACGGCTCACTGTGGCCTTGACCTCTTGGGCTCAAGCAATCCTCCTGCCTCAGTCCTCCAAGTAGCTAGGACTTCAGGCATGCGCCACAGTGCCCAGCTGTTTTTTGTAGAGACAGGGTTTCACCATGTTGCCCAGGCTGGTCTTGAACTCCTGGGCTCAAGTGATCCACCTGCCTCGGCCTCCCAAAGTGTTGGGATTACAGGCGTGAGCCACCTACCTCGCCTGGTTTAACTGGAATATCTGATCAAACATATTTAATGAAATTATCCTTTAAATTAGTCTTGGCTAAACAAAGTTTCGATTCTAAGATTTGATAATTTTCTTACCATTTGGGGTCCAACATTCACATTTATTGGTCCTAAGGTTTTTGGTAAAATCTTCGTAGGTGAGTTGGTATTGGAAACTGGAAATGCAACAAATGAAATGTTGCCTGAAATGATATCAAAACATTAAGTTAGTATTCTGCAATACCAAGGCCATTTTCTAGCTATATACACCCATGGTCCTAATTCATTATGTTGAGATAATTTATAATTATCTTAGGAAGCATATTATGAACAAAATATACCTTACTGAAAAGTCATACTAATGACTGCTTTGTTGTAAGGAATACAATTAATTTTGCTGCATAACTAATCTTATTTATATTTTATTGAAACTCTATAGAATAGTTCCAATTATTTGACAACTAACTACAAAACTTTCAGTTAGTCTTTTAGAGGAAAAATTTTTTAGAGAATATGTAACACAAATCACAGTTTATATCAGAATTGAGAAAGAGATCTTTAATAGACATGACAGAACAAATAATATACTTGATGATGAAACAGAACATGAAAAGTAAAATGACTATTCAAATTTCTTTTTTTTTTTTTTTTGGGGGGGCGGAGTCTCGCTGTCGCCCAGGCTGGAGTGCAGTGGCGCGATCTCGGCTCACTGCAAGCTCCGCCTCCCGGGTTCACGCCATTCTCCTGCCTCAGCCTCCCGAGTAGCCGGGACTACAGGCGCCCGCCACTGCGCCCAGCTAATTTTTTGTATTTTTAGTAGAGATGGGGTTTCACCGTGGTCTCGATCTCCTGACCTCGTGATCCACCCGCCTCAGCCTCCCAAAGTGCTGGGATTACGGGCATGAGCCACCGCGCCTGGCCTCAAATTTCTTTATAGTATAAAACGTTGAGACTAAAAGCTAACATATTTTCAAACTGTCAAATTAGTAATGTTTTAGGGTTTTATAACTAGAGAAAAAACATGGTGCTAACTAGTTATTAATACTAGAAACAGTGGGATCTGTACCGTGTTTTCAAGTGATTTCAGTATTTTAAATTTCAAATTAACATAGCAAACTGCTACCAAGAAACTTCCCCCCAAAAGGAAAAGCCAACCTGTTATTTTCTGAACTATAACATCAACTACTTAATTCCCCCGATAAACTTCAGCTTATCAATGTTTCTCTTAGAAGATAACAGTGTAACAAAATATATCAAAGGAGATCATCCAGGAAGTATGTGAAAGAAGGCCAACACTAAAACCCTGGGGACAAGCAACATTTAAGGGTAGGACAACAAAGACATTTCCTTCTTAGTTGCCTTCCTCAGATGACCCCCATCTTCCAAAACTTGACCACACTCTTTAATCCCCTTACTTTTTTTTTTTTTTTTTTTTGAGATGGGGGTCTCACTCTGACACCCAGGCTAGAGGACAGTGATGCAATCACAGGTCACTATAGCCTCAAACTCCAGAGCTCAAGTGATCCTCCCACCTCAGCCTCCAAAGTGGCTGACACCACAGGCATGCATCACCACACCTGGCTAACTTTTTTATTTTGTAGAGATGGGGTCTTGCCATGTTGCTCAGCCTGGTCTCAAACTCCTGGGCTTCAAGCAGTTCTCCCCCTTAGCCTCCCAAAGTGCTGGGATTAAAGGCTTGAGCCACGGCACCCAGCCTAAATGACTTCTTTTTCTTTTTTTTTGAGAGTCTTGCTCTGTCGCCCAGGCTGGAGTTCAGTGGCACAATCTTGGCTCACTGCCACCTCTGCTTCCCAGGTTCAAGTGGCTCTCCCGTCTCAGCCTCCTGGGTAGCTGGGATTCCAGGCACCTGCCATCATGCCTGGCTAATTTTTGTGTTTTAGTAAAGATGGGGTTTCACCATGTTGGCTAGGCTGATCTCGAACTCCTGACCTTGGGTAATCCGCCTGCCTCAGCCTCCCAAAGTTCTGGATTACAGGCGTGAGCCACCACGCCTGGCCCTAAATGACTTCTTTCATTTCTGCTCTGCACTTTCTGCCTCTTCAGGGATCTCACCCATCAATTATCTACTCTGTCTCCGGAATTTTCAACTATTCCATTGGCCCTTTCCCTTCAGTTTTTCTGCCCATTCGGCATTATAGAGTTAATTTTCCCCCTAATTCCACATATAAAAATCAAATTCTATTTCTTGTACCCACTCAGCAAGTCCTAGTACCCAAATCTGCTTCTCCTTCCTGTTCTCACTCTTGATATATGACTGAGCCCTCTTATACGATCATCGAATCCACCCAGTGATCTAATCTAGAAATGATCTTCAGATCTTCACTCCATCCCCTCCTCATTCAACTGACCACCATATTTGTTATTTCCTTATTCTAGTTCCTTTATGCTAGCGGTCCCCAACCGTTTTAGCACCAGGAACTGGTTTCGTGGAAGACGGTTTTTCCACAGACAGAGGTGAAGGGAGGTACGGTTTTGCAATGATTTAAGAACATCACATTTATTGTGCACTTTATTTCTATTATTATTACACTGTAGTATATAATGAATTAGTTATACAAATCATCACAATGTGGAATCAGTGGGAGCCTTGGGCTTGTTTTCCTGCTACTGGAGAGTCCCATCTGGGAGAGATGGGAGATAGTGATAGTTCATCAGGCATTAGATTCTCACAAGGAGTGTGCAACCTAGATCCCTCAGATGCACAGTTCACAATAGGGTTTGTGCTCCTATGATAATCTAATGCCGCTGCTGAGCTGACAGGAGGCGGAGCTCAGGTAGTGATGCGAGTGATGGGGACTGGCTGTAAATACAGATGAAGCTTTGCTCACTCACTGGCTTGCCTGCCTGCCACTCACCTCCTGCTGTGTGGCCCAGCTCCTAGAAGGCCACGGACTGGTACCTGGTGGCCGGTTGGGGACCCCTGCTTTATGCTGCTGGCACTCGTTTAATTTGCAACTTCATATCTGGTTTGAATACAGTTACCCTCTAACTCAGTGATTCACAATACTGGCTGTCCAGTGGAATCACCTGGGGAACAATGAACAATACCAATTCCTAGGTTCCAATCCTAGAGCTGCTGATATAATTGATCTGGGGTGAACCTGGGCATCGGGCCATTAAATGTTCTCCAGACAGTTCCAATGTGCAGCCAGGGCTGAGCACCACGGCTCTTACTAGATATCCTACCTCTAACAGCTTTCCTAGACACTCCATGCATCTATAACAAACCAGTCTTTCAATTGGCAAAACTCTTCTGAACACTCCCCTAATTATGGTTTTTAAGGACTCCACAACACTTTCTAAATGCCTCCCAGACTCCTCGACATGGCACAAAAGCTCACAGTGGATATCTCACCCCTGCCTCCTTTCACAGCTTCATCTTCAGCTGCTCCCTCCACATGTACCCCACAATCCAACCAGATTAAATACTTTACATTTCCAGAGAGGCCCCAATTCAACCACCTGGCTTTGGCATACACCTTTCCTTCTGCTGAGAAGGCCCTTCTCTACTGAGCCAACTCCTACCTACTAGCACTTCAAAATGGATGGATTCCACACCATTTTCTGAGCAATTATTATGTCCCCTGAGTGTTCCAGAGGTTTCCTATATATACATACATATATGTATGTACATATATACACAACGCACATAAAGTGTGTATATATATATATATACACACACACACATATATGCACACACACACATACACACTGTTGTCCTAAGCATCGATGAGGAAAAAAGTATACACATATATACATTTTATGTGTGTGTATGTATGTGTGTATATTTTTTCCTCATCGATGCTTAGGACGGACAACAGTGTGAAATAGATTATTAATGACCCTATTTTATACATTAAGAAATTGAGATTGAGATTCAATACAAGGTCCCATAGTAGTGAAGCTGATAGCTCCACCTCCAAAGCCTCTGCTCTATGCATCTCCTTCTTCTTAAAAGCTGTGCCATCCCCTGTGGTCTAAATTCTGGATATTCCTCTTCTGGCTTCTCATAAAACCTGTTATTACTGACTTGTAATTCTATTATAAATGGGCTACGTCTCTCAGCTTTGTATCCTAGCATCTACTTTAGTCCTTGGCACAAAACAGGTGCACAAATGATGAAAACTGTTTGATCAGCAAAGATTGAAAGTATTACCTTTCCTAATCTGGATGCCAAACTTCCTGCAATACAGTTTAATTACAACCCTTATTATTTTTCCAACCAAGATGATAACTCATCCTGAGTCTGAAATCAATTTAAACAGCAGGTCCTTTGTTTATTTTGCTTTTAACATGACTGAACTGGTATTATCAAATAAAGTTTCCCTACCTTGTAACTGTGCAACTGATTTTCTTAAAACAAAATGTGGCCGGGCACGGTGGCTCATGCCTGTAATCCCAGCACTTTGGGAAGCCAAGCAGGGCAGATCACCTGAGGTCAGGAGTTCGAAACCAGCCTGGCCAACATGACAAAACCCTGTCTCTACTAAAAATACAAAAATTAGCTGGGCGTGGTGGTACACACCTGTAATCCCAGCTACTTGGGAGGCCGAGGCATGAGAATCTTGAACCGAGGAGGTGGAGGTTGCAGAGAGCCAAGATAGCACCACTGCACTCCAGCCTGGGCAACAGAGCAGGACTCTGTCTCAAAAAAAAAACAGAAAGAAAAAGAAAGAAAAGAAAAAGAAAAAGAAATTGACAAAACAAAAATTACAGTCCAGAAATAATTTCACCTATATATGAAAATTTTGTATATGATAAAGGTAGTATTTCAAACCAATAATGTCGAGACAAGAGACTATCCATTTGGATAAAAGAAATTTTAGATTTCAATTTTTCACATTGAACAAAAATAAATTTCAGAAAAATCAAATAAACATAAAAATTAAAACTTTATAAAAGTATTAGAAGAAAAAATATAATAATATTTTTATAATCCTGGAATGAGGAAGGCGCTCCTCACCATGTTACGGAATTCAGATATCTTAAGTGAAAAGACTGATGGATCTGCCTACTTAAAAATCAAAACTTTCTCTATACCAAGACTTAATATACTTAGAAGACAAATGTCAGGCTGGTAAACAAATGTGCAAGGCCCAGGTCATTTGATTACTATTCTTAAAAATTTTTGTTTATTTAACCCACTCTTATAAATCAATAAGAAAAAGGCAATACCCCAATATAAAAATAAATCCGGTATATGAAGAAATACAGATGCCAGTCATCACACGAAAAGATGCTTGATTTTAATAATTAAAAAACCAACTTTAGGGCCAGGCGCAGTGGTTCACACCTGTAATCCCAGCACTTTGGGAGGCCAAGGTGGGTGGATCACGAGGTCAAGCGTTCGAGACCAGCTTGGCCAACATGGTGAAACCCCGTCTCTACCAAAAATACAAAAATCAGCTGGGCATGGTGGCGTGTGCCTGTAATCCCAGCTACTTGGGGGGTTGAGGCAAGAGAATTGCTTGAACCCGGGAGGCGGAGGTTGCAGTGAGCCAAGATCAGGCCAATGCACTCCAGCCTGGGTGACACTCTGTCTCAAAAAAAAAAAAACCCAAAAAACAAACAACTAACTTTTTAAAAAAGGAAACCTTTTCGCATACTAGACTGATAAAAAATTAACAAGTCTGATAATGCACTGAGTTGGTAAGGATGTGGCAAAACAGGCACATTTTAAAAGTACTGACTTGGCACCTACTATTCTATGTCAAGAACTAAGGCTAAGCATTAGGATATTCAGTGAACAAGTAACACTGTTCCCTGCACTCAAGGGACTAACACACTCTGTTAGTGAAGGGAATACTGTAGAACCTTTCTGGCGGTTCTGACAATGTGTTGATTTTAATTAGAGAGGAATAAACTGACCCTTGTTAGAATACAAAATTCTACATAAATGCTTTAAAAATAATTCTACACTTTTTTTTTTTGAGATGGAGTCTCACTCTGTCGCCCAGGCTGGAGTGCAGTGGTGCGAGCTCGGCTCACTGCAAGCTCTGCCTCCCGGGTTCATGCCATTCTCCTGCCTCAGCCTCCTGAGTAGCTGGAACTACAGGTGCCCAACACCACGCCTGGCTAATTTTTTATATTTTTAGTAGAGACGGGGTGTCACTGTGTTAGCCAGGACGGTCTCGATCTCCTGACCTCATGACCCGCCTGCCTTGGCCTCCCAAAGTGCTGGGATCATAGCGTGAGCCACCATGCTCGGCCTATAATTCTACACATTTTAAAGCTTTTTTCCATCTCAACAAATACCCTCTGTTGCCTAAGTGGCAAGCTAATGTCTGGCTTCTGTGACATCATGATTGACAATGGGCATACCCTCTGACTAGCAGTTCCTCTGGTGGAAATATACTCTAACAAACTAGGCAGATAAGAACAATTCCACAAGTACTGGGATTGGAGCATTGCGGAGAAAAGCAAAGACCTACAAACAATTTAAGTGTTTAAACATCTTTTAGTACATATGTATGATGGAATATTATATAGTCCCGAAAATACAAGCATGTATTGCCATGGAAAAATGTCCTATTATAAGAGAACATGATTACATTTACCTGAAAAATGACATATACATATATTTTTCATATATTTTTATATATTCATAAAAAGTCTGCCAAGAGAAACTACAAATTTAATAGTGGTTAGCTCTGATGAGTAGCATGGGGGAAGCATTTGTTTTATACTTTTTATTATTTGAAAAAAACATTTTATGAACATGCATGCACTTGTTTTATAATTTTAAAAGCTACTGTTGCCAGGCGTGCTGGCTCACGGTTGTAATCCCAGCACTTTGGGAGGCCGAGGCAGGAGGATGACGAGGCCAGGAGTTTGAGACCAGCCTGATCAACATGGTGAAACCCCGTCTCTACTAAAAATACAAAAATTAGCCAGGTGCGGTGGCACGTGTCTGTAATCCCAGCTACTTAGGAGGCTGAGGCAGGAGAATCACTTGAGCCCGGGAGGCAGAGGTTGCAGTGAGCCAAGATTGCACCACTGCACTCCAGCCTGGGTGACAGAGCGAGACTCCGTATTGAAAATAAATAAATAAAAAAAAATAAAAGTTACTGTCATTCTGAAAAAGAGAGAGAGAATGAATCAGCCATAGCTACTAAAACAAGTTGAAGATCTAGAAATGATTGTCTTATAAGTAGTAAAAATGAAATTTGCTTTAAAAGTAGTTAAAAGGATTCCACTAGAATTCCAATAGTTGTAATATCCAGAAATAAAAGCCACATGTTTAGACAAAACTTACTTCCATCAAATCAGCTAAGTTCAGCAGCAGAAATATATATACATATATATATATATATATATATGTTTTTGACTCAAAAGGACACCTTTAAATAGATTATAAAGATTCAGTCAACCAAAATTTCAGCCAGGCTGAGAGAAGTAAAGTCTAAACAGTTTTTCCTAAGTGCGTGGCCTAACTTCATAGCTCCTCGGCAATAGGAGCTCAACACTGTCCAGAAGCTGATTCCTGGGACTCAGTGTATTAAAAACAACGATTTTTAAAGTTGCCTGGATTTTGGTTCTGGCAATTCCCTCAATTAACTAAATGAGATCAATCACCTAGAGAAGTGGCTAAGAAACAGAACTAAAAACTTATGCCAGATCTTGGCACAGGCACAAGATTTTGGCTCAAATATTATTTCAATTTATTGAGTAATTGAAATATTTTTGTTTTCCACTAGAATTGTCTAGACACCACAGACTTTTTTTTTCCACTATAATTCTTTAGGGGGTTCCAGTTACAATTAATCACCTTCAATATGTCCAATTAAAATGAAAAAAAAAATCCAGTTACATAATTGTGGTTTGTCTATATGATGCTAATATAATTTTTTTTTCATGGCATAGACTTTCTGAAAAAAATTTTTTTTTGCTTGAATTAGCTTTAGGAAAAACCTTCTTCACCCAAGCCTACATCACATCCTCCTACAAGAACCAAACTGGTAACTTACTATAAGAAATAATACATATTTTTTGTGGGTTTATAAATCTCTTAAATTAGAAGCAATGGTATATCCCATATATACAGGGTCCAACTTCCCAGGACAAGCTAACCTATAGCCCAAAATAAAAGTTTCTGGTTTGTCTGTTTTGAGACAGGATCTTGCTCTGTCATTCAGCCTGGAGAGCAGTGGCACTCATTGCGGCCTCAAACTCCGGGCTCAAGTTATCCTCCTGCCTCAGCTTTCCAATGAGCTGGAACAATTGGTGTGCACCACCATGCCCAGCTATTTTTTTTATTTTTATTTTTTGTAGGGAGGGGGTCTCACTATATTGCCTGGGCTGGTCTCAAACTCTTGAGCTCAAGCGATCCTCCCGCCTTGCCAAAGCACTAGGATTCCAGGCATGAGCCACCACACCCAGCATAAATAAGTTAAAATGACCTAGACTGTGGGTGGTGTATCTGTTTGCTGAAGTCCCCAAATGCTAGGCTAAAAGGGGTGATTCTACTGTATGTAAATTATACCTTAATAAAATGATGGAAAAATGTAACTTGGGCGAGTTCATATTAGTTAGTATGATGCTAACTATAGATTATACCATCCTCTTGCTTTTCTTCTTCTGTCACCTCAACTGGCCCTTAAAAAAAAAATACAGGTAGTTCATCTTCTTATCTAAAAAACATCCCTTCAGCTACTGTCCCTTTTAAGTCAGTCTCCTGCATCATCACAATCTTTCCCTCTCTGCCAGATCATTCTCATCAGCACATGAACATGCATAATTTCTTCCATCTCAAAAACAAAAACCAAACCAACTTTTCTCGACCATCCACAGTCCTCCAGTTACCAACTAATTTGTTGCCCTCTACAGCAAAACTACTCACAAAATCTGCCAGCATTTGCTGTTTCCACTTCCTCCACATCTCAGTTTCTTTTGAACCCTCTCTTCCCAATTTTCCCCCACAATTCCACTGAAATTCTTGGCCTTCAATTTACTTAACCTTCCATCTACTCTTGACACTTTTTAAAATCACACCTTCTTTAGAAACACTAACTCCACTTGACATCCAAGCCACCATTTTCTCCTGGTTCTCTTCCCAACCTACTGGCCACTCCATCTTAGCCTTAGTTGCTGGCTCCTTCTCGCTAAACATTTGGGAGCCCCTTATCTTGGTCCTCCAATCTCTTGGCTGTGAACCCTTCCTCATGAGATGATCTCATCTAAGTCTCCTGGCTTTAAATACACTGAGGACTCCGGATTAAATCTATCCCTTGAACTTTGGATTCACATATCCACTATCTTCTCATATCTCCATTTTGATGTCTCACACGTATCTCAAACTTAATATATCCAAAATCTAACTCTGGACTGCCCCCACCCCACCCAGAAACCTCCTTCTTCATCTCAGTAAATGAAAACTCTATTCTTCAACTGCTCAGACTGAAAAGATTGCTGTTGAGACCTCACTTTCTCTGATATCCCACATTCAATCAATTCATAAATCCCGCAAGCTGGATCTTTAAAATACAGCTTGAATACAACCACTTCTCACCTGCTCCTCTGCTATCACTCTGGTCCAGGCCAACATCTTGGCTTCAATTACTGCAATAGCTTCCTGACGCAGCTCCATGCTGCTGCCCACCCTACCCCACAACTCTTATTTCCATGCTCTCTAATACAGTAGTCACTAGACACAGGTGGCTACTGAGCACTTGAAATGTGGTTAGACCTAGATTTTAAGTTTATTTAATTTTAATTAACATGTTTAAAAACTAAAGCAAATGAAGTATTTTCCCATTAAACACAACTTTATCATTTTGGTAGGGCTACATTTCACTTCAGTTGTTGAAATGTAGCATCTAAACTGAGATGTGCTCTAGGTATAAAATACACATCAGATTTTGAAAACTCAGCACAAAAAAACTATAAAATATCTGACTAATAATGTTTATATTGATTACATGTTGGATGATAATGTTTTTAACTTTTTAATTTTTTCCTTAGAGATGGAGTCTCGCTCTGTCACCCACGCTGGAGTATAGTGGTGCAATCTCAGCTCATTGCAACCTCCATCTCCTGGGTTCGAGCAATCCTCCTGCCTCAGCCTCCCGAGTAGCTGGAATTACAGGGGCCTGCCACCACACCTAGCTAATTTTTGTAGAGACGGGGTTTCACTATGTTGGCCAGGCTGGTCTCGAACTCCTGATCTCGTGATCCACCCACTTGGCCTCCCAAAGTGCTGGGATTACAGGCGTGAACTACCATGCCCAGCAACATTTTTTTTTTTTTTTAAGACAGTCTCACTCTGTCACCCAGGCTAGAGTGCAGTGGTGCGATCTCAGCTCACTGCAACCTCCACCTTCTGGGTTCAAGCAATTCTGCTGCCTCAGCCTCCTGAGTAGCTGGGACTACAGGTGCCTGCCACCACACCTGGCTAATTTTTTTGTATTTTTAGTAGAAATGGGGTTTTGCCATGTTGGCCAGGCTGGTC
Organism: Nomascus leucogenys; assembly: GCF_006542625.1. NCBI lineage: Eukaryota > Metazoa > Chordata > Mammalia > Primates > Hylobatidae > Nomascus > Nomascus leucogenys. Next base: position 8,807,853 of record NC_044388.1, on the reverse strand, counting down.
TTGAACTCCTGACCTCAAGCAATCCATGTGCCTTGGCATCCCTAAGTGCTGGGATTACAGGCATGAGCCACCACATCTGGCCAGATGGTAAGTTTTAGTAAATGTTTGTATAATGTTTTAATAAATGTTCGGGTTCAATAAAATCCATCATTAAAATAAATTTCACCTGTCTCTTCATAGTATTAAAATATTGCTACTAGAAAATTTGCAATTACATAAGTGGATTACATTATACTAGGAAACCTAACCGGTTTATCCTCCACACAGCAGTCAGAGTGATCCCGCTACATGGAGGAGTCCTCTTTAAAACTCTCCAACTGGCATCACATCTCAGCTAGCTTGAGTCCTTAATGAGGGTTTACAAAGCCCTATATCATCTGCAGTCATCTTTCTGACCTTGTCACCTGTCAATCTCTCCCTACTTCATTCCTCTGCATTCACACTGACCTCTTTGCTGTTCTTCGATCCATGCCAACCAAATTTCTACTTCATGGCCTTTGTCCTTCAAGTCTCCTCTGCCTGTAATCCTCCCCCAGATATCCTACGTGTCTTATTCCCATTTCCTTCAAGTGTGCTAAGTTGACACGGCAGCAGAGATATCTACCACCCTATATCAGCACTTCCTAATTTACTATACTTTATTTTTCCACCATAGTACTTATCTCTATATGACACATTACATATTTATATTTACTTATATAACTACTATCTGTCTTGTCGCTCTCAGAATGTTAAGTTCTACAACAATAGGGGCTTTGTCATCTCATTCATTGCTCCAGTTAGGTGTCTCCAACACTAGCATACAGCAGAGCTTAATATTTGTTGGATGAATAAATTGGTAAGTACATGAATGTCTACATGGAAGCATATACACAAATTCATAAAACTAGAGTGTACAGTGAAAACTGAGTCTCCTGCCATCCCGAATCACCACGAAAATATTCCCTTCCTTAGTGACAGCTGTGGTGCCAGTTTGTAGATAAGCTTCCAAAAATATCCTAGGCATACCCAAACACATATGCAAAAATACTCTTTTTTTTTTTTTTTTTTTTTTTGAGATGGAGTCTCGCTCTGTCGCCTTGGCTGGAGTGCAGTGGCATGATCTTGGCTCACTGCAACCTCTGCCTGCCGGGTTCATGCGATTCTCCTGTCTCAGCCTCCTGAGTAGCTGGGATTACAGGCACATGCCACCATGCCTGGCTAATTTTTGTATATGTAGTAGAGACAGGGTTTCACCATGTTGGTCAGGCTGGTTTCGAACTCCTGACCTCGTGATCCACCCACCACAGCCTCCCAAAGTGCTGGGATTACAGGCGTGAGCCACTGCGCCCAGCCAAAAGAATATCTTTTTTCTATCAGTCTGAGTGTTGCTTTTATATCCATCTCAGATGTCTTTCCATATCTGTGGATGTAGTGTTGCCTCAATATTTTATTTATTTATTTATTTACTTATGAGATGGAGTCCCGCTCTTATCGTCCAGGCTGGAGTGCAGTGGCACGATCTTGGCTTACTGCAACCTCCGCCTCCTGGGTTCAGGCGATTCTCTTGCCTCAGCCTCCTGAAGAGCTGGGATTACAGGCACCCATCACCATGCTTGGCTCATTTTTGTACTTTCAGTAAAGATGGGGGTCTCATCATGCTGGCCAGGCTGGTCTCGAACTCCTGACCTCAGGTGATCCGCCCTCCTTGGCCTCCCAAAGTGCTAGGATTACAGGCATAAGCCACCGTGCCAGGCCTCAATGTTTATTTTATTAGCTACATAGTATTCCCTTTTATGGCTCCAGCAGTCTATTTATTGAGCTCCTGAGTAATGGAAAAGCTTTTAGTATTACATATACTACTGCAATGACTATACATATTTCTTTACCCACATTAGTTGTATCAACTGTGTATTTCTCCCTTTAGAAATGCATGAAAGTGTCCATTTACATATATCCTCATTAATCTACTGTTTTTTATTTTTTTATTTTTTTAGAGACGGGGTTTCCTTCTGTCACCCAGGCTGGAGTGTAGTAAAACAATCACAGCTCACTGCAGCCTCAAACTCCAGGGTTCAAGCCATCCTCCCCACTCAGCCTTCTGAGTATGCCACCACATCCAGCTTTTTTTTTTTTTTTTTTTTTGAGACGGAGTCTCGCTCTGTTGCCCAGGCTGGAGTGCAGTGGCGCAATCTCGGCTCACTGCAAGCTCCGCCTCCCGGGTTCACGCCATTCTCCTGCCTCAGCCTCTCCGAGTAGCTGGGACTACAGGCGCCCGCCACCACGCCCGGCTAATTTTTTTTGTATTTTTAGTAGAGACGGGGTTTCACCATGGTCTCGATCTCCTGACCTCATGATCCACCCACCTCGGCCTCCCAAAGTGCTGGGATTACAAGCGTGAGCCACCACACCCGGCCCATGCAGCTAATTTTTAAATTTTTTTAGAGGCATGGTCTCACCATGTTGCCCAAGCTATTCTTGAACTCCTGGGCTCCAGCAATCCTCCCACCTCGGCCTCCCAAAGTGGGACTATAGGTGTGAGCCACTGTGCCCAGGCAATGTGTTTTTAAATTTTATTTTCTTTGACAACTTTTACATTTAAAATTAAGTATAGTAACTCATTTTGGTCTTATTTTGGTTTTAATATATTGTTATGAGTACGGCTGAACATTGAGCATCTTTTGTTTAAAAGTTATGTAAATGTTCCTTCCTGAGAATTATGTCCACCCATTGGTTTTTGATGAGTTTTTTTTTTTTTTGGTAGAACGTCTTTAAATATTGAAGAAACACGTTTATTCTATTATACTTTCTGCAAATATTTCCCCCAATTGAAAAGTGTTTGCTTTTATATGTTATTCTTTGCCCATTTTTTTTTCTTTTTTTTTTTTTGGTGAGATGGAGATTTACTCTTGTTGCCCAGGCTGGAGCGCAATGGCGCGATCTCGGCTCACTGCATCCTCTGCATCCCAGGTTCAATCGATTCTCCTGCCTCAGCCTCCTGAGTAGCTGGGATTACAGGCATGTGTCACCACGCCCGGCTAATTTTGTATTTTTAGTAGAGACGGGGTTTCACCGTGTTGCCCAGGCTGATCTCGAACTCCTGACCTCAGGTAATCTGCCTGCCTCGGCCTCCCAAAGTGCTGGGATTACAGGCATGAGCCACTGCGCCCAGCCTATTTGCACATTTTTAAGAATGTAGTCAATTTTGTAATCTCCTAATGACTTTTGTGTCAAACTTAAAAAGGTCTGTGTGTGTTTAAATGTAAAAATGAAGGAAGTGAGACTAATTGCCAGGGTTTTCCTAAATTTACCTCTGCTCCCTGGAAGTGCACTTTATACATGCACTTTAAACATGCTGCATTTTACTTATCGTACATGTTTTATATTTCCAGTTGGATATGCTGTTCTTACAAATTAATTATCAGCAGTTAGAATGTATACTAAGATTATATTAAACGCCCCCCCCCCAAGTTTTCTTAAACAATTTTAAAGCCTTCATTTTAAATTATAAATCCTTGACCCACCTGGAACTTATCTAAGAAGTGACAGATCCAAGGTTTTCCCCCGAGTTAGCCACTTTTAATGAATAATCCACTCACCCTCCTCCATGCTGATATGAAATGCAACCTTGAGTTTACTTATTTGGGTCAATTTATTGATTTTCTATTCTGCTCCACTGATCTGCCTCTTCATATGCCAGTTCCCCATGGTTTTATTTCACTCATGATTAACAGTTCCACAAAAGAATAAGCTTAGTCAGAAAAAGAAAGTAGTGTCAGAGCATTTCCTTCCTTCCTGTACTACCTTTTAACTATCTGTTAATAACTACTGTAAAAGACTATCAATTAGCTTCAAATACAGTACTGAAGACGTCAAGTCACAGGTCAATTCTAGAATGGGCAATTTGTTTTGCAAAGAGAAATGATTTCACAACCTTAAGACTGTATTTCTAATTTTAGCCAGCCATCTAGAAAGCAATATATGTCACGGAAAACAAAGTAGACTAGGGAGAAAGGATATGGATGACTCAGGGGATATCTATCACCTGTATTTCAGAAATAACTCTTGGGCCAGGTACGGTGGCTCACGTCTGTAATCCCAACACTTTGGGAGGCCAAGGTGGGCGGATCAGGAGGTCAGGAGTTCGAGACCAGCCTGGCCAACATGGTGAAACCCTGTCTCTACTAAAAATACAAAAACTTAGCCAGGAGTGGTGGTGTGCGCCTGTAATCCCAGCTGTTTGGGTGGCTGAGGCAGGAGAATTGCTTGCACTTGGGAAGTGGAGGTTGCGGTGAGCCAAGATGGTGCCACTGCACTCCAGCCTGGGCAACAGAGCAAGACTCCGTCTCGGTGGGGGGGGTAAAAAAAAAGAAAGAAGAAGAAAATAACTCAGGCTCTGTAGGTCAACAGCATCATCTATGTAAATGAAATAAAAACAAACTTTGCAGTTACTCTGACTTCCTTCATTTTTATGTTTAAATATACTCATACACCTTTTTCTTAAAAAAAAAAAAAACAAAAAACAGTTTTCAGGCCAGGTGTGATGGCTCATGCCTATAGTCCCAGCACTTTGGGAGGCTGAGGCAGGAGGATTGCTTGAGTCCAGGAATTCAAGACCAGCCTGGGCAACATAGTAAGGCCTCATCTCTATAAAAAAATTATAAAATTATCCAGGTGTAGTGACATACACTTATGGTCCCAGCTACATGAGAGGCTGAGGCAAGAGGATCTCCTGAGCCCAGGAAGTCGAGGCTGCAGTGAGCTGTGTTCATGCCAGTGCACTCCCATCTGGGTGACAAAGCAAGACTTTGTCTCAAAAAAAAAAAAAAAAAAAGTTTTCACTTTATTTACTACCTAGTATTACCTATCTGCACATGCACATTACACCACTGTTATGTTTTATTTTGATGCATTTGTACTGAACCATGTTCGCCAAAGTCACGAAGATTAAATACAAAGGTAATCACTATTACAAAACTTTTTAACTCGGAATGACCTCAACATCACTATAATTGGGATGGGTGACAAAGAGAAGATAAAAAAGTTCATAATATCTCCAAAGTATAATGGTTAAAGTGACCTCTGCAACCTTCCTCTTTCTATTTGGTTCTAAATGGAGATCAGGCATCCCATTGTGCAAAGATAAGGACAGAAAATCTGACACGCACATTCCTACATATCACACACACGGAAGGAAAAGCCTGAATGTTTCTGCAGCTGCCAGAACATAGAGAACTTTCAGGATTCACCCAAATGGATCACCTAACCAGAATCTTTCCAAAGGATCCTTGAAACGACCATAATAATAAGTGTATTTATAGCTCTGTGGTCATATTTTTAAATGAATAAATCTTATATGTCAGTGTTTCCTACATACTTTCCCTAAAAGATCAAACCTGTTCTCTTGGCTTTGTTGAACAATTTCACTGAGGGGACACTTTTTCAAACGATTAGCTAGCTCCCTCCTTTTCTTGTACCTAGAACCATAAATGCCCTAAATTCTTAAATTTGAAAGCAGAAAAAAAATTTTTTTTTCTCCATCTTACCACATGTCAAGATTTAAACAGTATCTCTTCATTGCTTAAGCAAACTCCTCAATTCAAGCTCTGGTATCTGGAATATTATAACTGGTTTCATTTAGTTCATCAAACCTAAAAGATCTTAGAAATCACTAGGGTCACTTGCAGGGCCCTTCTCCTTCAATAATTTTTTAAGTGTTCACCCAGAAACATTTGTCTCATCTGTAGGTTTGATACTGCTCGTTTTTCATTGGCTTCTTTATCTTTAGTTAAAACATGTCCTTTTGAAATCTTTTTTCTGTTAGCATATTCAGTCAAGGAAACTTTTTAATTGTTCAATTTCTCATTTTTCTTCCACCTGCTCAACTAAAATGTCCTAGTTTTGAAATGTATCTTCTGATTAATAATTGAGGAAGTTTACTATATGTCCTCAAACAACTTGATCCTCCCAATCCTTCCCAGCAGTTCTTCCCAAATATGAGTGATCACAAGATTCACTACAAAGGGGAGAGAGGTGTCTCTTATTCAAAACACACACTCCTGAGCTCCACTGGACACCTAAAGATTCAAAAATTAGGTGGAGAATTTGTATTTTTAAGTGCCTCAGATGATTCTTACGGTCTGGTAAGACTCTTTGTTCACATTAAGGAAATAATGAAATGCAAGTGGACTCTAGTACACTGAACTTATCTCTATTCTCACTTTAAAAGAGTCTGAGTGACCCTTATTTCTTCTGTTTCTTGTTCTTAAGTGTTATATTTTTTCACTGTTTAGCCCATTTTCAATCACCAGTTAGCGCCATCACGACAGTCAATACACCCACCAGATGGCACACAGACACTGTTTACAGGCCTAGTAAAAGAGAAAGCACAGAAAGCAGCACATTTTATCTCATACCAACAGCCACTGAATGGCTAGAGTTGATCAAGGCAGCTGAGTGCAATCACAAGGATCAGAATTTATGAGTACTCAAATACCCAAGAGGACTTCACTGGAAATTACTCTCATGAAGAAGCTCACAGTCCCTCTGAGAGGGTAGCCAGACAGGGGTAACAGATAAATCCTTTTAAATTTACAGTTAAGTGAGATATTTTTCTAATATTTATAAGAGGTGACCATGACTGCAGACAGACTTTGAATTAAAAAGCTGGGTTCCTGGGCCAGGCACAGGTGGCCCACGCCTGAATCCCAACACTTTGGGAGGCCAAGGCGGGCGGATCACGAAATCAGGAGTTTGAGACTGGCCTGGCCAACATGGTGAAACCCCATCTCTAGTAAAAATACAAAAATTAGCCGGGTGCAGTGGCATGCACCCGTAGTCCCAGCTACTCGGGAGGCTGAGGCAGGAGAATCGCTTGAACCCGGGAGGCGGAGGTTGCAGTAAGCCAAGATCGTGCCACTGCACTCCAGTCTGGCAACAGAGCAAGACATCGTCTCAAAAAAAAAAAAAGAAAAAGAAAAAAAAGTTGGGTTTTTAAAATAAGTTTTTTTACTTATTTGAGATAGAGTCTTGCTGTGTCACCTAGGCTGGAGTGCAGTGGCGCGATCTCGGCTCACTGCAACCTCCGCCTCCCGGGTTCAAGCGAATCTCCTATCTCAGCCTCCCGAGTAGCTGGGATTACGGGCATGTGCCACCACACCTGGCTTTTTTTTTTTTTTTTTTTTTGTATTTTTAGTAGAGACAGGGTTTCGCCGTGTTGTCCAGGCTGGTCTCAAACTCCTGACCTCAACTGATCCACCTGCCCTGGCCTCCCAATGTGCTGGGATTACAGGCGTGAACCACCACGCCCGGCTGGGGGGTTCTTAAATGTAAAACTTTAGGATACAAATTCAAAGGGACCAAGGACCACCCACGAATTAAGAGTTCCAAAGCAGTTATTCTCCTTAGCAAATAAAAGAGGGGATCATTGTTTTATAATACCATGCACTAAGCAGCTCATTCAAAACTGCAGTAAGTTACTGATATTATAATTTCAACAATATATTCTACTTGAGGGCTATTACTGAAGCTACATTTAAATCACATTGTGAAATGCAAGAAATCTTAAAGTTAGACATCAACGTCAACAAAATCTCTTTGTATTAAAAATTTATCCATTAAAGATTTTTAAATTTTTTTTGGGACAGGGTCTTGCTCTGTTGCCTAGGCTGGAGCACAGTGGCATGATCTCTGCCCACTGCAGCCTTGACCTGGGCTCAAGGGATCCTCCCACCTCATTCTCCCAGTTTTTTTTTTTTTTTTTTTTTTTTTTTTTTTTTGATTCCTCCCACCCTCCATTCTCCCCGAGTAGCTGGGACCACAGGTGGCGTGCCACCCATGCCCCAGTTAAGCGTGAGCCACCGTGCCCGGCCTTGCCCAGTTAATTTTTGTATTTTTTGTAGAGACAGGATTTTGCCATGTGCCCAGGCTGGTCTTGAACTCCTAAGTTAAAGTAATCTGCCTACCTTGGCCTCTCCAGGTGCTGGGATTACAGGCATGTGCCACCATGCCCAGCTCATTAAAAGATTTTTGAAAACTTTTATAAGTAAGTTCTACTGTGTCTACCTGGCACATAGTAAGTGCTCACTTAGTGGTCTGTTCATTTTTCTGTCAGAGAAATTGCCAAGAGTTGCCAAATTTTCACTACAAGTGAGCAAAGTGCCAAAACCAAAGTCCCCGGTTGATAGTCTCCAGCTTTAGAGTTACCATGTAAAAATTAATTTGAAAATTGGTTTCTTGAAACTTGGTAGAAAGAAACAACGTAATTACATGACAGGTTCCTGGATCAGTTCACAAAACATAGTTAATTCATAATATACTCAAAGCACCGTACTCATACTGGTCTACCTGCTCCTAAACAATGTAAAAGGTCTTCTCTTCAGAGAAATATAGGCATCAGGCACATCTCCCCTCTTACTCCACTCCAGAGATGAGAAATTTCAAGGTGGCTGTTACTTCTAGTTGCATACGTATATGTAAGGCAGAAAAAAAAGGCTAAATCATTGACCTCTCTGGGTATTCTGAATCGGGTTACAATAAATAGGTAAGGCTCAGGTTCCTCTAAGACCTCAGTTTTGTGCTAAAGAGTTCATACATAAAGCAAGAACCACAGGTACTTCACTCCTGAAGTCTTCTTTCAGTAGACATTTTAAAGATTTAATTTAAGACCAGGTGTGATGGCTCATGCCTGTAATCCCAGCACTTTGGGAGGTCGAGGCCAGCGGATCACCTGAGGTCAGGCGTTCGAGAACAGCCTGGTCAACATGGTGAAACCCCATCTCTACTAAAATACAAAAATTAGCTGGGTGTGGTGGTGGGCACCTGTAATCTCAGCTACTCGGGAGGCTGAGGCAGGAGAATTGCTTGAACCCGGGAAGCAGAGGCTGCAGTGAGCTGAGATTGCGCCACTGCACTCCAGCCCGGGTGACAACAGCGAGACTCTGTCTCAAAGAAAAAAAAAAAGATTTAATCTTTAAATTGATTATGACTGGAAATATTTATTAGAAATTAAAGACAATTAAGGAATTACCTCTAGATGGCAGATGAATTAGGAATGTTTTTGTTTGTTTTTTCCTTCAGACACTCCCAACCAATTTCCAGGTAACAAACTTGAATGGTTTGGTTTCTCATATATAGAGTATAAAACTACAATATAATAGAAAATTATACTCTCTATGTTCTATACTCCATATATGCTAAAACTAATGTGCTCTTCTCAACCATAATTTGACCACACATTCAATAATTCCAAGATAATTTACACATACAGAGGCAGTGGGAATTCATCTTAAAATAATTCAACTGATTTTGTTCTTCATTTCTCAATTTGAAGGGCTAGGAGTCCAAACTACGTCCTTGTTGCTGTTGCTGATACTGTTTTCCTTGTTAAGTAACTTATTGTCATGTCTACATTTATAATTGTAAGTGATACACGTTTTTATAATCACAATCTATGATGCTATCACAGTTATGTATTACATGTGGAGTGACCAACTTTTTTTTAAGGCTGTCTACTCCATCAAAATTTCTGTTCTTTGATCAGAATTGTAAAAAAAGTTCTTTAGGCAAATCTATGGTTTGTAAATCCATTTTAAAGTCCATGTAAATTGTTTTACTTATTTTAGAGAGAAAAAAACTCAACCACTACATGTTGCTATTCCTTAAGATAAGCAAAATGTACACAGATAAATTTTAGAATCTCAATCTTAATTGAAATAATGATTCAATAAACTTCAAAGGCTAGGCGTGTGGGTGCATGCCTGTAATGCCAGCTACTGGCGGGGGCGGCGGGGGGGAGGGGGGCTGAGGAAGGAGAATCACTTGAACCCGGGAGGCAGAGGTGGCAGTGAGCCGAGATCACACCATTGCACTCCAGCCTGGGCAACAAGAGCGAAACTCCGTCTCAAACAAACAAACAAACAAACAAACTTCAAAATCTCTGAATTTGGTCATCATTATTTGAAGAAAAGAAAATCTTCTGGCCGGCGAGGGGCTCACGCCCGTAATCCCAGCACTCTGGGAGGCCGAGGTGGGCGGATCTCCAGGTCAGGAGATCGAGACTATCAGGCCGAGGTGGGCAGATCACGAGGTCAGGAGATTGAGACCATCCTGGCTAACATGATGAAACCCCACCTCTACTAAAAATACAAAAAATTAGTCGAGCATGGTGGTGGACGCCTGTAGTCCCAGCTACTGGGGAGGCTGAGGCAGGAGAATGGCGTGAACCTGGGAGGCAGAGCTTGCAGTGAGATTCCGTCTCAAAAAATAAATAAATAAATAAATAAATAAATAAATAAATAAAAAACAATCTTCAGGTAAGCCCACAGATCTTAGCTAACAGCAAGAGGAATTTTTAATAATCTGCTTGAATGTTGATATCTCTTCCAGTCTTCTCTCTCCTTAGGCCAATTATTTAGAAAACTGTATAATAATTAATCCATATGCAAATTTTAAACTATAGCTCAAAAACTTTATTGGCTACTGTAAATTACTATGAATTTTCCAGTGTAGGGTATGGCAAATATTGAATAAGTGCCTCATATGTGAAAGAGCTGGTGCTCAGCATTGATTTTTCAAGAGCAAACTTAAGAAATGAATAAAGTTGAATGTGTATACACGCACATTATATAACAGCATAGGACTTCTTTGTGTTACTTGTAAAAGGAAAGGTTTTCACTTTCCTCATTATGAATTCCAAAAATTCAAAAACTGTTTTTCAGAATTTTGACTGCTTTCATTACACGCATAATGCTTCCACACTCTTCATTCCTACTCTTTTCAGCAGATAAACATTCTCCTCTTTCCATTAGCAACCAATCCAAGCTTATTATCTTTCTTTTTAGAGGCAAACTGCAACATATCATTTCAATTAAACCCAAAATATTATTCCCATATTTCTTATTCAAAGGTCTTAGGGATAAGCCTCAGCTTCTCACAGAAGATGAAATGATCTAGCAACATATGTAACTGATGTTTCACATTTTATTTTCATTTTGAGATTTTGTACCTATTGTCTAGTGATAAACTTTTGCAACTAAGTGTTTCCTCTATATTTTAGATGGCTTAGGCTTTAAAAAAAATAGTCTATATGATTTAATTATCAATTTTTTCCTTAAGTGAAGTTCACTAATATTAATTTTCTCACATTTTCATTAATTATACAGGCTACAGGCAATAAAGTTTTTTTAAAATGCCTCTTCAAAGGGTATGTTACTCATTTTGTTACTCTATGACTTTCAATTCCTGAATATAAAATAATAAATTTCAAATGACTAAATTTTATTTATTCACTGATTAAGTCAGATTTATGACCTCTTCTCTCCATTCCAGCTACTCTGAGTTTTGAATGAAACAACCTCAATTGTAACAGAAGAAACATCTGTTGCTTTTTTTCTTCACCAGGGCTTTCCTAACTGAAAGAAGAAAGACTCTCTGCCTGACCTCCTCTCCCTCTCCCTCTCCCTCTCCCACTCCTGCTCCAGCTCCCCACCCACACTACTTTCCTTAAAACTTTTTTTAAGTAAATGTATTATTTAAAATTTTACCGTATCTATTAAAAACATCATAGTTCAGAAACATTCACTTCCTTATTGAACTTCAAAGAATGACTAAATGCTATTATATATCAAAAAAGACGTGTCTAATAGAATATACATTGTAACTAAAATGCAAACTTCAAGGGTATAACTGAAATGATCAATTCAATCAAGTTGTCACATATTCCAGGCTCATTAAGAATTGTTTAGGGGTAAGATTTTCTTCACAATATCCAGATTCATATAGCATCTTGTATGCTATATTTTCTTTGCCAGTCCAAGGCTAACATAATGGCAGTCACTACCCCAAGAGGCAGACACCAAATGGTGCCACCCACACTCTCACACTGTGCCTCATAATAAACCATAAAGCAGTGGAATGCACCGGCCCCTTTATGAGCAAACAATGCCTAAGCTTCATTAGAATACAGCTGACATTTTCAAAGCACAAATACTTTTAAGAAAAATGTACTAGGGAAAAAAAGGAATGAAACAGCTATAAAAGCTGAAATATTTTTCAAGTGTCAGGTTGATTTCCAAGGATCCTTGGGAAGCATATTTTGCTGTTGGCAATTTAAAAGTTTTCATAAGTGGAAAAAATGTTTAGTTAAGGGCAAAGCCTATTTTATTAACTACTGGGGAAAAAAATGAAAGTAAAAACTATCCTTTGAATTGCTTTCACAAGTAATAACCATGAAGTACCTTTAAAATTACTGATTTCCTCAACTGCTGCTTTAGTTCCTGAATTAAGAAAACTGAGCTCCAGAATTATTTTCACATTTTAATTAATTTATATAAGTAACTGAGTAATAAACTAACTCTTCCCCTCCCCCGCCCCCTCCCCCCCACCTACCCCAACCCCCATACATAACCCTGTAGTTTTTCTGTCTGCAACAAGCAAGGACGTCTTGAAATCAGCGTGCTCCTGGCTATTTATCAATTTAATATTGCTGCTGCTTAAAGAATATAAAATAAGCGCTGTAAAAACTCACCCAGCAGTGAGAAACAAACTGATCTCTCTTACCTGGTCTAAGGAAGCATGCCTCTCACTGCAGTACCAACAACACTCTACAGTCTTTGTTACCATTCAGTGGAAACTTGAGACTGTGTCAGACGTAAGCAATCGAGCTCAGAAAAGCTCAATTTAAAATACTTCTCAGTAAAACTAAAAAGATGCTCAAGAAAACTGTTTAGTTAACTAGGTTTCAAAAGACATATGAATACTGTTTACAACAAAGACATCTCAAAATAAATTGAAAAGTGCAGGTCTTAGATGAAGGGGCTTTTCTATGTAGAACCTTGTTTTCTTATTAAAAGGATATTTTTATTTTAAAAAATGCTTAAAGTACACACTTGATCTTAGCCAAAAGGCTGAGAAGCAATAAAAATGCTTAAAGTAAAAAGGGTGAAATAACTACAAGTTAATATTTTTCTAAATATCACTTGCCTTTTAACTAACTTCAAAAATAAGATTAAACTTACTCGTGAAACCTGCATAATTTGAATTATACATATCAGAGTATCTGCTGGCTCCAAAGCAGTCACAAAGCAGGAGATTTAATGCATCTTGAAAGCAGAGCAAAAGCACCACGAGTTTCCGGGGGGAAAAAGGAGGAGAAACTCTTGAAAAACTGATCGGGGCTTTTTGAACCTGTAATAACTGTCCAGCTCTTGTAGGAGGAAAAAACTGTCCCAGTCCTGCCCCCTGAGATAGGAGGCTATGCTTCAATGCCAAAATGAATGACAGGCCCATTTCTGATATCAACAAAGAGCAGCTTAGTTGTGCTTTTTTTTTTTTTCCACTTTCCCACACAGAAGTTCTAAAATTTCCAGGTTAGTCCCTTTATAACTAGGGTTAAGTACCTTTCTCCATTTTCTCAAGAGGGAACCCAATTATGTTGTCCTGGTTTTTTTTAAATGACTAATTAAATATACATACCTAATCATCTTACTTAGTTTTCCTAGGCAGAAAGCTGAACAAAAGATGACCTCCTAGGTTCCTTTCCAAATCTATTCTTTTCAATATCAGATAACCATATGACTGTCAATATTAATAAGCTTTTCCAGCATCCTGATGTATGGCACAAGTAGAAACAAAAAGCAAGGTAACATTAAAAACAAAGCAACTGAGATAAAATTTTCAACTAGCAAGATGTAAAGATAATTTACCAAGGTACATGTCTCTGATTACAGAAATTCAAAACAAATACTTCAATCAACAACATATATTTACTGAATACTTATTATGAGCCGAGCACTATTTTGGGCCCTGGAGATACAGTAGTGAATGCAACAGACAAAAGCCAAACAAAAAATCCCTGTCTTTAGTGAGCTTAGTTTATTTCAGTTCACTCTAAGTACAACTCTCCTAGATGACTAAGGTACTTTTCCTTCGTTGATAAGTTATCACCTATTCTGAAATATTCCCCTTGGAAAGTATGTCTTGACAACAGCTCCAGGAGACGCTGTAAAGTATTTGGTGCTCTGTTCAGTGTTGTATCACCAGTGTCTAAAACAGTGTCTGTTAGACACTCAAATACATATTGAATCAAATAGGTCAGAGAGCTTTTTCTTACTCAAAATTTTCCTTTGCCAACACATATTATACTTACACGCATACAGAGATATGACAACAATAATACAATAGAGGGTGTAAATTAAATTGGGTTGTAAACACGTGTTAGTATAAACAAAACTGAAAATACAACCTATATGGCCCTCTATCTTTCCAGATTCTACAATAAAATCTGTTTTCACTACTGGATGTGAGGTCAGTGTAATATCTGAGTAAATAAATCAGATAAAATTCTATAAACTAAGTTTTTGTGGACAGTTAGATTTCAGAGGAGTTTTGAAAGAAAAAAGAAACTTGGAAATTACACAGAATCTGATCAGTTTGGTATATTAAAATCTTACATGTTTATATTCATTTACATTCCCACATTTGGAAACAATTTTAAACTCCCCATCCTGCTTTGCACCATTCTTGATCATCTTACCAGATGACGCTTCTTACAGAGAAAATAAGTGTACACCTTTAACCTGTCAGATCAGCTAGAAGTGCTCACCTATGTCACCCAACGCCAGAATATTCAGGGGCTAGATATGGTCACACCTACTCTGTTATAGTCTTAAAACAAAACGAAATTAAACATCCAAGTACTCAAGTATATTCTCGTGTCTCTAAATAGGAGAGCAACCCCCTGCCCTCCCATCGTCCAGAGCTAGACAATAATTACAAGTTACAATATAAACTATCTAGTGTATGTTTTAACAATAAACCTAACAGCAACCGAAAGTCAGAAAGATGTGATAACTGAGGTCAAGTGACAAATAAAATAAGGTGGGGCCAAAGTAGGATTCTACTGTTCTTGCCGAATGAATTTTCCTTTTCCCATTCCTTCCTTCAATAAATACTGAGCACCTATTATGTATCAGGCACTGAGCTAGGCAACAAATTGACCTGTTACCTACTGTCTACTCCATAGATCTGACTTTCAGCCTATCTATTCCTTCAGGTTTCCTTCTCCATGCTTGCCTTCCTTTCCAGAGCCTTTTCTCTGGTCTCCAATTCTTTACTCATACTACACCCTTCAATCTGCTCTGATGCCGTTCTTCGCAGGTAGCATAATCACTACCTTTTATGTTCTTCTGCAAGTGTATGACACAGTGTGGGGAAAGTAATAAGACGTCCCACTCAGATGATAAAAATGCAGATTATATAGGTAGTGTCAAACAATTTCTCCTTAATCTTATGTAGAAAATCCATTTAAGCATCATTAATTACAACTACTGATTATCTGGAAAACACTAAAGGTAGCTAGACATTCTCCTAGGTTTATAAACTGATTTATTTGGACTGGAGTTTGTGACATTTATTGGCAATCTGCCCAAATATTAAGCCCATTTAACAGACACATTTATGATTCTATAGGCAGAAATAACACTATGATAGTGTAATGATAGCAGGCATTGGCCAAATAAAAACTATCTATCAGATCTATATAATGAAGCAGTAGAAATTAGCTACATCGTACCTATACTTACATTTTCAAGTAAAATATCAAATCTTCCTGACAAGCACTACACCTAAAGCAAAAACTTTCTGCTATCACTTGCATGGTTAGGTGCCAATTTCTTAAAAACATTGCATAGTAAATATTTCATATTTCATGTTTGCCTGCTGCTCTTCCTCTTTCCACTTTCCATTTATTTTCTTTCTCTCTCTCTCTCTCTCTTTTTTTTTTAGAGAGAGGGTTTTGTTCTGTCACCCAGGCTGGAGTTGATGTGCAGTGGTGTGATCACAGATCACTGTAGCCTCACTCTCCTGGGCTCAGGTGATCCCTCCCACTTCAGCCTCCCAAGCAGCTGGGACCACAGGTGTGCACCACCATGCCTGGCTAATTTCTGTATTTTTTGTAGAGACAGAGTTCTGCTATGTTGCCCAGGCTGAACTCCTAGGCTCAAGTGATCCTCCTGCCTCCCTCCAAAGTGCTGGGATTACGAGTGGGAGCTACCACGCTTAGCTCTACTCTTTCCATATGCACATTTTTCTGAGTTCTGTGCTCGATGCTCTTTTCTTCAAGATCTACACTCTCACTCTAGAGGACGTTACCTATTTTCTGTAGCTTTATCACCTCTACATAGATGACTACAGAAATTTATGCTTCTAGCCCTGGCTTTTTCTATTCTGCTGTAAACTCTTATTTAGATGCCTATTGGACATCTCTGTTTATATATCCCATAATCTCAACTCAGTATTCAACTTCCTGTCTACCTTCCCAAACCCACTCATCCTCCTAGGTTCCTCATCCTTCTTAAAGGCATTAATATCAAGAACAGAAAGTGATTTTCTTCTTGCCTCATCCTCACCACCCAAATGCCCACATTGTTTCCATTTTTTTTCTAACATATGTCATTCTCCTAGTTTAAAAACAAAACAAAATGAGAACTATAACTTCTGATGTCTAGAGCTATACCATCCAAAATGGTAGCCTTGGCCATATGTGGCCATTTAAATTTAAGGTGATTAAAATTAAATAAAATCGGCCGGGCGTGGTGGCTTATGCTCGTAATCCCAGCACTTTGAGAGGCTGAGGCAGGTGGATCACCTGAGGTCAGGAGTTCAAGACTGGCCAACATGGTGAAACCCCTCTCTACTAAAAATACAAAAACTAGCTGGGCATGGTGGCAGGCCCCTGTAGTCCCAGCTACTTGGGAGGCTGAGGCAGGAGAATCACTTGAACCCAGGAGGTAGATAGAGGTTGCAGTGAGCCGAAATTACACCACTGCACTCCAGCCTGGGTGACTGAGCGAGACTCTGTCTTATAAAAATAGATAAATACATAAAATTAAATTTAAAATTTGATTTCTCAGTCATGCTAGCCACATGTCAAGTGCTCTGTGGAGCTGCATGTGGCTAACAGCTACTGTATTGAACACTGTAGATATAGAATATTTCCATCACTGAAGAAAGTTCTGTTAAACATCTCTGATCTAGAAATCAATAGCAAACCATTTAAATTAGTAATCCAAATTTTTCTCAGTATAGCTCCAGCTCCAATCTACCTGTGTTAATGTCATCTTCTACCAAAACCCCTATGCATGCTTTATCGCAACTTAGTGGGGCCCACAGAATTAAGTTGAAGGCTTCACAAAGATAAGGGAGGCCTACACAAGCTACATGGAGGGGCATCTATAGGAGGGAAAGAAAGCAAAGATTCTAGAGAGGACAGAAATAGTTCACTAAAGCCCCCACAAGTTAGGGAGGGACAAAATTTTGGAGATAATACCTTTAGCCTTAGAGAAGAAATATGGTACAGTGGAGACAGCATGAGCATTCGAGTCAGAACACTTCATCCAAATTCAAGTATTTGTTTAGTTATAAGGGACGGAAATCGAACTCAAACTAGTTTAACATGAAAGGAATTAGCTGGCTCAGCTGGCTCACAGAATCCCAAAGGGTGAGATAACTGAACCAGGAGGGTCCACTTTCCAAAAGGGTCTTTTGTAGGTAACAAGGGCTTCAGCTTTCAAACTTACTTCCCTCTTCAGAAACTTTAATATTTCTCTTTCCACTGAGTTCATCTTAACATTTCAAATGCAGAGATTGTTCCCTTCTAACTGCTAACCAAACCAAAAACATCCTACTTCCCATCTCTCTTTAACCACCAAAATTTTTTAGTGTGGTATTTATAGCCACTATCTCAGCTTTTGCACCAACTATTTTTTTTTTTTCTTGAGACGGAGTTTTGCTCTTGTTGTCCAGGCTGGAGTGCAATGGCGCGATCTCGGCTCACCTCAACCTCCGCCTCACAGGTTCAAGCAATTCTCCCGCCTCAGCCTCCCAAGTAGCTGGGATTACAGGCATGCGCCACCACGCCTGGCTAATTTTTTTTGTATTTTTAGTGGAGACGGGGTTTCTCCATGTTGGTCAGGCTGGTCTCGAACTCCTGACCTCAGGTGATCCGCCCACCACGGCCTCCCAAAGTGCTGGGATTACAGGTGTTAGCCACTGCGCCTGGCCTGCACCAACTATTAATTAATTACTAAATCTTCAAAAATGCACCAAGTACCTCTGACATAACCACTGTGTTAGGCACTAGAGATACAAAAATAAACAAGACGTAGTCCTTATCCTCAAAAAATAAAACAACAACAAAAAAAACCCAATTTGGCTTCTATCCAACTGCTCAAATGAACTGCATTGTCTAAAGCAGACAATGAGCTCTGCCTTGGTAAATCTAATAATGTGTGCTTATGCTCCATAGCCGTGCTGTATCTGGCCTTGCTGATCTTACAAATCCCATCTTCTTAATACTATTACAACGATCTTCTCTTCGCTTTTTTTTTTTTGAGACGGAGTCTTGCTCTGTTGCCTAGGCTAGAGTGCAGTGGCGCGATCTCGGCTCACTGCAAGCTCTGCCTCCCGGGTTCTCATGGCCTCAGCCTCCCAAGTAGCTGGGACTACAGGCACCCGCCACCACACCCAGCTAATTTTTGTATATTTAGTAGTGACGGGGTTTCACCGTGTTAACCAAGATGGTCTTGATCTCCTGACCTCATGATCCGCCTGCCTCGGCCTCCCAAAGTACTGGGATTACAGGCGTGAGCCACCACGCCCAGCCTTCTCTTGGCTTTTATAAAGACTATTCCTTCTCTGTTTCCACCCCAACACTTGTGAAGTGGTTCCTGTATTTTTTTCTTATTACCTGTATTCTAAATGGCTCAACCACAGCCATCTCTTTTGCTGTACTGTTGTTTCAGAAGGTGACTGGTTACATAATTTATTATCTAAACTGAATTACCATTAGGAGTGAAAGGGGCACACTATAAATAATTAGAAGCTGTTTGGGAAAAGTGGAACATATGGATTCCTGCTTAAAAACTTTCAGTAGTTCCTGCCTCCAAATCTTTAAGCATGCCATACAAAAACCTACTTTGAACTAATTGCCTTTATGGATTAAATTTCTATCTTTTTATGGCTGTCTCAAGGTCTATCTTCACTCAGCACTCAGAGTACAATGAGACAATAGTATGTCTAATCAAGAGTCTCATTTGACTGTCTCCCCCATCTAACAGCAACCTCATTACATCTCCTTTGTCAAAAGTGCCCATAAACCACTCATAAGCCTCATTGAGAGAGACGAGAAAATGGAGGCTTACTATTATCAAATAACTTGCATAAATGCTAGCAAGTGGTAAAACTGAGATTCTAATTGATATGGTTTGGCTGTGTCCCCACTCATATCTCATCTTGAATTCCCATGTGTTGTGGGAGGGACCTGGTGGTAGGTAATTGAATCACGGAGGCAGGTCTTTCTGGTGCTGTTCTTGTGATAGTAAGTCTCACGAGATCTGCTGGTTACTATAAGGGGGAGTTTTCCTGCACAAGCGCTCCTCTCTTTGCCTGCTGCCATACACGTAAGACATGACTTGCTCCTCCTTGCCTTCTGGCATGATTGTGAGGCTTCCCCAGCCACATGGAACTGTAAGTCCAATTAAACCTCTTTCTTTCGTAAATTGCCATGTCTCAGGTATGTATTTATCAGCAGTGTGAAAATGGACTAATATACTAATCAAGTTCTTGACTTCTCAAAGTCCACATACTTGGTGACTATCACTATTAATTATAGATATGAATTCAGTGAGTAGATTTTAATCAAAAAGCTAATTAAAGCCTAATACTGTTCTCCATGGCATATAGTCCATTTGTGCCAAGTAAACTATTCTGGATGGGAAAAAAAATCAAGAAGATCACTTCAGTCCTCTATATGAAAACTTTTGATGGTTCCTCATTAAATAGATAATACAAGGTCCTTAATGGATAACTGTTTTAGGATACCTGTTTTTCTAGGCTCATCTCCCACAATTCCAGGTGCATGACTTATTTACCATTCCCTGAACGGTCCATGACTTTACTGCTAAGGTCAGAATTTTCTTTACCTGGTAAATTAGTGCTTATCCTCCAAAACCCATAGAAAATGTCACCTCCTTAGTTAAGATATTCACAATTATCTGAATAGACCTGGTCCTATTTTGAGCTCCCGCAGTATTGATGATGTGCATTTATTACATTTATCACAGCCCTTTGTCATTTGCATGTCTGTCACTTCCCATAGTCTGCGAGTTCCTCCACAGCCAGTTTTTGGCTCTCCAGCCCTCCTATTCCATCTCTGTACCCTCCTCATCTAGAAGACCACATAGTAGACAGCATGCACTCAATAAATATCTATTAATAAACAAATTAATAAATGACAAGGGACCTTCACTTGATCAAATACCTTCAGTAGCTTCCCATCTGTTAAAAGAACTCCCCTGAATACAAAAGATATTCCAACTACCTTGGCCTTCTTTCCAGGCTCTTAATGATTAGACCTAGATGAAATTTTGTAACTAGTAACATTTCCATTTATAATTACCAGCAACTAGCTCCATTAGTCACCCACAATTCTCTGTCATGTTTTCCCAAACATGCTAAAGATACTCCTGCTGTCCTGTCTTAAACAACTCATGGGGCAGTCTTGTTCAAAATGTCTTTTCCCCTCCTCTTTGTCTCTTCAAATTCTACACACTCCTCAGCGTCCAATGGTAGTCTGAACTCGTTATAAGACTCTCTATGTCCTCGAGTGTAACCTAAACTTCTTCCTCTACATTCCTACATAAAATATATTAAATATCAAAACCAATGTAGCTAAAATAAATATGTGTTACAGGAATAACTTTGGTATAACAACTTTTAACTAACTTACATGATAAATTCCTAATAAGCTGCCATCAAAACTGCAAAATTTAGTTTGTTCATTCAATCTACACATATTTGCTAATTGTTTACACATGCCAGACATTAGGAGAGGACCTAAAAATATACTTGTGAAGATATAATTCCTAGCCTCAGGAAGTTATGGTCTAATGGAGGACACATTATAAACAAGCAAATAAATACAAAAACATCATCAACTGTGTTAACTGCAATGAAAAAAACCAGTGGGCATTAGAGAGATGGTAAGGGGTATTATTAATACATTGTATGCTCTTTTATTATAGATAAGGTGGTCCAAGAAGACCTCTCTGAGTACTATTTAAGCTGCAACCTAGAAGGTGAAGAGGTCTCAGCCATGGTAAAAGCAGGGAGAAGATAATTTCAGGCAGAAAAACAGAACTGTGCAAAGGCTCACATAATACCCATAATTAAAGTAAAGCAAATAAATTGAAACTGAGGAAGACAAATACACATAAGGAAATGGTTTTGGGGGGAAAAAGTAATTTACTAGTTGTGGTTATTTACACAAAGTAAGAGAGGGAATCCAGTTCTTATTTTCTTACCTGGGACTACAGTAAAAAACATGGGAAAAGAAACAGAATCATGGATGCCATTCTGAGCAGAAGACTAAGAAGCAAGATTATCAGACATCAATAAATATTCTTTAAATACTCTCATGAATGCATAATATTCCACTATACAGTTGTGTCATATTTTATTTCCCTTTTAAAAGGATATTTACAGTCTTCATACTTTGCAGTTATACATCATCATGTAATAAACATGTCTCCACCCACATCTCTGATTCTTTTCTAATGACAAATCCCCCAGAAGCCTTTCTACTGAGTGAAAGAATATAAATTATTTTAAGGGGTTTGATATTTATTACCAATTTGCTTCCCAAGAGTGCTTGTGCTGATCCCCTACGGAAGTAGATATAAAGAAGTAGAAGGGCCAGGCGCAGTGGCTCATGCCTGTAATCCCAGCACTTTGGGAGGCCGAAGCAGGCAGATCACGAGGTCAGTAGATTGAGACCATCCTGGCTAACACAGTGAAACCCCGTCTCTACTAAAAATACAAAGAATTAGTCGGGCGTAGTGGCGGGAGCCTGTAGTCCCAGCTACTCGGAAGGCTGAGGCAGGAGAATGGTGTGAACCCGGGGGGCAGAGCTTGCAGTGAGGCGAGTTTGTACCACTGCACTCCAGCCTGGGCGACAGAGCGAGACTTCATCTCATTTAAAAAAAAAAAAAAAAGAAAGTAGAAATACTGTAGATAAGAAGAATTAAACAGACGTAGAATAAGAAGTAGATGTAAAATAAAGATACCAATTTCTCATACCTTTGCCAACAAAGGTAATAATTTTAAGAAAATCTTTGCTAATTGATAGAGGAAAAATATTTCGTTTTTAAATAGCTTTTTATATGATGTCCAAAATACTGCACATGCTCATGTCAGAAAAAACTGCAGAATATAGAAAAGCACATAGGAGGAAACAAAAATCATCTAGAATTCAATCATCCAAAATTACAATTAATGTTTTGTGTACACATATCGAGTCTTTCTATGCTACATATTTTTTTTTTACAAAAAAGGGGATCACACCATACATGTTAGTTTAACTTTTTGAACTTAACAAATTGTTTAACTTTTAATATCTACAGAATACCACCATACAAGAATATCACAATATACTGTTAATTATCATGCTACTTCCAATTTTTCATTATTATTAACAATGCCGTGATAGGCACCCTTTGACTAAATCTTCCCACAGATCTTCCTTTACTTTATTAGAATACATCAACGGCACAGACGTGGCTAAGTCAAATAATCTGTACAATTTTAAACTTTTTGATATGGTATGGCGCAAATTATCCTCCAGAGAGGTTGTATCATTCTGAGTTCCCATATTCTCTACAACCTTGCCAAATGCTAGTATTAACAAAAACAATCCTTTGCTAATGTCACTGGCAAAAATCAGCTTTTGTAATTTACATTTGCAGTTTAATTACTAGTGAAGTTGAATTCACACTCATATTTTTATTGGCCATTTGCATTTCTTCTCCTGTGAATTACCCATTCTGCTGCCCTATTTTTTCTTATAGTGCCGATATTTATTTTTTTATTTGTATTGCATTTAGTCATCATGTTTCCTTAATCTCCTCTGGTATGTGACAGTTTCTTGGCTATTGGCTATGTTTTGTTCCTGATGACCTTGACAGTTTTTTGGGTTGTTGTTGTTGTTTCAAGACAGGGTCTTGCTCTGTCACCCAGGCTGGAGTCTGGTAGCACTATCATGGCTCACTGCAGCCTTGACCTCCTGGGTTCAAGTAATCCTCCTACCTCTCACATACCCTACTGCTGCTGGGGGAGAGGTAGAAGCAAACATCTTGTTTCTGGGAGAGCAGGAGAGAATCCTTATTGGCCCAGGATTCTGATGCCAAGCAGAGGTTTGCTACTGTTCAGGAAAGGGCAGATTAAGTACCATCCCTGGCGTTCAAATGAACAGGGACTGCCTAAAGCTAAGGCTGAACCAGGACAATAGAAAACCACCTATGACACCACCATAAGCCTAGCACTGAGTAACAAGCAGCAACAGTCAACCACTAGTGAAGGGGCAAGGATATGAATAGAGACTCCCCCTCTGTGATGGAGGCATGATGGGACTGAGGAAAGCCAACAGTGGAACAGGAACACTGAAGAAAAACTATCTGGTACCCCAGGTTCCAAGTACCAGGTAACCACAGCCCAAGTACACTGAACATAATGATACCAACATCAAAATCCAAATCCACCTCAACTCCAGACTAGGTTGACTCAATATCACAGGCAATTGGCCTGATGGGAGAGGTGTGCCTATATCCAGACACAAAATACCATCTACCTCAGTCTCTATTGTTCTTGTATAAATGATGTTTGCCATTAAACTAAAAATAAGAAGACATACACAACACACACACACACACACACACACACACACACACACACACACACGCAGAGGCATGCACATTACCAAGAGATAAAGCTATCAACAGACGAGACTCATTTATGACCTAGATGTTGGAAATATCAGGGGCTTTAAAATAACTGTTCTTTCATTTTTCTCATCATTAGACTGTAAGAAAATCTTCTCCCTTTTTAATCACTTCAAAAGATAACTAATATTCTATGGTAGGCGCAGTGGCTTATGCCTGTAATCCCAGTACTTTGGGAAGCTTAGGCAGAACTGCCTGAGGCCAGGAGTTTGAGACTACCCTGAGTAACATAGCAAAACACTATCTCTACCAATTTTTTTTTTTTTTTTTTTTTTTTTTTTTTTTGAGACGGAGTCTTGCTCTTGTTATCCAAGCTGGAGTGCAATAGCGCAATCTCAGCTCACTGCAACCTCTGCCTCCCAGGTTCAAGCGATTCTTCTGCCTCAGCCTCCTGAGTAGCTGGGATTACAGGCAGGCATTGCCACCATGCCCACCTAATTTTGTATTTTTAGTAGAGACAGGGTGTCATAAGTGAGGACTGACTTGTGCACTGCTTCAAAACTTTGCAATTGACTAACCACAAAGTCCTTTAACAGAAATGTATCTTGAAAGTATTTTCTTCCAGTCCATGGCTTGTCTTTTCATTCTCTTAACAGTATCTTTCTCAGAGTAGAAGTGATATGGTTTGGCTGTGGCCCCACCAAAATCTCATCTTGAACTGTAATTCCCTTAATCCCCATGTGTCACGGGAAGGACCTGGTGGGAGGTAATTGAATCATGAGGGCGGGATTTTCCCATGCTGTTCTCATGATAGTGAATAAGTCTTACAAGATCTGATGGTTTTATAAAGGGCAGTTCCTCTGCACACACTCTCTTGCCTGCCGTCATGTAAGACGTTCCTTTGCTCCTCCTTTGCCTTCTGCCATGATTGTGAGGCCTCCCCAGCCATGTGGAACTGTGAGTCCATTAAACCTCTTTCCTTTATAAATTACCGAGTCTCAGGTATTTCTTCATAGCAGTATGAAAATGGACTAATACAACAAGTTTTAACAAACACCAACATCAGTTTTCTCTTTCATGAATCATGCTTTTGGCAGTGTATCTAAAAATCATTGCCAAACCCAAGGTTACATAGATTTTCTTCTAGAAGTTTTATAGTTTTATATTTTACATTTAGGTCTATGATCCACTTTGAGTTAATTTTTTGTGAAAGGTATAAGGTCTATGCCTAGGTTCATTTTTTTGCATATGCACTTTGATTGTTCTAGCATCATATGTTGAAAAAACCCATTCCTCCATTAAACTGTCTTTGCTCCTTTTTCAGAGATCAGGTGACTATATTCGGGTGAGTCTATTTCTGCACTCTTTATTCTGTTCTACTGATATATGTGTCCATTCTTTTGCCAATAACACATTATCTTGATTACTGCAGCTTTATAGTAGGCCTCAAAAATCAGGTAATGTGAGTCTTAGATATGGTTTTTGACAATTCCTGAGTCTATCTTTTAAACTTATATGTTAACATATTCATCTTTATTCTAATTACTAATAAGGTGGTCTTATATTTGTCACTCTATTATGCTCACTGCTCTTCAACACTATCTCTTATTGTCTTTTGCTAATAACAGTGCAGACATTTTCTTTTTCCTAATAACACCGTAAGTAGTGTTTTTTTTTTTTTTTTTTTTTTGAGACGAAGTCTCGCTCTGTCACCAGGCTGGAGTGTTGTGGCATGATCTTGGCTCACTGCAACCTCCACCTCTTGGGTTCACGTGATTCTCCTGCCTCAACCTCCTGAGAAGCTGGGACTGTAGGCACATGCCACCACACCCGGCTAATTTTTGTACTTTACTTAGTAGAGACGGGGTTTCACCATGTTGGCCAGGATGGTCTCGATTTCTTGACCTCGAGATCCGCCTGCCTCAGCCTCCCAAAGTGCTGGGATCACAGGTTTGAGTGACTGCGCCTGGCCAGTGTTTTTTGTTTTGTTTTTTTACCATGTATTAGTGCAGCAGAAAATCTATGACGAATTTTATATATAATTTTTTTAGCAGTCTCTTTTTTACCTCTTGCCTGGATGCTTTTTTTTTTTTTTTTTTTTTGAGAGGGAGTTTCGCTTTTGTTGCCCAGGCTGGAGTGCAATGGCTTGATCTCAGCTCACCACAATCTCCGCCTCCCGGGTTCAAGCAATTGTCCTGCCGCAGCCTCCCAAGTGGCTGGGATTACAAGCATGGGCCACCATGCCCGGCTAATTTTTTTGTATTTTTAGTAGAGATGGCTTTTCTCCTTGTTGGTAAGGCTGGTCTTGAACTCCCAGCCTCAAGTGATCTGCCCGCCTCGGCCTCCCAAAGTGCTGGGATTACAGGCGTGAGCCACCGTGCCCGGCGATGCTTATTTTATTATTTTTTTGAGACGGAGTCTCGCTCTGTCGCCCAGGCTGGAGTGCAGTGGCACGATCTTGGCTCACTGCAAGCTCCGCCTCCTGGGTTCACGCCATTCTCCTGTCTCAGCCTCCCGAGTAGCTGGGACTACAGGCACCTGCCACCACGCCTGGCTAATTTTTTTGTATTTTTAGTAGAGACGGGGTTTCACCGTGTTACCCAGGATGGTCTTGATCTCCTAACCTCGTGATCCGCCCGCCTCGGCCTCCCAAAGTGCTGGGATTACAGGTGTGAGCCCGGCCGCTTATTTTATTTTTACTTTTATTTATTTATTTTTTGAGACTGAGTCTCACTCTATCACCCAGGCTGGTGTGCAGTGGTGCAATCTTGGCTCACTGCAACCTCCACCTCCTGGGTTCAAACGATTCTCCTGCCTCAGCCTCCCAAGTAGCTGGGATTACAGGCGCACCACACTCGGCTGATTTATCTTTACAAGCAGATAAAGGTTTCTTTTAATGGCTGATCTATGTAATCATGGAGGCCAGTATGTACAGACAAAGGGGGAGCTTTTATTTCTTGGTCTCTTCCTCCTTGGACAAAGTCTTGATGATCTCCTCCTTCTTGGCCTGCAGACGCTCTTCACTGCACTTGCATGCTTCCTTGGTCTTAGACCTGGGGGCCTCAGCCTGGTCAGCCAGGAGCTTCTTTCGGGCCTTGTCTGCCTTCAGCTTGTGGATGTGCTCCATGAGAATCCACTTGTTTTTGAACACATTTCCTTTCACCTTCAGGTACAGGCTGTGATACTTATGGCGATCAATCTTCTTAGATTCACAGTATCTTCTAAGCAGCCGGCGCGGAATCCACGTGACCTTCTCTGGCATTCGGGCATTGGCTGTTCCCTTCCGCTTACCTATGCCCCTGTGCCTGCCTTCCAGCGGGCCAAGGTGTTTTTCCGACATCAAGCCCAGGAATGGACTGTCAACAGGCTTGCTAATGATCAGCCCATCTTTGATCAGCTTCCAGATCTGCTCACGGAGTTGGCATTGGCGATTTCATTGGTCTCATTGGGGTCCAACCAGACCTTCTTGCCACAGCGGAGGACAGAAGAGGCGACCCTCTTTCTGAAGCCTGAGCATACTCATGGCTGCGGCAGCAGCAGCAAAAGGGCTTTTTTTTTTTTTTTTTTGAGACGGAGTCTCACTCTGTCGCCAGGCTGGAGTGCCGTGGTGCAATCTCGGCTCACTGCAACCTCTGCCTCCCCTGGATTCAAGTGAATCTCCTGCCTCAGCCTCCCAAGTAGCTGGGACTACAGGCGCACACCACCACGCCCAGCTAATTTCTGTATTTTTAGTAGAGATGGGGTTTCACCATGTTGGCCAGGATGGTCTCGATCTCTTGACCTCATGATCTGCCCGTCTCGGCTTCCCAAAGTGCTAGGATTACAGGTGTGAGCTGCCAGACCCAGCCTAATTTTTGTATTTTTTAGTAGAGACGGAGTTTCACCACGTTGGCCAGGCTGGTCTCGAACTCTTGACCTCAAATGATCTGCCCACCTTGGCTTCCCAAAGTGCTGGGATTACAGGCGTGAGCCACCGCGCCCGGCCCTAAATAATTTCTTTTAAAATTCCAACGCAGAAGAGTACAAAGGATGATCTAAGATCCTGTATAGATTCCGGCATCAGATCGTGAATCGAAATCATCCTTATTTCCTCTACCTCTAGGTCCCTGAAGTCAAAGTGTATTTGGGATCAAATTTGAGACCTCCTTCTTATTAGTTATACAATCTTAGGGAAGTAATTTAACCTCTTTACCTCCATGTTCTTGGGAATAACCATTTACTTAGATTTAATTAGCTAATTCATTAAGGTTTTAATATAGAATCTGGTACTTAATATATATTTAGTTATTATTATAATTGCTGACATCTCAGTTGGTTTCCTTCTATGTCAATCTGCTATCTTCTACATATTTTTCAGATTCATTAAACAAACCCCATGAGAATAAAGAAAATACCATCTAATATTGTTTCCTTTCTCAAAGTATGATTTTTTTTTTCTGTTTCTTAAATATCAGATTTCCTTCTTTTATTTTGCAGAATCTCTTTCCTTTTTTTTTTTTTTTTTTTTTTTTGAGACGGAGTTTCACTCTTGTTGCCCAGGCTGCAGTGCAGTGGTGCGATCTCAGCCCATTGCAAACTCTGCCTCCCGGGTTCAAGTGATTCTCCTGCCTCAGCCTCCCCAGTAGCTGGGATTACAGGTGCCCACCACCACACCTGGCTAATTTTTGTATTTTTAGTAGAGACAGGATTCTGCCATGTTGGCCAAGCTGGGCTCGAATTCCTGACCTCAGGTGATCTGCCTGCCTTGGCCTCCCAAAGTGCTGGGATTACAGGCGTGAGCCACCATGCCTGGTCGTGTTTTGAAGAATTTCTTAATAAATCCCATGATGCCTTAAAAGATTTCTGTCAATTATTTGAAAGTTGAGAAATCTATCCAGGTTTGGTGTTTGCTACTAAGAAAAAAGTTAAGTAAATTCTAGTTGGTCTCTGTCCACCTAGGTATTATTTGACTTTTTTTTTTTTTTTTTTTTTTAGACAAAGCCTCGCTTTGTCACCCAGGCTGGAGTGCAGTGGCAGTATCTCAGCTCACTGCAACCTCCGCCTCCCGGGTTCAAAGGATTCTTCTGCCGCAGCCTCCCAAGTAGCTGGGACTACAGGCAAATGCCACCATGCCTGGCTAATTTTTGTTTTTGTTTTTTTTTTAAGTAGGGATGGGATTTCACCACGTTGGCTAGGCTGGTCTCAAAATCCTGACCTCAAGTGATCCTCCCACCTTGGTCTCCCAAAGTGCTGGGATTACAGGCGTGAGCCACTGTGCCTGGCCTGACTTTAAACTTTATCCACACAAGCCGGACCTAGTATTGAGCAGTCACATAATACTATGGCTCTCACCTATTTGGGGGATTAAAGATCCCTTTGAGGATCAAATTAAAATTATATACTATCTAGAGCACACAATTTTGCTCACCAATTCAGTTTGTCATGACTTGAAGTCAATTTGTGGATCTAATGTAGGGATCCCCTGATTTACTATGGTGCTGATAAACTAAGGAAGATCTTCTGACCCTGTTGTCTTGTTCCATGTGCACGTGATTGGCAATCTAATCCTACATACTTTGAAACAGAATATAGTTCTTCCCTAGTCAAAAACAGGACCTAACCAAGAGTTGTTTAAGCTGGTGATTGGTTTATTAAACTGTTCTCTTTACTCTTGTAAATATTTGAAATTTTCCATAATAAAAAGCTTAATCTATGTGTCTGTCTAAAGTAGGGCCTGAGAAAAGGCATACTACTCCCATGGATTTTTTTCTCTTTGCCCCTTCTCACCACTACTTCATCACATTTGAAAACGTACTCCCAACAAATCCATTTCTGCCACTGCCTTTACAGAGCTGTGGTCACTAAGGGAAGTACAGAGGTAATGATAAGAGAGATGGGAGGGAGAAAAAGAGCCCTGGATGTTGCAGATAGCAGTTGCAACATGGGGTTGGTGGGAAGCTGCCAAGTTTCTGGTTGGTAAAGATCCTACTTCCTTAAATTTGTAGGTATGAAGTAGAGAAGGGTAGAAATCTACCTTTTTCCTGCCTGTCCCCGCTATTTTGTCTCAGGGATTGATCTTCATTTCTACTCATTGAAATTCCTCCTGTTGCCTGGCACATTTTAATCTGTATTGCCAGTCTCTGTTTGTAGCTTTGCTTTTTTGTGTATTTTCCCAAATTTGACTGAAGCATAAGAAAGAAAATTAAGTTGGGTCCCACCAGCTAGCTATCATCTAAACTCAGGCTTCCCAGTTGATTTTTTGAGCCCAAAAGGTCCTAAAATAATCTAGCACACATTCAACCTGGGAAAAGCAGACAAGTGGAAGAGATAGCTTCTCATGTGCTCTTGGCCCCCTTCAGCCTTCAGCCACACTACAATCTTACATAAACAGAAATATGCCTACTGATACTATTGAGCACATTAAATACAGTATAGTAAAAAAGAAAGTGGCATTTTCTCTCAAGGAACCTCTAATACAGATAAACAATGTTAAAAGACTTCCAACAGATGTGAAGTTTAAACTGAAGCACTGTAGCAACTGAGAAAAGAAAAGAACTTTTATCTGAGGAATGCAAGTCCTTTTAAATATCACGCCCAGATAGACATTAAAATGAGATTACAATCATGCCTACTCCCCTCCTTTGAGCTATGTATTCATCTGTTGAAACTGCTTACTATTGCCATAAGTAGCCATAAATTAGCTTAATAATCCACATCAGGTGTGAATTATAATAACACTATAATCCATACCTTATAGGTTAACAACGTATAGTCAATCACTAATCAATCCTCACTGGTTCTTTAAACCAGTGAGAATTCCTAACAAACAACTTTGTACAGTCCACTCCCTGTCCCCCTATTTTGCCTTTCAAACTCCACTTGCAACTGCTGGTAACAGGAGTGTATATTCAGGGAAACTTGAATCTGTGTTCCCAGGTTGTAATAATCCTCAAGCTTGGCCCAAATAAACTCTCCACTGATATTAGTTTTGCCTCCATTTCTTCATTTTAGGTTGACATATCCAATTAGAAACATTCAAGTTAATTCACAATAATGTGTGCTTGATAAAACTTACCAATTAGTGAACCAATATGCTATTTTTTTTTTTTTTTGAGACGGAGTTTTGCTCTTGTTGCCCAGCCTCCAGTGCAGTGGCGCGATCTTGGTTCACTGCAACCTCCGCCTCCCGGGTTCAAGTGATTCTCCTGCCTCAGCCTGCCAAGTAGCTGGGATTAAAGGCTCCTGTCACCAGGCCCAGCTAATTTTTGTATTTTTAGTAGAGACAGGGTTTCACCACGTTGGCCAGGCTGATCTTGAGTTCCTGACCTCAGGTGATCCACACACCTCGGCCTCCCAAAGTGTTGGGATTACAGGTGTGAGCTACCACTCCTGGCCCTAACATGCTAATTATCAGACACTCTCAAACTGAAAAATAAGCACACAGAGAATATCAAAACCAATTAGCATAAAGAGGTGCTCTGAGATTAGCTGGGTGCTGTGTCTCACATCTGTAATCCCAGCACCTTGGGAGGATGAGGTGGGCTGATTTCTCGAGCCCACGAGTTCAAGACCAGCCTGGGCAACATGGTGAAACCTCGTCTCCGCTAAAGATACAAAAATTAGCTGGGCGTGGTGGCATGTACCTATAATCCCAGCTACTCAGGAGGCTGAGGTAGGAGAATTGCTTGAGCCTGGGAGACAGATTGCAGTCAGCCGAGATTGTACCGCTATACTCCAGCCTGGATGACAGAGCAAGACCCTGTCTTAAGGAAAAAAAAAAATAATCAAAGAGAAAAAAAGATTAGTAGAGGTATAGTTTTCTAAATTCCTCCTAGTTTTGTCAATAATATTTCAGATTAATAAAATATTTCTAGAGAAAGATATAAATGCAGAGCAGTTTTCGACCTCTGATTTGAAAGACTTGATTTTTTATTTTATAGGATCTCGCTCTTTTGCCCAGGCTGGAGTACAGTGGCACAATCACAGCTCACTACAACCTTGACTTCCCAGGCTCAAGCAACCCTCCCACCTCAGCCTGCCCAGTAGCTAGGACTACAGGAGTATGCCACCATGCCTGGCTAATTTTTAATTTTTTTTGTAGAGACAAGGTCTTACTACGTTGCTCAGGCTGGTCTCAAACTCCTGGGCTCACATGATCCTCTTGCCTCAGCCTCCCAAAGTGGTGGGATTATAGGCATGAGCCACTGTGCCCAGCCTGAAAGACGTAATTTGAACTGCCTCTATCACTTGGGAAATTAACTGCTCTGAGTCTCCGTTTTATCCACCTCTAAAATGGGCATGATAATAGCACCTATCTTGCAAGAAGGTTCTGAGGATTATATGAAATAACGAATATGAAGGGCTTCTTATAGTTCCTGGCATATAGCACTCAAAACACAGCAGACTTCTTATAAAAAGTGTTCATCCTCTGAAAATAGTGAGAGAAAGTAAGATGGCAACTAAGGTTAAAAGGTACTTCAGAAAAGGAATACAAACAAAGAAAATAACAAAACAAAACCATTTGAAGTAAACTACAGCCCAATATCCCTCATGAACACTCACAAAAATTCTAAACGAAATTTTAGCTAACTGAATTCTAGAATATATAAAAAGGATAACATATGCCTGAGTTTATCCCATGAATGGCAGAAGGTTGGTTTAACATTGGAAAATCAATCAATACAATTCCCCATATCATCAGAATAAAAAAGAACTACACTATCATCTTCAATAGATGCAGGTAAGGCATTTAACAAAATTCAACAATTATTCATAACAAAAACTCTCAGCAGACAAGGAATAGGTGGGAACTTACTCAAAATGCTAAAAAGCAACTATAGAAAACCCATAGCTAAAAATCATACTTATGGTAAAAAAAATTGAATACTTTTCCCCTAAAATCAGGAACAAGACAATGATGTATACCTTTACTACTTTGACAGTGAACTAGAGGGCTTAGCCAGTGTAATAAGTCAAGAAAGGAAATGAAAGGTATAAAATAAGAAAGGAATACGTAAAACTTGTTTGTACACAAACAAAATATTGGTCTATATGGAAAATCCTATAGAATCTATATAAATGGACTAGAAGTGAGTTTGGCAAGGTCACAGGCAACGAGGTCAATATACAAAAGCCAACTGTATTTCTATCTTCTACCAACAAAACAAAATCAGATATTAAAAATTTTAAACATTCATAATAGCATAAAATATTAAATATTTAGGGATAAATCTAACAAAATATGTACAAGAGCTATACAATGGAAACTGCAATAGATTGTTGGAATTATAGAGGACAAATTAATGGAGAGAAAAAACATGTTTATAAATCAGAAGATTCAGGCTGGGTGTGGTGGCTCACACCTGTAATCCCAGCACTTTGGAAGGCTGAGGCGGGCAGATCACAGGCCGAGGTCAGGAGTTCAAGCCTGGCCAACATGGTAAAACCCCATCTCTACTAAAAATACAAAAATTAGCTGGGCGTGGTGGCAAGGGTCTGTAATCCCAGCTCCTCCAGAGGCTGAGGCAGAATTGCTTGAACCCAGGAGGCGGAGCTTGCAGTGAGCCAAGATCCAGCCACTGCACTCCAGCCTGGGTGACAGAGCAAGACTCCATCTCAAAAAAAAAAAAAAAAGAAGATCCTTTATGATAATGGTTCTTGTTTTCATCTTTACTCTTATCCCAGACACCTATCCTTCTGCGACACTAAATTTCTTTTAGTTCCCTGTTTTCTCTTCTAGCCTTTCTATATGCTCCCAGTGGCTGGGCACGGTGGCTCACGCCTGTAATCCCAGCACTTTGGGAGGCCGGGGCAGGCGGATCACAAGGTCAGGAGATCGAGACCATCCTGGCTAACATGGTGAAACCCTGTCTCCACTAAAAACACAAAAAATTAGCTGGGTGTGGTGGCACGTGCCTGTAGTCCCAGCTACTCGGGAGGCCGAGGCAGGGGAATGGTGTGAACCTGGGAGGCAGAGCTTGCAGTGAGTCGCGATCATGCCACTGCACTCCAGCCTGGGTGACAGAGCGAGACTCTGTCTCAAAAAAATAAAAAATAAAATAAATATATGCTCCCAGCTACTTGGGAGGTTGAGGCAGGAGAACTGCTTTAATCTGGGAGGCAGAGGTTGCAATGAGCTGAGATCACTCCACTGCACTCCAGCCTGGGCGACAGAGCAAGACTCCATCTCAAAAATCAATCAATCAATCAATCAAAAGATTCAAAATTGTTAATATGTCAATTCTTCCCAAATTTATCTATAGATCAATGTAATCCTAATCAAATCTCAGCAGATATTTTTTGTAGAAATGTATAAGGTTGATTCTAAAATTTATATAAAACGCAAAGGACCTGGTTATAGCTCAACAACTTTGTAAAATAACAAAATCGAAAGATTACACTATCTGGTTTTAAGGTTTAGTATGCAGCTACAGCAGAGTTTCTCAACCTTGGCACTACTTGGACCAGCTAATTTTTTGTTCTGGAAGACTCTCCTGTGCATTGCAGAATCTTTAGCACCATCCCTGGCCTCTACCTCTACTCAGGGGCAACCTTCCTGCCGACCCCCCAAGTTGTGACAATCAAAAATGTCTCCAGGCCTGGTGCGGTGGCTCAGGCCTGTAATCCACCCACTTTGGGAGGCCAAAGTGGGTGGATTACTTGAGATCAGGTGTTTGAGACCAGCCTGGCCAATGTGGTGAAACCCCATCTCTATTAAAATTACAAAAATTGGCTGGGCGTGGTGGTGTGCACCTGTAATCCCAGCTACTCGGGAGGCTGAGGCGGGAGAATTGCTTGAGCCTGGGAGGCAGAGGTTGCACCACTGCACTTCAGCCTGGGAGACAGAGAAAGATTCCATCTCAAAAAAAAAAAAAAGTCTCCAGATATTGCCAAATGTCCGCTAGGGGCAAAATTGTCCTTCACTGAGAACCACTGAGCTACCAAGAGAGTACGGTATTGGCATGAAGATAAGACACATACATCAATGGAACAGAACAGAATCTAGAAACAGATCCTCAATTATATAGTCAATTGATATTTGACAAAGGTACAAAGCAATTCTACGGGAAATGATAATCTTTTTTGACTAGTTGTTGCTGGAATGATTGGATATTCATATGAAACAAAAATAAACCTTTCCTCTCATTCCATATATAAAAATTAACTCAAAATTTATCATAAGGCTGGACTTAGTGACTCACGTTTGTAATCCCAGCACTTTGGGAGGCTGAAGCGGGAGGACTGCTTGAGCCCAAGAGTTCGAGACCAGCCTAGCCAACATAGGGAGACCCCATCTCTACAAAAAAATTTAAAAATTAGCTGGGCGTGGTGGCGCGTGTCTGTAGTCCCAGCTACCCGGGAGGCTGAGGTGGGAGGACAGCTTTAGCCCAGGAGGTCAAGGCTTCAGTGAGCTGTGACTGTGCTACTGCACTCCGGCCAAGCAAGACTGTCTTGGAAAAACACAAAAAACAAAACTTATCATAGACTTAAATTTAAGAGCTAAAATTAGAAAACTTCCAGGAAAGTTCTAGGAAAATAAAGGAATATAGAAACGTAAAAACTTATAGGAAAATGTACGAGAAAACCTTAGTATTGGCCAGGCGTGGTGACTCACGCCTGTAATCCCAGAACTTTGGGAGGCCGAGGCGGGTGGATCACAAGGTCAGGAGATCATGACTATCCTGGCTAACACAGTGAAACCCCGTCTCTACTAAAAAAAAATACAAAAAAATTAGCTGGGCGTGGTGGCGGGAGCCTGTAGTCCCAGCTACTCGGGAGGCTGAGGCAGGAGAATGGCGTGAATCCAGAAGGCAGAGCTTGCAGTGAGCAGAGATCGAGCCACTGCACTCCAGCCTGGGCAACTGAGCGAGACTCTGTCTCAAGAAAAAAAATAAAAAGAAAAGAAAACCTTAGTATTATTGGCTTAGGCAAAAATTTCTTCCCTTTCCTCTTTTTTTTTCTGAGATGGGGTTTCACTGTGTTGCCGAGGCTGGTCTCTAACTCCTGGGCTCAAGGGATTCTCCCACTTCGGCCTCCCAAGTAGCTGGAACTACTAGGCTAGAGCCACCCTGCCTGGCTTAGATTTCCCTTTTTTTTTTTTTTTTTTTTTTTTGAGATGGAGTCTCCTCTCTCACCCAGGCTGGAGTGCAGTGGCATGATCTCAGCTCACTGCAAGCTTTGCCTCCCGGGTTTACACCATTCTCCTGCCTCAGCCTCCCTAGTAGCTGGGACTACAGGCGCCTGCCACCACGCCCGGCTATTTTTCTGTATTTTTAGTAGAGACAGGAGTTCACCGTGTTAGCCAGGATGGTCTCAATCTCCTGACCTCATGATCCGCCCGCCTCGGCCTCCCAAAGTGCTGGGATTATAGGCATGAGCCACCGCGCCCGGCCCAGATTTCTTAAATATGATACAAAGAACCACAAACTATCTTTTTTAATTGAAAAATTGCACATTAAGTGATATAGTTTAGATGTTTGTCGGCTCCAAATCTCATGCTGAAATGTAATCCTCAATGTTGGAGGTGGGGCCTGATGGGGGTGTTTGGGTCATGGGGGAGGATCCCTCATGAATAGCTTGGTGTCATCCCTATGGTAATGAGTAATTCGCATGAGATCTGGTTGTTTAAAACAGTATGGCACCTCCCTCCATCTCTCTTGCTCCCTCTCTTGCCACGTGACTTGCTGACTCTCCTTTGCCTTCTGCTATGACTGTAGGCTTCCCAAGGCCCTCACCAGAAGTAGATGCTGGCACCATGCTTCCTGTACAGCCTGCAGAACCATGAGCCAAAATAAACTTCTTTTCTTTATAAATTATCCTGCCTCATGAGTCCTTTACAGCAACATAAACAGACTGATGTATCAAGATATAAACATGTCTGCTCTTCAAAATCTCTTAACTTTAAAAAGTTAAGACTGAGAAAGTAGAACCTCATGAGCTTTCTGATCTGGATTTTAAGCAGGAGATATTGGAAAAGTCTTTAAAAAGTTAAGAGAAGAAAAAGACACATGATAGCCTGGGAGAAAATGTTTGCAAAATATACATGTGATAAAGGACTTGTACAATGAATAAGACAATAACAAGACAAACAACTCAATAAAAAATCTGCAAAAGATTTAAACACTTATGTAACCAAAGAAGATATGCTGATGGCAAATAAGCACATGAAAAGATTCATGATATCACTAGTCATTAGGGAAATACAAATTAAAACCACACTGAGCACCAAACTCACCTGAATCACTAAAATGGAAAAAAAAAATACTGACCATAATACCAAGTGTTGGCAAGGACACAGGGCACTAGAACTCTTATACACATTGCTGATGGGAATGCCAACTTGTACAAACACTTTGGGAAACATGTTTGGTAATTGCTTATAAAGTTAAATATACACTTACCATATGACCCAGCAATTCCACTTCTAGGTATTTACCTTAGAGAGATGAAAACTTATGTCAACACATAAGCTTGTATTTGAATGTTCACAGCAGTTTTATTAATAATGGTCCACAAGTGAAACAACAAAAATGTTCATCAACCCATGACTGGAGAACTACTGATTCACACAACATGAATGAATCTGGAAAACATTGTGCTAAGTATAAGAATCCAGACACAAAATGAGATTAATAAAATATCAAAAAATATTCTAGATGGCTAAAAATAATTATGACTTTAGTAGCTTGTTTTGCCTATATGAATCATTGACACTATGTTTTGTTATTTATTTATGTATCAGTTCTCCTTAAATCAACTATAAACCCTCTGCTATAGGGGTTATCGTGTATCTTGGGGTGGCACTTCATAATATTAACACCTCGTGTTTGTATATCAATGCACAGGTTTCATAATTCTCATCCACTAAAACAACTGGCATGTGGTATGCATATTGCAATGAAGTCAAACATACCTAGTTCAAATCCCAGCTGACTATGTGTGTGGTCTGCAGTAAGTCATTTTACCTTCATGAGATTCACTTTTCTTATTCATGAAACTAAAAAGCATGGATCAAGTGGGGAAAGACAGTGTTAGAGACATAAGAGATGGTACAATCAACAATTCTAATGCATGTAAGACTATTAAGGACAGAAGCCTCCAGAGATGTGAAGGGCCAAAAGTTGTACTTGAACTTGATTTTCAGAAGAGCCAAAGACTGAGAAAGTAGAACCTCATGAGCTTTCTGATCTGGATTTTAAGCAGGAGATATTGGAAAAGTCATCACAGAGATAACTAGTTTGTGGCAGACAACAATCATAAAAACATCCACTTTTGATCCTGCAACGCAGTCGGTCTCCTCCTATCACTGGGAATGGGATTCGACAAGCATTTAATTGTTCATCTACATATAAGAGAAATGAGCTATTTTAGATTATCATAAAACAGGTTAATTTTATTCTTCTGGTGTGTTGTAATCCATATCAGTAAGAGATAAAACATAGGTTCAGCCGGGCGCGGTGGCTCACGCTTGTAATCCCAGCACTTTGGGAGGCCGAGGCGGGCGGATCACGAGGTCAGGAGATCGAGACCACGGTGAAACCCCGTCTCTACTAAAAATACAAAAAATTAGCCGGGCGTGGTGGCGGGCGCCTGTAGTCCCAGCTACTCGGAGAGGCTGAGGCAGGAGAATGGCGTGAACCCGGGAGGCGGAGCTTGCAGTGAGCCGAGATTGCGCCACTGCACTCCAGCCTGGGCGACAGAGCGAGACTCCGTCTCAAAAAAAAAAAAAAAAAAAACATAGGTTCAGCTATTTGGTATATGTACTTGGATGAGAATCTACAATTGGTGGAATTATAAATGCCTATCAATCAAAAGACAGAATCACTCACAGGACATATGGTAGCCCCAGGAAGCTTCATTAGGGATTTGCTGTGTATCCACCATGTGCCAAAAACAGGCACTCTGCTAGGCAAGGTCACTTGTTTTATCATTTAATCATCACAATAGCCCTTATGAAAGTGCATGATCACTCCCATTTTAGAGATAAGAAAATCGACATTTTGAAACATGACAAATTTGCCCAAGAAGTCACCTTTAGTATGTGACAAGGCTAACATTTAAACTCAGACCTATTTGATTCCATGTCCTTAAAACCTATTATCATTACATAAAGCCCAATTTCCAATTATTGAAGCTAGTACAATCCTAGAAAATAGTAGGCTTTATCATTTTTTTCCTGCTTCCAAGAGGAAACAGATATTATCTCCAGCTACCAGAAGGGAACCTGAAGCTTATATATAAAGTGATAACACAAGTTCTTGAATCTTAGAATTATTAGCCCTTTTGCTGCATTAGCATTCCACTGAGATTCACCATGACAATCAATGCTGAGGAGGAAGAAAAGGTGGAGGAGAAAAGTGCATGCAATTATAAGACCAAGTGTTTTCATTCTTGGAAAGCCCACATGTATTTATGGAGTACCTTTTTTTTTTTTTTTTTTTTTTTGAGACAGAGTCTCGCTCTGTTGCCCAGGCTGG
Organism: Nomascus leucogenys; assembly: GCF_006542625.1. Lineage (NCBI taxonomy): Eukaryota > Metazoa > Chordata > Mammalia > Primates > Hylobatidae > Nomascus > Nomascus leucogenys. Next base: position 8,768,648 of record NC_044388.1, on the reverse strand, counting down.
AGTGCAGTGGCACGATCTCGGCTCACTGCAACCTCCGCCTCCCAAGTTCAAGCGATTCTCCTGCCTCAGCCTCCTGAGTAGCTGGGATTACAGGTACACACCACCTCACCCGGCTAATTTTTGTATTTTTAGTAGAGATGGGGTTTCACCATGTTGGTCAGGCTGGTCTCGAACTCCTAACCTCATGATCCGCCCGCCTCGGCCTCCCAAAGTGCTGGGATTACAGGCGTGAGCCACCATGCCTGGCTATTGAGTACCTATTATAGGTCAAGCACAGTGCTTGGCACTGGGGATATAACAGTGAATTAAAAAAAAAAAAAAAAAAAAAGACAGTTTATTCCCACGGAGAAATTTTACCCTAGTGGGAAGATACTGGCAACTAAATAGACAATTAAAATATAGTGCAGTAAATATAGAAATGGGATACCACAGGGTACCACAGGTGCACAGAGAAGACAAACTAAACCCAGAAAGGCTATCAGATAAAACATAAGACACCTAGTTAAACTTGAATTTTAGATGAACAATGAATAATTTTTTAGTAGAAGTATGTTCCAATATTGTCCTCTACTTGCTGTATCTGGCAACTCTTGGTGGGAGTGATGTTTAGAAAAAGCATCTCAGAATAAATGATACCTAAGACAAAAACCAAACTACTCTTACTTGTCCCCAACAAATCTGGACCCTGAAAAAGTATGTTAGTTGCTGCCCTGTGGAGACAACCATGTGACAAGGATCTGAAGTCAACAGCAGTCAGCAAGGAACTGTAGGCTCTTGCCAATATCCATGTATGAATATGTGAGCCATCCTGGAAGGACATCTTCCAGCCCTAGTCCAGCCTGCAGATGACTACAGCCCTGGCCAACTGCTTGACTACAACCTCATGAGGGACCCTGAGGCAGAAATACCTACGTAAGTCACTCCCAGATTCCTGATCCTCAGAAACTATGTGAGATGAATGTTTGTTTTAAGCTGTTAAATTTTAGAGTAATTATTATGCAGTAATAGGAAGTAATGCCCTGCCAATTAGAGGAGAACTGTGTTTCTTATGAACAGGCCTACACTCATTCATTCACTGGCCATGTGGAGTCACCATCAGTGTGACCTCAGCAAGAATGAGGTGGTGGATCCAGAGGGACCACAGCTGGGACTGTCAGTCATTTGTGCCTCCCACCAGCAGGAGGTCTGAATGGCACACTTCCATGGCCACCATAAGATTACAAAAAGTGTATTAGCTATAGCATGTCCTTTCTGAAACAAAACAGTAAGAACCTTTTTAAAGACAATTTTAAAAAATACTTAAGTACAGCTTAATCACTTGAGAGAGTTGTGTGAGAATGAAAATACAAGCAAAATAATAAAGAAAATTAGCAGAGCTAAGACAACTCTAAAATCTTGGATTAGCTCTGGTTCTTAGCTCAATTTCATGTGTGCTACGAATGATACTGCTCTGCTAACCAAGCAAATAATTTGTTCCTGGGTGGGTTGTTTTGTATCTCTTATTCAGAAAGGAATTTTTGAAACCTAAGGATAATGTGCAACTGGGAAGCTATGAACTGTGGTTAATCAACTAATCCAGAATTTCTACAAGTAGTCTGGTGAAACAATCTGAGTGCTATGAATTCCATAAATTATTTTATTCCAAAAGATAAGTTTAAGTAAAAGTGACTGCATTTCAAACTATATTATGAGAACAGAAAAATGTTAGAGAAAGACTTTATTTCCCTAATAATACAGAATGAGTTGAGAGGGAATGGTAATACCTGTAGAATTACGTATGGCTACAGGGAGATGCTAGAAGTTTTCCTCTTTGACCACGGTGCCCGGATTCAGTTCCTTGGCTTTATAAAGTTCTCCATCCATACCATCACAGAGTTTCTGCTATTATGACATACTTTTCCCCAGGCCAGTTCAATACCAATCAAGCTTGGTATGTGTTTGTGTTAGAATCCTTTAAGGTCTATGGTCCAGATATACCAGATGTCACTTTTCTCCTTATGGCCTACAAAATAGTCACAATTATCTTAGAAGATTCCACACTGAAATTTCACAGAAACAGAGATATGGATATTGCCTTAAAGGGCTTACATCTCCACTGATTTATACAGCCTGATTTAACCCTTGTTTATTTGTAAATTAGTATTTTTATTCTATTTTTTAAAGGTCTAAGTCATTTAAAAATTACCTTGATAACTAACCCTCAATATTACAAGAGAGAAGCCAGTGATCATACAAATAAAATCTAGACCATCTTTGAATTTAAGTACCTGATAATGAACTGTTTTTACTCACAACACTTCTGACACCAAATGTTTAGGGTTTTTTTTTTTTTTTTAAATCACACCAACCAATTCTCCAATTCTTCAGACACCAATTAGGTGTCCAACAATTCAATACAATTCTGATAGTAACTACCTGGAGTTAGCCCAGACCTCACAGACTAAGAGCTCAGTCCCATAAGACTGCCTGCCACAGCTGCTAGCCACAGATGACATGCCCAGGCTACTCCCATTTCTGCCTACAGACTACAAATTTGAGGGTTCCCATGACCCCGTCTCAGATTTAATAATTTGCTAGAATGACACAGAACTCAGTAAAGCACTTTACTTACTATTACTGGTTTGTTTAAAAGGCTACTACAACTCAGGAAGGCAACAGCCAAATGGAAGAGAAACATAGCACAGGGCAATGGCGTAGGGGTAGGAGGTGGGTACACAGCTTCCATGCCACCTCCAAGCACGCCACCCTCCCAGCACCTCACTGTATGCACCAACCCAGAAGCTCTCCAAACTGTCATTTATGGGGTTTTATAGAGGTTTCTTTATGTAAGCATGATTGATTAAATCATGGCCATTGGTAATTATCTAAATCTCCAGGCCCTCTCTCCCTGCTGGAAGTCAGAGGTGGGGTTGAAAGTTCCAATCCTTGGTCTTTCTGGCACCAGCCCCCATCCTAAAGCTATCTAGGGGACCCCAGTCAACAATCTTCTCATTAGAGTACAAAAGACACTCATTACTTTGGAGATTCAAAGGGCTTTAGGAACTGTGTGCCAGAACTGGAGGCAATGAACAAAATTTATTTTTATTATACACACTGATATTACAGAATAAAGCAACAGTTACTCAGCTATTTTTCTATGGTAATCAGTAGCAGTCATAGATATGCTTTGATCAATTCTACATAAATTGATACATGTATCAAACAAAGCCCTGAAGTTTCAGGCCTAAGCCTCATGCATTTGCTTGTGGCCACTCTACCACATATGGTTAAGATTTTCCAATGACTGTATCAATGTTTCCTAACAAGTGGGTTGTTTCATAGTGAGGTCTAAAGATCTGGAATAAAAAAAAAGTCAAGAAAAGCTTCACAAACTGGCCAGTAAAATAATCAGTGACCAATGGTCAAAATAATATATGAACCAACTTCTAAAGGATTAGCTGTCTTTTCTAATACCACACTATTACATTTTATAATTCAGAGTAGAAGAGAGTTGTGAAAAAAAAGCATTCAACAGAACTCTTTAACATCATCTAGGATAATAGATGCTACTGAGACATAGTGTCACTGTTCTCTCCAGCTTTCTTTCTTTTTTTTTGAGACAGAGTCTTGCTCTGTCGCCCAGGGTGGAGTGCAACGGTGCAATCTCGGCTCACTGCAATCTCTGCCTCCCAGGTTCCAGCGATTCTCCTGCCTCAGCCTCCTGAGTAGCTGGGACTACCAGTGTTGGCCACCATGCCCAGCTAATTTTTTTGTCTTTTTAGTAGAGACGGGGTTTTGCCATGTTGGCCAGGCTGGTCTCAAACTCTTGATCTCAGGTGATCTGACTGCCTCAGCCTCCCAAAGTGCTGGGATTACAGGCTTGAGCAACTATGCCCGGCCCCTCTCCAGCTTTCTTTCCTTCTATTTGGAACTTCTTTTATTTACCTCCTCTTAAAACACGTTTTTTCTAGTTCTCTTTGTTCATAAGTAATCCAATATATATTGTAGAATTTATTTTATCTCATGGATACATCTTAAATAATATAAAGATAACATTAACTTTGCTTTTTATTTTAATGGGTACTTTAATAATTAGATTCTCCCAAAATAAGTACCACATAAAAAAATCACTAAAATGTATATTTATTTTCCAGTCATTTTACAATTTTACTGTTCTCCTTTCTGACGTGTCTGCATGAGGTTATCTTGAGAGAAAGTTTCACTTTGAAAATTTTACTAATAGAAACTTGCCTGAACTCCTTGCCTCAAGTGATCCTTCCACTTCAGCCTCCCAAAGTATTAGGATTATAGGCGTGAGCCACTGTGCCCAGCATAATAATAACTTTCTCATATCCATCTTAAATACCCTTTTTAAAATTAAAGATCCAAAACTGGCGGGCAGGGGACAACAAATGGAAGCTCCCAACAAAACCTAAAAAGAGAAAAACCCAACAGTAGAATTTTTTCATTGTCTTATCCACTCAACAAATATACAGTGAGCGCCTGTGAGACAGGCCCTATGCTAGGTACAAGTCCCATGTTGTCTCAATAGCCTGCCATTACAATATGATCTTAAAATGCCAATGAGGTTAGCAGCATTCTGTATTTATTTAAATTATACTTAAATATATAAAAATGTGTGTGTGGAGGGGACCAGTTTTTGGGTTGTTCTGTGCCTCCCACCTTGTTCTAAAAACTCAGACAATAGCAAGAATGGAATAAATTCTGAGAACTACACATGGAGGGTTAGGAGTAAGGTACCAGTGGATAAAACAGAAAGAAGACCAAGATGTTAAAAAACACATGAAGAAATGCTCATCATCACTGGCCATCAGAGAAATGCAAATCAAAACCACAGTGAGATACCATCTCACACCAGTTAGAATGGCCATCATTAAAAAATCAGGAAACAACCGGTGCTGGAGAGGATGTGGAGAAATAGGATCACTTTTACACTGTTGGTGGGACTGTAAACTAGTTCAACCATTGTGGAAGTCAGTGTGGCGATTCCTCAGGGATCTAGAACTAGAAATACCATTTGACCCAGCCATCCCATTACTGGGTATATACCCAAAGGACTATAAATCATGCTGCTATAAAGACACATGCACACGTATGTTTACTGCGGCACTATTCACAATAGCAAAGAGTTGGAACCAACCCAAATGTCCAACAACGATAGACTGGATTAAGAAAATGTGGCACATATACACCATGGAATACTATGCAGCCATAAAAAATGATGAGTTCATGTCCTTTGTAGGGACATGGATGAAACTGGAAAACATCATTCTCAGTAAACTATCGCAAGGACAAAAAAACCAAACACTGCATGTTCTCACTCATAGGTGGGAATTGAACAATGAGAACTCATGGACACAGGAAAGAGAACATCACACTCCGGGGACTGTTGTGGGGTTGGGGGAGGGGGGAGGGACAGCATTAGGAGATATACCTAATGTAAATGACGAGTTAATGGGTGCAGGAAATCAACATGGCACACGGATACATATGTAACAAACCTGCACATTGTGCACATGTACCCTAAAACCTAAAGTATAATAATAAAAAAAAAAAAGAACATTTCAAAGATTTTAAAGCTCTAAAAGTAACACAAACATCTGGGTAGTGCTTTACAAATATTATGTTACTTGAGTCTAGCAGTGTTCCTGATGACAACAGCCGACAGAGACTGGTTATCAACTTACTTATTTGTCTTTGGCAAAAAATTTCAACTCCATCTACTGAATGACTTTCATATGAGAATGTCTTTAATCTTTATAGCTGAAGCCAACAGGAAAATAACATTCAATTATAAAAATATAATTCAACTCAAACTAAATCTCATTAGGTATCATAGTACAGGACATTAACACTTGAGACTTACTTTAAAAATTAAATGTATGCTATTTTTAAGTTTCATACTCATAACCTTGGATCAAGTTATAATATCCTTTGATATATTTTGTAAAATACTTCTTATAATTAAGTTCCTTGAAATAAAGCTAAAATATATCTGATACTGAGCTGCAAACTACAACAACGTTTTAGCATAATTTACAACCAAAAATATAGGAAAGGCTCTCAATTCATTAATCATCCGGGAAATCCAAATTAAAGCTACCATATATTACCACCGCACACTCACCACACTAAGTATAAGAAAACAGATGAAAAATACTGTGATGGTTAACTTTTGTGTCAACTTGACTGAGCTAAAGGATGCCCAGATAGCTGATAAAATGTTGTTTCTGGGTGGTCTATGAGATGTTTCTGCAAGAGACTAGCATTTGAATCGGTAGAGTGAATAAAGAAAATCATCCTCTCCAATGGAGGGGGGCATCATCCAACCTGCTGAGGGCCCAAATAGAACAAAAAGGCAACAGAAGGGAGAATCTGCTTCTGTTTGAGCTGGACATTCATCTTTTCCTGCCTGTGAACATTGGCACACTGGTTCTGAGGCCTCTGGCCTAGAATTGTGACTTGTACCATCAGCCCCTCTAGTTCTCAGCCCTTCAGACTTGAGCTGGGACTTGTGCCACTGGCTCCAGTGATTCTCAGCCTTCAGATTCAGACTGAATGACATCACCAGCTTTCCTGGTTCTCCAGGTTGCAGACAGCAGGTCATAGGACTTCTTGACCTACATAACTGTATGAACCAATCCCTATAATCAATCAATTTCTCTCTCTCTCTCTCTCCACACACACACACACACACACACACACACAGTTGATCCTTGAATAACAGCTTCAAACTGTGCAGGTACACTTATACACAGATTTTCTTCTGCCTCTGCCACCCGAGATGGCAAAATCCACCCCTCCTCTTCCTACTCCTTCTCAGCCTACTCTTCATTAACATGACAAGGATAAAGACCTTTATGACAAACCACTTACACTTAATGAATGGTACATATATTTTCTCTTCCTTAAGATCTTCTTAATAACATTTTACTTTCTCTGGCTTATTGTAAGAATACAGTACACAATCTATAACATACAAAATATGGGTTACTTAACTGTTTGTGTTATCAGTAAGGCTTTTGGCCAACAGTGAGCTATTAGTAGTTAAAATTATACACAGATTTTTGACTGCACAGGGAGGTCAGTGCCCCAACCACTGCATTGTTCAAGGGTCAGCTGTATATGTGTGTGTGTGTGTGTGTGTGTATGTGTGTGTGTGTGTGTGTGTGTGTAGTCATAAAAAACCAATAGGAGAGACAGCGGTTCTGATTCTCTGGAGAACCCTGACTAATACACGTTAGGTATTGGCAAGGATGTGGAGCAACAGAAATCCTCACCTGTTGCCAGTGGGAGTGTGAACTGGTATAACCACTTTGAGAAAAATCATCTGGGAGTATCTACTAAAACTGAACCCCAACCAAACAATTCCAATCCTAGGTGTATGCCCTGTAGAAATATGCACATGTGTTCACCAAAGGACATGGACTAAAATATTTATGACATAACTAATCATAATATTCCCAAACTTAAAATTACCTACCCAAATGCCCAATAACATTAAAGTGAATAAATAATGGTTTATTCACACAATGGAGTATTACATAGCAATGAGAAAGGATGAACTACGATTATATTGTGATCTCACAATATCTTAAGCAAGAGAAGCCGTTCACAAAAGAATACTGTATGATTACATTTATATAAAGTACAAAAACAGGAGAAAATAATCTGTGCTTTTAGAAGTCATGATAGCAGTTGTCCTTGAAATAGAGCACAAGGCATGCTCCTAGGGTGCTGGTTATATTCTGCTTCTAGATATGAGTTCTGGCTTATAAAACTTCACTGAGCTGTACACTAATATATGTGTGTAAATAAAACTTGAAATAATATGTAAATATAAAACATGAATATTTTAATTATAAAAGTAATATCCAGTTATGGATATGTTACAAATACAGAAGAGAATATACAGTAACAATCAATCATAATCTCACATTCTAAAGATACTTTGTAAAAAGTAATTTGTTATATTTCCTCATTTTTCTCTATAAATAAATCTCACATAGTTAAGAACCTAAAATACAATTTCACTTAAATCTGAGCTGTTAAATTTTATTAAAATATGCTTACATAAAATAATTCTTGTATATCAAGCATTTTTAACTTTAAAATGCTTCTCTTCATAAGCAAAATTTTACGGCTACAAAATTAGCTATCATATACATACATACACAGTTTACTTTATTTAGTAATTGCAAAACCACAGACTTCAGTGTAGGAGCTACTTTTCTGCTCTTTATAATAAACATCTATGATAAACATCTCTGTCTCTGTCTACATTAATCAATTGTTGAAGGTTATTTCCTTAGGATAGCTACCTAGAAGTGGAATTGCCAGAAATAATGTTTGCACATTAAAATTGGTAAAGGGTAAAATATTGCCTAGCATAAAAACAGAGGGTTGAAAAAGCAACAAAATGAATAACCTTTATTTCTTTCTTTACTAGTCTTTTATTTTAGACAGTGCTCCTTAGTTGGTGAAGCCTCTCAATAAAGCAAAAGATCCACTGTCGAAAAGTCTAAGACATGTAAAGCTTGATGACATCATAGTATTAGACACATAGCAGGTACTAAAAAAAAAAAAAAAAAAAAACATTTTCTGAATTGAATGAAAACCTTAGGCAGGAAAATCAGGCTGATCCTACTTGTTGCTCATTCTCCACTTTCATATACCCTACCATATACAAGTAGTTTTTTGTTTTTTGTTTTTTTTCTTGTTTTGAGACAGAGTCTTACTCTGTCGCCCAGGCTGGAGTGCAGTGGTACAATTTTGGGTCACTGCAACCTTTGCCTCCTGGGTTCAAATGATTCTTGTGCCTCAGCTACCCAAGTAGCTGGGACTACAGGCATGTGCCACCACATCCGGGTAATTTTTGTATTTTTATAGACATGGGTTTTACCATGTTGGCCAGGCTGGTCTCGAACTCCTGGGCTCAAGCGATCTGTCCACCTCAGCCTCCCAAATGCTGAGATGACTGTGCCCGGCCACCAGTAGTGCTTAAAGTATGGTCCAGTGCTAGTAAACATCAGCTTCTCCTGAGAACTTCTTAGTAATACCCCAGACCTACTATATCAGAACTCTGGAGGTGATGCCTGGTAATCTTCATAACATGCCCTCTAGGTGATTCTCATGCTTGATAAAATTCGAGAACTACTGACTTACAGTATTCCCAACCTCCAAGCATACTAAGAAAATATCGCCTTTATTAATCAGGGAGTAGAAAAAAGATGAATCACTTTTTTCAAATTATTACTCAAGTGCCTACTTTGTTCATTTGGGAGACTGAGGACCTTATTGATAAATAATGTTTTCATCTTCTCCTCTAATTCCTTTAGATTTGTGATCTACATGTCTGCAATGTCAGTCATGCTGCTTTTCATATGTAAATGGGTCCCGAATGGACTCAGCAAAGGACGTAAAGAATACACAAGAGTCACTGGATGTTATCCAATGTAAAACAATGTCACTGAAAAAAGGGATAATAAGAGTTTCCAATATGCAATCAAAGAAACAGAGCAAAGTTGTATAATTCTACCTAATCACAACAATATATGTTGCAAAAGTAGTTAACAGGAAGATAAAAGATGTGGTAACCTTAGTCTCTTTAAAAACACTTTAATATTTTCCTTTATTTTTTGTTTTAAATCAGGAACTCCTCTGATTTTCATTTTTAAAAGGTAGTTCTTATTGAATTCTAGTATCTAATTATTTAATATGGTAACAAACTAACCACTATTAATTTAAATAAAATGTATCTGAAGATAAACAGGAAAAATACAAACAAGAAAAAGGATCAGATGGCAAAGGTTTTCAGGTAAAGCAACTCACTGGGATGAACTGGTCAATAAATAAAATTATTTGCAGAATGGAATTCTGTTTTCAGATCATTAAGTTCTTTTTTTTTTTTTTTTTTTTTTTTGAGACAGGGTCTCACTCTGTCACCCAGGCTAGAGTGCAATGGTGTGATCTCAGCTCACTGCAACCTCTGCCTCCCAGGCTCAAGCAATCGTCCCAGTTCAGCCACCCAAGGAGCAAGGAGCTGGGACTGCACAGGCACAGGCCACCCTGCCTGGTTAATTTTTGTACTTTTTGTAGAAATGGGGTTTTGTGTTGCCCAGGCTGGTCTCAAAGTCCTGAGCTCCAGTGATCTACCCTCCTCGGCCTCCCAAAGTGCTGGAATTACAGGCGTGTAATTTTAGTTATCTTAAACCAAAAAAAGAGGAAAGCTAGAACCATTCACTGTGTGTGTGTGTGTGTGTGTGTGTGTATGTGTGTGTGTGTGTGTATGTGTTTGAGACAGAGTCTCACTCTGTCGCCTAGGCTGGAGCAGAGTGGCGCAATGTCGGCCCACTGCAACCTCTGCCTCCCAGATTCAAGCGATGCTCCCATCTCAGCCTCATGAGTAGCTGGGACTATAGGTGCACACCCCCATACCTGGCTAATTTTTGTATTTTTTAGTAAAGAGGAGGTTTCGCCGTGTTGGCCAGGCTGGTCTCGAACTCCTGACCTCAAGTGATCTGCCTGCCTCGGCCTCTCAAAGTGCTGGGATTCGGACACCTGCCAAAGAATTTTTATTGAAATAGCAACCAAATATTGCTTATACCTATTACTCAAAATAATACAAAATAAAACAGAGGCTTACTAGATATTTTGGGGCTTAAATTTGTGAAGTAAAATCCAAAAAAGTAATGTGGGTAAAAGTTAGCAGCTTAAGTAAGCATGAAACTCTAAAACATATAAGCTACTGAATTATTAAGATTTTAAACACCGAAGTAATTTCTCATAGCAATTCTCTACTCTTTTCCCTTTCCAACTCCCTTTAAACTTTATCTTACTCTCATCAAGAAAAGCACAGTTCTCACATTTGCATCTCACCAGAAATGCATTATTATGGTCCCTACAGGGAGCCATTCCAGCAACTCTTTCAGTAGAACTCTGAATTCCTTCTGCTCCTAATGCTTTGCCCACAATATGCTTCTTTTATTCCTGTTCCCAGGCTGTGAAGATTTGTTCAAAAATGTTATAAAACCTGAAACAATTGGTGCCACTATAGATGTATGTATAGATGCTATGAAGGTATGTATGATGCAGTTACATCCTGATAAACCCATTGTAAGATGAAAATATTGTAAGTTGGAAATTCATTTAACACACCTAACCTATCAAACATTATAGCTTAGCTCAGCCTACCTTAAGGTGCTCAGAATACTTACATTAGCCTACAATTAGGCAAAGTCATCTACCACAAAGCCTATCTTATAATAAAGTGTTGGATAGCTCATGTAATTTATTGAATACTGTACTGAAAGTGAAAAACAGAATAGTGGTATGGGTACTCGAAAGTATGGTTTCTACTGAATGTGTATCACTTTCACACCATCATAAAGTCAAAAAATTTTAAGTCAAACCATCGTTAAGTTGGGGATCATCTATCTGCTGGGGACTCTAACTTCAGCTCGTTCCTTGCTGTGACCCAGGGATCCCCAGAATCATCTCTAAGATTATAAAGGATTAAAAATAATACAAAACAGGATCTAATCACCAATACTCTCCAAATGGAGAATTTGTATACTTCTCTCATAACTGAGGATTATCCAGGAAATCCAAGGTTGATTTGACATATAAAATCAATCAATGTAATAATATACCATATTAACAGTACTCCACCATGTAATCATTGCAACAGGGGCAGAAAAAGCATTTAACAAAATCCAAAAACCATTCATGTATAAAACTCCCAGAAAACCAAGAACAGAAGGAAAACTTACTCAACCTGATAAAGGGTAGCTATAAAAAAAATCTACAGCTAAAATAATACCTAAAAATAAAAGACAACACTTTCCTCCTAATACGGGGAACAAGGCAAGGATTTCTGCTGCCACCATTTCTATCAAATCTTGTGCTGAAAGTCCTAACCAGTGAAATTAGAAAGCAATTATATCTCTATATGTTAGCAAAGAAGAACTAGAAATTGAAAATTAAAATACCACTTATAATCAAAAACTCTCCTGTAACTGATAAGCAATTATAGCAAGGTTACAGAATATAAAGTTTAACATACAATTAATTGCCTTCTTATATGCCAGCAATAAACAATTAATATTTGAAATTAAAAACACAAGACCACTTACATTAGCACCAAAAATGAAATACTTAGGTATAAATCCAATAAATATATATATATATAAGATCTCTGGGGGAAAACGATAAAACTCTGAAAAAAGAAATCAAAGAAGACCTAATTAATGTAGAGCTATTCCATGCTCATGAATAGGAAGAATCAATATTATTAAGATTTCAGTTATTCTCAACTTGATGTACAGATTCATTGCAATCTCAATAAAAACCTTGCAAGTTACTTTGTAGCTATCAAAAAACTGATTCTAAAATTTATATGACAAGGTAAAAGACTCAGAAGAGCCAACACAATAGTAAAGAAAAGCTGGAGGACTGACATTATCCAACTTTAAGACTGACTATAGGTTGGGCATGGTAGCTCATGCCTGTAATCTCAGCACTGCCTCAGAACAAGGCAGAAAGACAGCTTGAGCCTAGGAGTTCAAGACCAGCCTAGGCAACAAAGTGAGACCCTGTCTCTACAAAAAAATTTTAAAAATTAGCTGGGCATGGTGGCACGTGCCTATAGTCCCAGGTACTTGGGAAGCTGAGGTGGGGAGATTACCTGGGCCCAGGAGGTCAAGGAGGCAGCAAGCTGTAATTGTGCCACTGCACTCCATCTTGAGTGACAGAGTAAGACTCTGGCTCAAAAAAAAAAAAAAAAAAAAAAAGACCATAACTATAAAGCCACAGTAATCAAAACAGTGTGGCACTGGCAAAAGAACGGCAAAATAGATCAACAAAACAGGATAGACAGCCCTGAAACAGAACAATAAAAATACGGTCAACTAATCTCTGACAAATGGGCAAAGGCAATTTAATGGAGAAAAGAGAGTCTTTTCAATAAATGAGGCCAAATGAACTGGATCTCTACATGCAAAGAAATGAATCTAGACAAAGATTCTTCATACCTGTCATAAAAATCCAAAATGGATTCTAGACTTAAAACATAAAATACAAAATTATAAAACTCCTAGAAGACAATAAAAAAGAAAATCTATGGGACCTTGGTTTTGACAATTACATTTTAGATACAACAGCAAAAGCATGATCCATGAAAGAAAAATTCATGTTGAACTTCATTAAAATTAAAAATTTCTCCTTTGTGAAACACAGTTTCTCCACTACCAGATAACCAATGCCAACAGTTTCTGTGTATCCTTACAAGAAACATTATATGTTTTCAAGTTTGTATGCTGCGTCATTATTTCTCACTTTTTTCTTTTTAGAAAGAGTCTCACTCTGTCACCTAGGCTGGCTGGAGTGCAGTGGCACAATCTCAGCTCATTGCAACCCCTGCCTCCTCGGCTCAAGCAATCCTCCCACCTCAGCCTCCTGAGTAGCTGGGACTACAGGTACACACCACCACTCCCAGCTAATTTTTCGTAGAGACAGGGTTTCACCATGTTGCCCAGGCTGGTCTCAAATTCCTGGACTCAATTGATCTGCCCGCCTCAGCCTACAAAAGTGCTAGGATTATCAGTGTGAGCCACCACGCCAGGCCTGTTCCTTACTTCTTAAAACAAATACTTATATGCTCAGATCACTGTTTTGCACTTTTCTTTTCTTTTTCTTGTTTGAGACGGAGTCTTGCTCTGTCACCCAGGCTAAAGTGCAGTGGTGCAATGTCGGCTCACTGCAACCTCCGCCTCCTTGGTTCAACCGATTCTCCTGCCTCAGTCTCCTGAGTAGCTGGGATTACAGGCGCCCACCACCATCCCCGGCTAATTTTTGTATTTTTAGTAGAGATGAGGTTTCACCATGTTGGCCAGGCTGGTCTTGAACTCCTGACCTCGTGATCCACCCGACTTCACCTCCGAAAGTGCTGGGATTACAGGAGTGAGCCACCGCGCACGGTTTCTTTTGTTAATTCAATGTGTCTTCCAGATCATTCTATATTTGTACATAGCCTTTCTCATTCCCAATTTTACATCTGCATAGCATTCCATTATATGTACTGAACACAATTTATTTAACTAGATCCTGGTGATGGATTTACATTGTTTCCAATACTTTACTATTACATATTATACTGTAAAGATTAACTTTTATTTCCTAAATTTGTGAGCTTAGCAATAAAATGAATTCCTAGAATTGAGACTGCTAAGTCATAAGATATGTTAATGTTAAATTAATAAATATTGCAAATTCCCTATCATAAAGGTTGTACTAATTTATGTTCCCACCAGTAGTATAGGAAAGCATGTTACCTTACACCCTTGACAAGAGTGTTTTTGTCAAACATTTTTTACTTTTTTTTTTTTTTTGAGATGGAGTTTCGCTCTTGTTGCCCAGGCTGGAAGCGCAATGGTGCTATCTCAACTCACTGCAACCTCTGCCTCCCAGGTTCAAGTGATTCTCCTGCCTCAGCCTCCTGAGTAGCTAGAATTACAGGCATGCACCACCACGCCTGGCTAATTTTTTGTATTTTTAGTAGAGACAGGGTTTCACCATGCTGGCCAGGCTGGTCTTGAACTCCTTACCTCAGGTGATCCGCCCACCTCAGCCTCTCAAAGTTCTGGGATTACAGGCTTGAGCCACCACGCCTGGCCTTTTTTCTTTTTTTTGAGAGGGAGTCTTGCTCTGTTGCCCAGGCTGGAGTGCAGTGGCATGATCTCGGCTCACTGCAACCTCCACCTCTCAAATTCAAGCGATTCTCCTGCCTCAGCCTCCCGAGTAGCTGGGACTACAGGCATGTGCCACCACGCCCGGCTAATTTTTTGTATTTTTAGTAGAGATGGGGTTTCACCATGTTGACCAGGCTGGTCTCAAACTCCTGGCCTCAAGTAATCGCCCTGTCTCGGCCTCCCAAAGTGCTGGGATTATAGGCGTGAGCCACCACATCTGGCCCAAACTTCTTTTTTTCAATCCTGCACAAACTTCTTAATACTCACTAATCTTACAGAGTGAAATATGATACGCCAGTGTTTTTATTTTTTTGAGACAGGGTCACCCAGGCTGGAGTACAAGTACAATGGCACGAACACAGCTGGCTCACTGCAGCCTACACCTCCGGGGCTCAAGCAATCCTCCTGCCTCAGCCTCCCAAACAGCTGGGACTACAGATGCATGCCACCAAGCCTGGCTAATTTTATTTTTATCTTTTGTAGAGGCAATGCCTCCCTGTGCTGCCCAGGCTGGTCTTGAACTTTGGGCTCAAGTAGTTCTCCAGCCTTGGCCTCATTAAGTGCTGGGACTACAGGCATGAGCCACTATGCCCAGCCCTCAGTGTAATTTTAAATTACATATGCCTTATGAATGAGGTTGAGTGCCTTTACACATGTGTAAGAACTGTTAATATTTCCATTTCTGTGAACTTTCTGTTCATAAGTTTTGTCCATTTTTTGAAAATCGGACTGTTGTTTTGATTATTTATCATTATATAATATTCCTCTTTGTCCCTTTAATGTCTTGAGGTTTGAAGTATGTTTTATTTTATTTAATATCAATATTATGTTCTTGCTCCTCGTACATCATTGGCCATTTCCATTATTTTTAATCTTCTTTCCATTTAGGAGTTTTAAATATTTTTACTTGAGAGGCTTATGGGCCAGTGGAAATAAGACCTAAGCTTAGATGCAAGGGATGAACAGGAATTAGCTAGGTGATATGTATAAATATAGCAGGAGTGGCATGAAAGATGGTGTCAAGGAAGCATAAAATTCCAGGCCCAGAGAGGAGCATATAGAAAGGCTAAATGAGACACAGAAAAGAGAACAGGGAACTAAAAGCAGTTCAATGTGGCAGAAGGATAGGTGTCTGGGATAAGAGTACAGATGAAAACAAGAACTATTATCTTAAAGAATTTTTTTTTTTTTTTTTTTTTTTTGAGATGGAGTCTTGCTCTGTCACCCAGGCTGGAGTGTAGTGGCTAGATCTTGGCTTACTGCAAGCTCTGCCTCCTGGGTTCAGGCAATTCTCCTGCCTCAGCCCCCATAGTAGCTGGGATTACAGGCACACACCACCGCACCCAGCTAATTATTTATATTTTTAGTAGAGATGGGGTTCCACCATGTTGGCCAGGCTGGTCTCGAACTCCTGACCTCAACTGATCCACCTGCATTGGTCTCCCAAAGTGCAGGGAATACAGGCGTGAGCCACCGCACCCGGCCATAAACGATCATTTAAATTGGAGTTTGGACTTTATCTTGAGGGCAATAAGGAACTATTAAAATGTTTTATAACATGAAAAGATTTGTGCAGATCTGTGTTTGAGAAAAAGTATGCAGCTACAGTACAGAGAATGAAACAGAAAATCAGCCGCAGTAATCCAGGAAATGGTTTATAGTAGTCTGACCTAACTACAGCAGCAGTGAAGGCAGAGAAAATGGGTGAGGAAGGCTCAGAGAGTTAGGAGGAATCAACAAGCCTTGTAAGTGATTTGACTGGGAGTAGACATAAAGAGAATAGATGATACCTCTGTTTCTCGCTGGGATAAAGGGCGGGTGAAGGGGGACAGCAGATTTTGGGACGGCAAAATAATTACTTTAATTCTGGACAGACTGAGTCTGAGGTGCATTAAAGTTATTCAAATGAAGGTGTCCAAATAGGCTGTCAGATATACAAAATCTTAAGACAAGTATTTGGGCCACAGGCACAGATTTGGGAATCATACATACACAAAACAGATGACAACTAAAGCTATAAGAATAGGTGACATCACCTGGGGAGAATACACAAGGTGAGAAGAAAACCTAAGACCATGGAACACTGTAACATTTAGAAGACAAAGGAAATCTAATACAGTAGACTGTCAGGGAACAGCCAAAAAGGAAGGTGAAAATATTAGAAACAAGAGAAAAAGAAGGAAGGACAGAAAGAATGCTTACTATGTGCTAGGCACAACTTACTATGTGCAGTTGCTCATTTAATCTTTACACATTCTATGAGCAACCTACTATTAGAATATGTATCATTACAGATGTGGACATTGTAGTTTAGAAAGATCAACTTGCTCAAGATCACACATTTGGTTGGGTGTAAGAAATGGAACCAAGATTACATTTTAGTCCTTCAGAGCTCTTGTTCTTAACTACTACATTGTACTACCTTCTATGAAAGACTAAGAAAATGTAGTATCACAGACACAAAGGATAAAACAGTGATTCAAAAAGAAAGGCACCACTCCAGTAGCAATGAGCTCATTTAGCACTGAGATACTGGTTTCTAATAACAATCTCCAGGACAAGGAATCCATACTCTGGAAAAATGACTGATCTGAGGACTGGGCAGGAAATACACAAGATGAGTCTGGGGCATGTTGCAGTGCCAACAAGTAAGGAAGTATCAAAAACAAACACAATGATTAGGATGTGTCCAAGGGACATGGAAACCAACTGAAAGAGCTTCCAATGGCCATATCTGGAAATGTGGGCAAGAAAATAAAAGTAGTATTGGATTATAACCCAGACTATAAACTAAATATCTGCAAGTCCATACTAATCTAAATAAATGATTGAATAAATAGAGGAGAAGGGACAAATCTAGAGCACCGAAGAGTTCTAACTGGTGTAAATGTTAATTTAACTTATGTAGAAACTCCCCTCAAGGAGGGAGAGCATAATTCCCTGCTCCTCAAGAGTGCGCTCCACACAATGACTTCCTTCCAAAGCCTATGATGCAGAAAAGGAGAGGGGTAAAGACTAACTTTACTATGGAGAAACCTGAAAAAAGCAACATCAGCCAGCTGATCAAGGTTCACATCAACAGTGATAAGTCATGTTGATAGTATGTGCCTTAATATGCTGTGATGAAAATGTCACCCAGGCTGGAGTGCAGTGGCAAAATCATAGCTCCTATGGCCTCAAACTCCTGGGCTCAAGTGATCCTCCCGCCTCAGCCTCCTGAGTAGCTAGGAGTACAGGTATGTGCCACCATGCCCAGTTAATTTTTAAAAATGTTTTTGTAGAGGCAGGGTCTCACCATATTGCCCAGTCTGAGTTTTGTATGCTACTGATAGTAGGGGAAACTGAGTGAAGGGTATAAAGTAACTCTGTACTATCTTTGAAATTTTTCTGTAAGCCTAAAGCTGTTCTAAAATGAAAAGGTTATTAAGAAAAACAAAAGAAAGATATCAACTGTGTTAAATGCTTAAAAACAAACAACCCCCGCAGAAAAAAAAAAGACAAAGGGCAGTTTCATATAATTAATGGAAACAAAAGCCAGATTATATTGGACAGAGGAGTGAATGAGAGGTGATAATGGCACTGAAAGCATATGCCCTCTTCCAAAAAGTCTGATTATAAGAGGAAGAACAAATCACAGCTGGAAGTAGACGTCAAGTTGAAGAAAGTGTTTTTGCTTTTGTCTTGTTAAATCAAGGTATAATTCACTTGCAAACAATTCACCTTTGAAAGTAGGTTTTAGTATATTTACAAAATCATAAAACCATCACCTCTATTTAATTCCAGAACATTATCATCACCGCAAATGAAATGGTGAATTAAAGACTAGATAAATGTTCCATATGAATGGAGCATTAAGAGCAATAAAACCAAAGCAATCTAGAGATTCAATGCAATTTCCATCAAAATGTTAAGTGTCTTTTTTCAGAGAAATAGAAAAGCTGATCCTCAAACTCACATGGAATTCCAGGAGCCCTAAACAGCAAAACAATCTTGACAAAGAAGAATAAAGCTGGAAAACTCACACTTCCCAATTTTGAAACTTACCAAAACTACAGCAATAAAAACATTATGGTACAGACATATGGACAGACACAGGCTGATGGAATAAAATCAAGAAATCAGAAATAGGCCAGGTGTGGTGGCCCACCCCTGTAATCCCAGCACTTGGGGAGGCCGAGGGCGGGTGGATCACCTGAGGTCAGGAGTTCGAGAACAGACTGGCCAACGTGGTAAAACCCTGTCTCTACTGAAAATACAAAAACTAGCCAGGCATGGTGGCACACACCTGTAATCCCATCTACTCAGGAGGCTGAAGCAGGAGAATCACTTGAACCCAGGAGGTGGAGGATGAAGTGAGGTGAGATTATACCACTGCACTCCAGCCTGGGCAACAGAGTGAGATTCTATCTAATTAAAAAAAAAAAAAAAAAAGAAACTCAGAAATATGCTGGGTGCAGTGGCTCACACCTGCAATCCCAACACTTTGGGAGACCAAGGCGGGAGAATTGCTTGAGGCTGGAAGTGCGAGACCAACCTGGGCAACAGAGCAAGACCCCATCTCTAAATATATAAATTAAAAAACAGGCGGGGTATCGTGGCTCACACCTGTAATCCCAGCAGCTTGGGAGGCCGAGGCAGATGGATCACCTGAGGCCAGGAGTTTGAGACCAGTCTGACCAACATGGTGAAACCCGGACTCTACTAAAAATACAAAAATTAGCCTGGCTTGGTGGCGGGTGCCTGTAATCCTGGCTACTCGGGAGGCTGAGGCATGAGAATCGCTTGAACCCGAGAGGCAGAGGTTGCAGTGAGCCGAGATGGTGCTACAGCATTCCAGCATGGGCAACAGAGTGAGACTTTGTCTCAAAAAAATAAAGTAACAATGAAGGAATTTAAAAAGTCAAAAATAAAGTATCACAAATATAATCCACTGATTTTCGACATGGGTGCCAAGACCGTTTAATGAGGAAAGGACAGTCTTTTCAACTAACACTACTAGAAAAACTAGATATCCACATGCAAAATAATGTTGGATTCTCACGTTACACCATTAAAAAAATCAACTCATGATGGACCAAAGACCTAAACTTAAGAGCTAAAACTATAAAACTCTTAGAAGGATCTTCATGACATCAGATATTTGGCAATGATTTCATGAATATGACAGATACCAAAAGCACAGGCAACAAAAGAAAAAATGAATTAACTGTAATCCATCAAAATTAAGGACTTTTGTACATCAAAGGATACTATAAAGAAGTGATAATACAACCTACTGAATGGAATAAAATCTTTGCAAATGATATATCTGAAAAGAGGTTAATATCCAGAATATATAAAGAACTCCTCAAACTCAACAACAAAAAAACAAAACAACCTAATTTCTCCTCTCTTTTGAGCCATCATGTTTGCCTCAATCTCTGCCATCAAATTCTTCCAGCCAATAAGATTTTGTTTTTTCTGCGAAAGTTTAGTATCCTGCATAGAGCATACTAGTGCCTGTCCTCTGACTAAAACTAAAAACTAAAAAATGGTAAACTCACCTGGCTAAACAAGTACAACTCTGTTAGTCCCTCTCTACTGCTTTCAGATAGTTTTAAAAATATATATTGTATCCAGGCCACACACGGTGTCTCATGACTGTAATCCCAATACTTTGGGAGGCCAAGGCAGGAGGATCTCTTGAGCCCAGGAGTTCGAGACAAGCCTGGGCAATGTGGCAAAGCCCTGTCTCTACAGAAAAAAAAAAAAAAATAGCTGGTGTGGTGGTGCATATCTGTAGTCTCAGCTACTCAGGAGGCTGAAATGAAAGGATTGCTTGAGGCCAGGAGGCCAAGGTTGCAGTGAGATGTGATCATGTCACTGCACTTCAGCCCGGGCAACAGAGCCAGAACCTACCTCAAAAAAAAAAAAAAAAGGTCTTCCCGGGCATAGTGGCTCATGCCTGTAGTCCCAGCACTTCAGGAGGCCAAGGCGAGCAGATCACCTGAGGTCAGGAGTTTGAGACCAGCCTGGCCAACATGGTGAAACCCTGTCTTTACTAAAAATACAAAAATTAGCAGGGCATGGTGGTACATACCTGTAATCCCAGCTACTTGGGAGGCTGAGGCAGGAGAATCACTTGAACCCAGGAGGCAGAGGTTGCAGTGAGCTGAGATCACGCCACTGCACTCCATCCTGGGCAACAGAGTGAGACTCCGTCTCAAAAAAAAGAAAAAGAAAAAAAGTTTTATCCAGAATTTCTACTTGTTATCTGAAACAGGTTTGGTCCAATAGAAGCTAAATACTCATACCAGAAGCGTGAACCAGAAAGTAATTCAGAAAGATATTTACTATGGTACCATTTATCAGAAATAAGATGGAGACAATCTAAGTGTCAGACAATGGGGGAATGGATACGTAAATTGTAATATATCTACTTAATGGAACAGCATATGACTATTAAAATATTTTGATGTAGCTATAAATAAAATGGAAGAAATGTTTCAAGTTTAAGGCAAGATGAAAAAAATGAAACACAGAAATGAGATAGTGGTTTCAATCTTGAATCTTAGATTTATTGCAAACGATCTTGCCTATATATATAGATGAGGTTGTGACTAGTAAAACACAAATTAATTTTGAAGTGTTAATGAAGTAATATTAGCTTAACAATATGTTCCTCAATCAATATTCTAAGATTATGACTTAACATGTAGTTCTGTGTGCAGTTTTTTCAGTTGTCACAAAATGTTTCTCAAACTCGAAAATATTAGCTGAGGAATGGAGCAAGATGGCCAAATAGAAGCCTCTACCCATGGTCCCTCCATTTACAGGAACACCAAATTTATTTATTTATTTATTTATTATTTATTTATTTATTTATTTTATTTTTTTTTTTGAGACGGAGTCTCACTCTGTCGCCCAGGCTGGAGTGCAGTGGCGCAATCTCGGCTCACTGCAAGCTCCACCTCCCAGGTTCACGCCATTCTCCTGCCTCAGCCTCTCCGAGTAGCTGGGACTATAGGCGCCCGCCACTACGCCCGGCTAATTTTTTTGTATTTTTTAGTAGAGACGGGGTTTCACCGTGGTCTCGATCTCCTGACCTCGTGATCCGCCTGCCTTGGCCTCCCAAAGTGCTGGGATTACAAGCGTGAGCCACCGCGCCCGGCCAGGAACACCAAATTTAACAACTATCGACACAAAAAAGTACCTTCATAAGAACCAAACATCAGGAGCAATCATAATACCTGGTTTTAACTTCATATTGCTGAAAGAGGCACCAAAGAGGGTAGGAAAGAGAGTCTTGAACTACCAACTCCACCCCTCCCCCATCCCCTGGCAGCAGCCACATGGCAGAAAGAGAGAATCTATGCACCTGGGGGAGGGAGAGCTCAGCGACTGTGAGACTCTGCATTGGAACTCAGTGCTGTCAACACTGGGCAGAACTCAGCTGATACCCACAGAGGGAACATATAGAACAGCTCTAGACAGAAGGAATCATCCATCCCAGTGGTCAGAACTTGAGTTCTGGCAAGCTCTGCCACCACAGGCAGAGCACTCCACCACAGGCAGAGCTCCGGGGTCCTAAACAAACTTAAAAGGCAGTCTAGGCCAAAAAGACTGCAATTCCTCAGCAAGTCCTAGCACTGTGCTGGGCTCAGAGCCAGTGGACATCGGGGCATACAACCTAGTGAGACATCAACAGGGGTGGCTAAGGGAGTGCTTGCGCCACCCCTATCCCAACATCAGGCTGCACAACTCCAACCTCCAAAAGACACTCCTTCCTTCTGCTTGAGGAGTGGAAAAGGAAGAGTAAAGAGGACTTTGTATTGCAATTAGGATACCAGCTTAGCCACAGTAGAAGAGGGCACCTGGCAGAATCATGAGCCCATTCTAAGCCCTAGCTCCCAGAAGACACTTCTAGATACACCATGGTCCAGAAAGGAACCTACTGCCTTGAAGGGAAGGACCCAGTCCTGGCAGGATTCCTCACCTGCTGACTAAAGAGCTCTTGGGCCCTGAATAATCAGTAGCAGTAGCCAGGCAGTACACTTCATGGGCCTTGGGTGAGACTCTGAGACATGCTGGCTTCAGGTATGACCCAGAACATTCCAAGCTAGGTCAATGAGAAACTCCTTCTGTTTGAGAAAAGCAGAGGGAGAAATAAAGGCGACTTCGTCTCACAGCTTAGGTACCAGCTGAGTCACTAGCTGAGGTAGAGCACCAAGTGGGCTCTTGGGGTCCCTGATTCCAAGCCTGGGCCCCTCGACAGCATTTCTGGACCTTCTCTGGATGAGAGAGGAGCCCATCAACCTTAAGGGTGAGTCCCAGGCCTGGCAGCATTCACCACAAGCTGGCTGAAGACCCCTTGAGCCTTAAGTAAACCCTGGAAGTGGCCTCTCAGTACTCTCCATGGACCTGTGGTGGTGGCCGGCGAAAAGACTCCTCTGCCTGTGGAAAGGGGAGAGAAGAGTGAGAAGGACTTTGTCTTGTGGTCTGGGTGCCAGCTCAGCCATAGCAGAATAGAGACCCAGGTAGATTTCTAAGGTTTCCGACTCTAGGCCCTGCCTCCCAGATGGCATCTCTCAAGCCGCATGGGGCCCAGAAGAACTCGCTGCCCTGAAGGGAAGAACACAAACCTAGCTGGCTTCACCACCTGCTGATTGTAGAGCCCCAGGGCCTTGAGCAAGACCCAGTATTGTGCTGGCTTCAGGTCTGAACCAGTGCAGTCCCAGTGGTGGTGGCCACAAGGATACTTATGTAACCCCTCCCCCACCTCCAGGCAGCTCAGCACAGACAGAGACACTCTGTTTGGGAAAAAGTAAGGAACGATAATCAGAATTTCTGCCTGGTAAACCAGAAAATTCTCCCAGTTCTTATCCAAGACTACCAAGGTGGCACCTCTACAAGTCTGCAAGAACCACAGCATTACTGGGTTTAAGGTACCCCCTAATGCAGATACAGCTGCCATGACTAAAAACTTGAATCACAACACCCAAGTCCCTTAGAATACCTAGAAAGCCTTCCCAAGAAGCACAGGTACAAACAAGCCCAGACACCAAAGACTACAATAAATATATAACTCGTAAATGTTCAGACATCAATGAACATCCACAAGCATCAAGACCATCCAGGAAAACAATACCTCAACAGATGAACTAAGTAAGACACCAGTAACCAATCCCAGAGGGAAAGAGGTATGTGACCTTTCAGACAGAGAATTCAAATTGCTGTTTTGAGGTAACTCAAAGAAATTCAAGATAACACAGAGAAGGAATTCAGAATTCTATCAGATAAAATTAACAGAGAGATTGAAATAACTAAAAAGAATCAAACAGAAATTCTAGAGTTGAAAAATGCAACTGACATACTGAAAAATGTATGAGTCTTCTAACAGCAGAATTGATCAAGCAGAAGAAAGAATTAGTGAGCTTGAAGACAGGCTATTTGAAAATACACAGTCCCAGCCTGGCCAACCTGGTGAAGCCCCATCTCTACTAAAAATACAAAAATTAGCCAGGTGTGGTGGCGGGCATCTGTAATCCCAGCTACTCAGGAGGCTGAGGCAGTAGAATGGCTTGAACCCGGGACGCAGAGGTTTCAGTGAGCCGAGATTGCGCCATTGCACTCCAGCCTAGGTGACAGGGCAAGACTCCATCTCGAAAACAAAAAACAAAAAACATACAATCAGAGGAGACAAAAGAAAAAAGAATAAAAAAGAATGAAGCACACCTACAAGATCTAGAAAATAGCCTCCAAAAAAGCAAATCTAAAAGTTGTTGGCCTTAATAACTTAAGGTATTGGCCTTAATAACTTAAGGTGGGGGCAGAGAAACAGATAAGGTAAAAAGTTTATTCAAAGAGATAATATCAGCAAAATTCCCAAACCTAGAAAGAGATATCAACATTCAAGTACAAGAAGGTTATAGAACACCAAGCTGACTTAACCCAAAGACTACCTCAAGGGATTTAATAATCAAACTCTTGAAGGTCAAAGATAAAAGAAAGAATCCTAAAAGCCCCAAGAGAAAAGAAACAAATAACATACAATGGAGCTCCAAAGCACCCGGCAGCAGACTTTTCAGTGGAAACTTTACAGTCCAAGAAGAGAGTGGCGTGACATATTTAAAGTGCTGAAGGAAAAAACCATTTGCCCCAGAATAGTATATGCAGCAAAAATATCCTTCAAACATGAAGGAGAAATAAAGACTTTCCCAGACAACAAAAGCGAAGAGATTTCATCAACACCAGACCTGTTCTACAAGAAATTCTAAAGAAAGTCCTTCAATCTAAAAGAAAAGGATGTTAATGAGCAATAAGAAATCATCTGAAGGTACAAATCTCACTTATTTTTAATTTTTTTGACATGGAGTCTTGCTCTGTCACCCAGGCTGGAGTGCAGTGGCGCGATCTCGGCTCACCGCAACCTCCGCCTCCCAGGTTCAAGTGATTCTCATGCCTCAACCTCCCAAGTAGCTGGGATTACAGACGCACACTACCATGCCTGGCTAATTCTTGTATTTTTAGTAGAGATGGGGTTTTGCCATGTTGGCCAGGCTGTTCTCGAACTTTTGACCTCAAGTGATCTGCCCGCCTCAGCCTCCCAAAGTGCTGGCATCACAGGAATGAGCCACCACACCCAGCCAGTTGTCATCTGTTTAAAAAATAATGGGTTATATTATTTGCAAGCCTCATAGTAACCTCAAATCAAACAACATACAATGGATACTCAAAAAATAAAAAGCAAAAAATGAAATCATACCACCAGAGAAAAATCACCTTAACTAAAAGGAACACAGGAAGGAAGGAAGAGAACATCACAAAACAACCAGAATACAATAAAATGGCGGGAGTAAGTCCGTACTTACCAACAATAACATCAAATGAAAATGGACTAAACTCTCCAATCAAAAGACATAGAGTGGCTGAATGGATAAAAAACAAGATCCAACGACTTGTTGCCCACAAGAAACATACTTCACCAATAAAGACACATGCAGATCTATAAAGAGATGGAAAAAGATATTCCATGACAATGGAAACCAAAAAAGAGCAGATGTAGCTATACTTGTATCAGATAAAACAGACTTCAAGACAAACTATAAAGAGACAAAGAAGGTCATTACATAATGATAAAGGGGTCAATTCAGCAAGAGGATATAACAATTGTAAATAGATATGCATCCAACACTGGAGCACCCAGATATATAAAGCAAAGATTATTAGTGCTAAACAGACAGATAAACCCCCCAATACAATAACAGCTGGAGACTTCAACACCCCACTTTCAGCAATGAACAGATCTTCCAAACAGAAAATCCACAAGGAAACACTAGACTTAATTTTTGCTATAGACCAATTGGACCTAATAATATATTTACAAAACATTTCATCCCATGGCTGCACAATACACATTCTTTTCTTCAGCACATGGATCATTCTCAAGAGTAGACCATATGTTAGGTAACAAAACAAGTCTTAAAACATTCAAAAAATTGAAATATTATGAAGCATCTTCTCTGACCACAATGGAATAAAACTAGACATCAATAACAAGAGGAATTCTAGAAACTGTACAAAGATATGGAAACTGAACAATATGCTACCAGTTGACCAGAGGGTCAAAAAAGAAATTAGAAAGAAATTTAAAATTTACTTGAAACAAATGATAAAAGAAACATAACACACCAAAACCTATGGGATATAGTGAAAGAAGCACTAAGAGGGAAGTTTATGGTATAAGTGCTTACATAAAAAAAGTGAAAAAACTTCAAATAGATAACCTAATGATGCATCTTAAAGAGCTAGAAAAGCAAGAGCAAACCAAACTTAAAATTTGTAGAATACAAGAATGAATAAGGATCACAGCAGAAATAAAACAAATTGAAACACAGGAAACAATGCAAAAGATCAATGAAACAAAAAGTTGGTTTTCTGAAAAGATAATATTGACAAACCTTTAGTCAGACTAAGAAAAAAAGAGAGAAGACCCAAATAAATAAAATCGGAGATGAAAAAGGAGACATTAAAACTGATAACACAGAAATTCATTAGTGGCTACTAGAAGCAACATGGCTACTATATGCCAATAAATTGGAAAACCTAGAAGAAATGGATAAATTCCCAGACACATACAACCTACCAATACTGAACCATAAAGTAATCCAAAACCTGAACAGACCAATAACAAGTAACAAGATTGAAGCAGTAATAAAAAGGCTTTCAGTAAAGAAAAGCCCAGCACCTGATAGCTTCACTGCTAAATCTTACCAAATATTTAAAGAAGAACTGATATCCATCTTACTCAAACTATTCCAAAAAATACAGCAGGGGTCCCAAACCCCTGGGCCACAGACTGGTACTGGTCAGTGGCCTGTTAGAAACCAGGCTGCACTGCAGGAGGTGAGTGGCGGGCGAGTGAAAGAAGCTTCATCTGTATTTACAGCTGCTCCCTGCTGCTTGCATTACCACCTGACCTCCACCTCTGTCAGATTAGCCACGACATTAGAGTCTTACAGGAGTGCAAACCCTGTTGTGAACTGTGCATGTGAGGGATCTAGGTTGTGTGCTCCTTGTGAGAATCTCATGCCTGATGATGATCTGTCACTGACTCCCATCACCCCAAGATGGGACCACCTAGTTGCAGGAAAACAAGCTCAGGGCTCCCACTGATTCTACATTATGGTGAGTTGTATAATTATTTCATTATATATCATAATGTAATAATATTAGAAATAAGGTGCACAACAAATGTAATACACTTGAATCATTCTGAAACCATATCACCCCTCACCCCAGTCCATGGAAAAACTGTATTCCACAAAACCAGTCCCTGGGGCCAAAAAGGTTGGGGACCACTGAAATGGAGGAGACAGGAATACTTCAAATTCATTCTGCAAGGCTTGTATCACCCAGATGCCAAAACCAGACAAAGAAATATCAAAAAAAAGGAAACTACAGGCAAATACCCCGATGTACACTGATGCAAAAACCCTCAACAAAATACTACCAAACCGTATTCAACAACACATTAAAAAGATCATTGATCATGACCAAGCAGGATGTATCCCAGAGATGCAAGATGGCTCAATGAATGCAAGTCAATCAATGTAATATATCATTTCAATGAAATGAAGGACAAAAACAATATAATCATTTCAACTGATGCTGAAAAAGCATTTGATAAAATTCAACATCCCTTCATGACACAATCCCTAAAAAACTGGGTACAGAAGGAATGTACCTCAACATAATAAAAGGCAGACATGACAGACCCACAGCTAGTAAAATATAGGACACGGAGAAAGTGAAAGCCTTTCCTGTAAGATCTGGAACACAACAAGGAAGCCTACTTTCAACACTGTTACTCAATATAGTACTGAAAGTCCTAGCTACAACATTCAGACAAGAGATAAAAATAAAGGGCCATTCAAATTGGAAAGGAAGAAGTCAAATTGTCTGTTTGCAGGTAATATAATATTATATTTGGAAAAATCTAGACTCCACAAAAAAACTATTAGAATTGCTAAGCAAATTCAGTAAAGTTGCAGGACACAAATCAGCATACAAAAATCAGTAGCCTTCTATATGGCAACAGTGAACAATCTGAAAAAGTAATTAAAAGTAATACCATTTATAGTAGCTACAAATGAAATTAAATACCTAGGAATTAGTCAAAGAAACGAAAGATCTCTACAATAAAAACTATAAAATACTGATGAAAGAAATTAAAGAGGACACAAAAAATGGAAAGATATTCCATATTCATAGACTAGAAGAATCAATATTGTTAAAATGTCCACAGTACCCAAGGCAATCTATAGATTCAATGCAATCCTATCAAAATACCAATGACATTCTTCACAGAAATAGAAAAAACAATCCTAAAATTTATATAGAGCCACAATAGACCCAGAATAGCCAAAGCTATCCTGAGCAAAAAGAACAAAACTGAAGGAATCACATGACCTGACTTCAAATTACACTACAGAGCTATAGTAAACAAAATGGCATGATACTGGCAAAAAAACAGACACATAGACCAATGGAACAGAACAGAGAACCCGGAAACAAAGTCATACACCTAGAGTGAACTCATTTTCCAGAAAGGTACCAACAACATACACTGGAGAACAGACAGTTTCTTCAATAAACAGTGCTGGGAAAACTGGATATCCGTATGCAAAAGAATGAAACTAGACCCCTATCTCTCGCCATATACAAAAATCAAATCAAAGTGGACTAAAGATTTAAATCTATGAAACTACTACAAGAAAACCTTGGGGAAAATCTCCAGGACATTGGTCTGGGCAAGAATTTCTTGAGCAGGACCCCACAAGCACAGGCAACGAAAGCAAAAATGGATAAATGCGAACATATCAAGTAAAAAGTTCCTGCATAGCAAAGGAAACAATCAACGAAGTGAGAGACAACCCACAGAATGGGAGAAAACATCTGCAAACTACCCATCTGACAAGTTTTATAACCAGAATATAAAAGAGATAACAATTCAATCAAACAATGAGCAAAAGATCTGAATAGACATTTCTCAAAAGAAGACATATAAATGGCAAACAGGTATATAAAAAGTGCTCAAAATCACTGATTACCAGAGAAATGCAAATTAAAACTACAATGAGATATCATCTCACCCCAGCTAAAATGGCTTTTAACCAAGACACAGGGAATAACAAATGTCGGTGAGGATGTGGAGAGAAGGGAACCCTTGTACTCTGTTGGCAGGAATGTAAGTTAGTACACTGTGGAGAACAGTTTGGGAGTTCCTCAAAAACTAAAAATTGAGCTACCACATGATCCAGCAATCCCACTACTAGGTATACACCCAAAAGAAAGGAAATCAGTATATTGAAGAGACGTCTGTATTTCCATGTTTTCTGCAGCACTATTCACAATAGCCAAGATTTAGAAGCAATCTAAGTGTCCATTAACAGACAAATGGACAAAGAAAATGTGGTACATGTACACAGTGGAGTACTATTTGGCCATTAAAAAAAATGAGATCCTGTCATTCACAACATGGAAGGAACCAGAGGTCATTATGTTAAGTGAAATAAGCAAGGCACGGAAAGATAAACTTCACATGTTCTTATTTGTGGGTGCTAAAAACTAAAACAACTGAACACGTGGAGACAGAAAATGAACTATGGTTATCAGAGGCTGGGAAACATAGTGGTGTGGCAGTGATGGCAGGGGGAGTGAGGGTGATTAACGAGTACAAAAAAACCCAGAAAGAATAAATAATATTTGATATTTGATTTTTTTTTTTTGAGACAGAGACTTGCTCTGTCACCCAGGCCAGAGTGCAGTGGTGTGATCTCAGCTCAATGCAACCTCTACCTCTCAGATTCAAGCAAGTCTCCCACCTCAGCCTCCCAAGTAGCTGGGATTACAAGCGAGTGCCATCACATTCTGCTAATTTTTATATTTTTAGTAGAGACAGGGTTTCACCATGTTGGCCAGGCTGGTCTCAGACTCCTGACCTCAAGTGATCCGCCTGCCTCCCAAAGTGCTGGGATTACAGGCATGTGCCATTGCACCCAGCCGGTCAATAATTTAATTATACATTTATAAATAACTAAAAGAGATAACTGGATTGTTTGTAACCACAAAGGACAAATGCTTGAGGGGATGGATACTCCATTTACCACAATGTGATTATTACACATTTGATAAAGTGTGTCCATATCAAAATAACTCAAGTACTCCATAAATATATATGTATACGCATTATGTACCCACAAAAACTTTAAAAAATTTTTAATCAAAACTTTAAAATATTAGAAATAAATATGATTATAACCTTATTTTTAAGCTGCACATAAAAAATAATAAAAGAAAATATATTGTTTTAGTCTTGTGTATTTGAACTAGATTTTGTATTTTTCTCATTTTTCTTTGTATTTTTTAATGAGCATTTATTACTCTTTTATTAAGGGGGAAAAGTAACAAAAATTTCCCCTGCCAACTGTATATCTGAGGGCAAGGACAAGGGAAGCTGGAAACAGTTAAATCTTAAAAAAGAGCTCTTCGGTGTATGTGCATGTAACACCTCTTGTCCTACTTCCCTTTAGAAGTATTGCTAATAACCTCAGGAAGCTCCAGGTCCTCCACCCACATTAGCCTCATTTTGTCTAACTGATATATTGGATTCCATGTAAGATTTTACTGGGAAAAGGGTTCTACTGGTAAAACAGAGAATGGATGGGAAATCTCTACCCATTATCTACTCAGTCAATCAAACTGCAATCCCAGCAATCTACCTTGATTAGTACCTTGCCTCTGACTGAGGTGACCAAACCTCAGTCACCAAATCTACTTTTAAAATATTATTCATGCTTATCATTTCTTTCCCTTCCCTTCTGTCACTATCTTCCGCCCTTGTTCTTTTTCACCTGGATTTGGTGGTAACTTCTGAGAACTTACTGCCTCTCTCTCTTCAGGATCACCTCCACTTCTGGTTTTGTCTACATTCTGCTTCTAGGGTTCTCTTTCTGATGGTATCACTTTATTAAGGATGGGAAAAAAAAACAAAGTGTTTTTCCAACTCTTGTACACCATTTAACACAAAACACTTTGCCTCTGGTCACCAAAATGTGTGGGTATTTCTCCCTACTAGCAAGAAATAAATTCTGACACTACCAGGAGATCGCATCAGATCCCACTGGTTAAGGGCTCAGAGCCATAATACTGTCCCCCACTTCACATGCCAGTTGCAAGCACCAGGTTGTAACCTCTGCTTCTGACCAACCAGCTATAAATTGGGGTTCCCCAAACTCCCTACTCAGGTTTGATTAATTTGCTAGAGTGGCTCACAGAATGCTAGCAAAAGGGAAGCACTTTACTTACGTTTATCAGTTAAATTTTAAAGGATATAACAAAGGACACAGATGAACAAGATCAACAGCCAGATGAAGAAATACATAGGGCAAGGTGTGGAAGGGCTCCAAGCTCAGAAGCTTCTGTCCCCAGAGTTGGGGTGCGCCACCCTCCTGACACATGGGTGTCTGCATCAACCTGGAAACTCTCCAAACTTTACAGTTCAGGGATTTTTATGGAGGCTTCATCACAGAGGTATGATTAATTATTAACTCAATTTCCAGCCCTTCTCCCATCTCCAATGGATAGAGGGTAGAGCTGAAAGCTTCAAGCTTACAATCGTGGCTTTATCTTTCTGGTGACTAGCCCCCATCCAGGAGCCCACCAAGGGTCACCTCATTTGTACAAAAGTCACTCCTAATTACCCAGGAAATCCTGAGGGATTTAGAAGCTCTGTATCAGATGCTCCTATCACTCAGGAAATTACAAAGGTCTTAGGAGTTCTGTGTCACAAACTAGGGTCAAAGACCAAATATTACAACAAAAGATACTCCTAGTACTCCTATCTACAGGGGTATTAGGAACTCTGTCTCAGGAATCAGGGCAGCGATCAAATGATAAGACAAATGATTCTCCTAGCACCCCTATCATTCAGGAAATTACAAGGGTTATAAGAGTTCTGTGCCAGAGAGTAGGGGCAGAGACTAATATATGTAGTCATGTGTCAACTGGCAATGGGGATAAGTTCTGAGAAATGAGAAATGCTTTGTTAGGCGATTTCATTGTTGTACAAACATCATGGAGTATACTTACACAAACCTAAATGTGTAGTATGTTACTGTACTGAATACTGTAGGCAACTGTAACACATGGTAAGTATTTGTGTACCTAAACATAGCTAAACACAGAAAAGGTACAGTAAAAACACACTATTATCTTATAGGACCACCACTGGATAGCCATCCATTATGGACTGAAATATCATTATGCAGCACATGACTGCATTTCTTATTATTTCACATACTTCTGTTTTTTTTTGAGACAGGGCCTCACTCTGTCACCTAGGCTGGAGTTCAGTGGCACGATCTCAGCTCACTGCAACCTCCACCTTCCAGGCTCAAGTGATCCTCCTGCCTCAGCCTCCAGAGAAGCTGGGACTACAGGTACACACCACCACACCAACTAATCTTTTTGTAATTTTTGTAGAGGCGGGGTTTTGCCATGTTGCCCAGGCTGGTCTTGAACTGCTGAGCTCAAGCAATCCACCCGTCTTGGCCTCCCAAAGTGTTGGTATTATATGCATGAGCCACGGCACCCAGCCTATTTTGC
Source organism: Nomascus leucogenys (assembly GCF_006542625.1). Lineage (NCBI taxonomy): Eukaryota > Metazoa > Chordata > Mammalia > Primates > Hylobatidae > Nomascus > Nomascus leucogenys. The sequence continues at coordinate 8,735,754 of NC_044388.1, read as the reverse complement.
ATACTTCTTTACTGATTCGTTAAGTCACAGTCTAATTAGCATTACAGATTATGAGTAATAACTTCATTATCTAGGTCTCTACTGTGTAGTCACCTCCTCTGCTACATTGTTACTTCCTCAGTGCATTCTTCTCTGACCCACCCCATCTAAAGCTGAATCTCCTTGCTATTTTATCCTCAGTCCTATACCCTGATATATAGATTTTTTCACATAACCAGTCTTTTATGTGTATGTATTTGTAATCTATCTTCCTCACCAGAATGTAAGCTCCGTGAGGGAAGGGACTTTGTTCTATTCCTTGTTTATCCTTAGCACCTAGAAAAATGCCTGGCACACAGTAAGTAAGTACTATTCAATAAATATTTGCTGAATCAATGAAAGAACGTGGCCTACCTCTCAGGTCTCATTTCTTACCACAAAACAATCTTTCTTTATATGTGTCTCACATCTATACTGTTTTCCCTTCTGTAGTACTGGCTGGATATAACCCAACCCTGGAGCAGTCCAGCTATCTTTGTTTTTTCTTTTTTCTCTTTTTTTTGACACAGAGTTTCACTCTAACCCCCAGGCTGGAGTGAGGTGGCGCGATCTTGACGCACTGCAACCTCCACCTCCCGGGTTCAGGTGATTCTTGTGTCTCTGCCACCCGAGTAGCCAGGATCACAGGCATGCACCACCACACCTGGCTAATTTCTGTATTTTTAGTAGAGACAGGGTTTCACCATGTTGGCTAGGCTGGGGGCTCAAACTCCTGGGCTCAAGAGATCCGCATGCCTTGGCTTCCCAAAGTGCTGGAATTATAGGTGTGAGCCACCGCGCCAGGTCTTTTTTTCTTTTTTTTTTTCTTTTTTTTTTTTGAGACAGGGTCATGCTCTGTCACCCAGGCTGGAATGCAGTTGTGCAATCATAGCTCACTGCAGCCTCAAATTCCTGGACTCAGGAAATCCCTCCACCTCAGTCTCCCAGGGTGCTGGGATCATAGGCATGAGCTACTGTGCCCAGACCAGCTATCTTTCTTATTAGTGCTGCTGGACAAAAGTAGTCGACCTCCTGGATTTAGTATCTTTTTTTTTTTTGACAGAGTCTTGCTCTGTCACCCAGGCTGGAGTGCAATGACGTGATCTTGGCTCACTGCAACCTCTGCCTCCCTGGTTCAAGCGATTCTCCTGCCTCAGCCTCCCAAGCAGCTGGGATTACAGGTACCCACCACCATGCCCAGCTAATTTTTGTATTTTTTAGTAGAGACAGGGTTTCCCCATGTTGGTCAGGCTGGTCTCAAACTCCTGACCTCAGCCTCCCAAAATGCTGGGATTACAGGTGTGAGTCACCACACCCAGCAGGATTTAAGATCTTTAACCTCAAATGAGTTCAGTGCTGCTCTAACATTCTACAATTTCTTTGTCAATGCTCTTGCATTTGTGCTTTCGCCCTCTCTCCTCAGTAGAAAAAAAAAACATAAAGAACCCAATGGAAATTCTCGAACTGAAAAATGCAATGTCTGAAAAAAAAAATCATTGGCTAGGATTAATAGAATAGTGATAATTGAAAAAAATAAGCTAACTTGAAGACAGATTAATGAAAATTGTCATATGTGAAGAACACAGAGGAAAAATGGTAGGAAAAAAAAATGAACCTAACTTCAGGACCTAACTTCAGGGTGTTGCAGGTAAGGGATTTGGGATTTTATTTTAATTTAAATAGGAAGTTGCTTAAAAGGGTTTAATTAGGCAGGGAAGTGACCCAGTAACTGCACTTCTGAGTACTTATCTTAATAAATAAAAAGAAACAAAAACTTAGCTGATTAAAGACTCATTATGATGTCCAACATCATAGGTTTATATCATATCTAGAAATATATATGCATCATATATAACCAACAAAAAAGACAAATATCCAACAATAAGGAAATGAAAAAATGTTTAATAAATCATTACTCATAAGCACAATGAAACAGTATGAAGCTCTAAGAAAGGTATTTATAAATGTCAAAACATGGAAAGTGTGTTTTTTAGATTCAGTCAAAAAGGAAAATAGACAACTATAATATATACCAGTTTTATAACTTTAAAACATAATTATATAATTACAAAAAAGAAAAGGTTGTATTAGAAAGGTAGAATTTTTTTTCTATTTTTCAAAAGTTTCTATATATCATTGCTACATCATCATTTCAATTAAGAAAAATACTTTTCTACATTTCACTTCCAATACAACTCTCATCTTGGGCCTGTAACAAATATTAACCGAATTTTACCAATTAAAAATATTTAAAAGAAATCTCTTCCAAATGTTGTTGGTTCACTTAACATGAAGTTACTTCCGCTGTTACTAGCTAACAGCTCAAAGAAGAGCAACAGTTTTCTTTTAAAACATATAATTATTTCAGCCAGGTGCAGTGACATATGCCTGTAGTCTCAGCTACTCCAGAGGCTTGAACTCCAGGAGTTCAAAACCACCCTGGGCATAGCAAAACCTGTCTCAAAAACAAACACATCATATAGCTATTTCAAAACCTGACCTCTCTAGTCCACTCTTAAATGATTCTCTGTCTTCCTCTCCATTTGTTCTATAAAGTCAAACAAACTGAGAAGGTTTTACTCTGTAACTAAACTTTACTGGTATTAACATCTGTCCGGGCTAACATTTATAACTAGTACTTACCCTTCAGATGCCTATTCTACCATCAAAGACAACCTTTCTCACCTAAACCCCCATTCTCTTTCTTTGTCTTCTGTCTTTTGAAAGCATTTTTCTTTTTTTTTTTTTTTTTGGAGACAGACTCTCATTCTGTTGCCCAGGCTGGAGTGCAATGGCGTGATCTCAGCTCACTGCAGCCTCTGCCTCCTGGGTTCAAGTGATTCTCTTGCCTCAGCCTCCGCAGTAGCTGGGATTACAGACGCCTGCCACTACACCTGGCTAATATTTGTACTTTCAGTAGAGACGGGGTTTCACCATGTTGCTCAGGCTGGTCTCAAACTCCTTACCTCAGGTGATCCGCCCACCTTGGCCCCCCAAAGTGCTGGTTACAGGTGTGAGCGACCATGCCCAGCCAAAAGCATTTTTCTATGTCACTTCTCCCCTTTATGACTTGCTATCCTCTCTTTTATTTTCAAGGTTGCTGCATCATTCCATTATTCTCATTATTGCAATACTCAATATCATAGTCTTCCACGTCTACGAAGCTTGTGGTTCCCACTTCCTTCCCCTCACCTGATTACTATATTTTATTAGAGCAGAGATTCCCAGTTATGTGTTGTGAATAAACTATGGGTATACAAAAGTACGGAGTCCCTCAGCCCTCATGGCAGTCTGGAGTGGCCTGGGGCAGCTGAAGCTTCTAGGTAGCTTAATCCTGACCTTAAGCAGCCTTTTTGTTTAGCCCTAGTGCATCCCACAAATGTTATCATTTTCTATGAATGTTGTCATGTGGGAAAAAAAATGAGGAGCATTGAGGCTTAAAGTATCTCTTAAATGGCCTCATAATACATACCTCAGGATGAAACTGTTCCACCTCAGATAATCAGGCATTAAATTCTCTTAAGGACTGCACAACCCAGATCCCTCCCATGTGCAGTTCACAATAGGGTTCGCCCTCCTATGAGAATCTAATGCTCACTTGCTGGCTGCTCACCTCCTGCTATGCAGCCTGGTTCCTAACAGGCCATGAACCCACAGCCCGGGAATTGGGGACCCCTGCTCTAGAGTACATCTCCCACCTTAGACATAAACCCTTTAAGGAAGCTGATGTTTCTCTCATAGCTATTTGTATTGTAATAGATCTTGTTCCTACAGTTTATAATGAAAAATTTCAAATACACACAAAAGAGAAAGGAAAGGAATAATGAAACCCCACAGAAATATTACCTAACTTAAACAAATAATCAACTTAAGACAATATTGTTTTATCTATAATACCACCCACTTTACCCTCCTTCTCCTGGTGGATTATTTTGAAGCCAATTCCAGACATCATATAATTTCATCTGTAGATATTTCAGCATGTATCTCTATATACCACAAGATACTGTTCAAGGAGACATATTGAAAGATACTGCTGGTTCCTGTGTAAGTTCTTGTACTAGTGGGTCAGAATATTTTTTTTTTTTTGAGACAGGGTCTCATTCTGTCACCCAGGGTCTCATTCTGTCACCCAGGCTGGTGTACAGTGGCATGATTATGGCTCACTGCAGCCTCAACCTTCCAGGCTCAAGCAATCCTCCTACACTGGCCTCCTGAGTAGCTGGGACTACAGGTACACACCACCATGCCCGGCTAAGTTTTTGTAAAGACAGAGTCTCACTATGTTACCCAGGCTGGTCTCAGACTCCTGGGCTCAAGTGATCCTTCTGCCTCGACCTCCCAAAGTGCTGGGATTACAGGTGTGCGCCACCGCACCAAGCCAGTAGGCCAGATTTCTGATATAAGCATTCTTCCAGCAAGACATATATTAGTCAAAGAAATACACACATACACACATATATAAAATATAGAAAACATATATATATATATATGTATTTTCTCTACTGTACTTCCTTACAACTGAAACCATTTGAAAGTAGGACTCTCAAACAAGAAAATCAAGAAAAAAGTGGTCTGAATAGTTTCAATTGTAATAAGATCATTGATAAGGGATCTTAGAGATCTCTTAGGAAAGAGAAAAATCACACACAAAAATCCTCCGTCTGTCAGAGGTAAATGACTTTCATACAACACAAGTTATGTGGCATGGAACAACGTGCTAATATCATAAAATTATTATACATAAAGTAATTCATGTAGCTGCATATTTTACAAAACAAATGCAATAAAACTAACTTAATTCAGAAAATTTTTATTCAATAATCCTTACCTTTTGTTGGACTGAGATTCTGATCTATAAATCCTCTTACTTCTGCATTTGTGGAAGTCAAACCAACCTGAATAAAACCGTTTAAAAAGTTAAAAATAGAATATTAAGTAGTATGTGTTCACTTAACAAGCTATTTTATATCTTCCACCAGGCGTCCATATCAAATATATATAGCCACATAAGATGAATTAATTATATCAACCACAGGAGTATTATTTTAAAATGAAATGTTGACACATTATTTAAAAGGGGAAAAATATTGCTTGTAGTCCCAACTACTTGGGAGGCTGAGGCGGGAGGATCGCTTGAGCCTGGGAGGCAGAGGTGCTGCAGTGAGCTGAGATCATGCCACTGCACTCCAGCCTGGATGACAGAGTGAGACCCTGTCTCAAAAAAAAAAAAGGTGAGGGGAATATGAATTGTCCAGCTTAAGATAAAAATTAATGAAATACTATTACTTATGAGCAGAACTGAGATTTTATAGATTTTACTGACAGTTCTTTGAAAGCAACTAAGTAATGTGGCAGCCATGAAGTTGCCAATAGATATTTCAAAATTCCATCCTCACTGTTGCCCTTAATTTGTACTATTCTTAATCACTATCTAAAATGCTTTCAATACTATGACATGTGAGGAATCAAATAAAGACCATTAATACCACAATGCAGAAGTAAAATACATTGGCCTCAAGTCCAACTGCTTGGATTCATATTCTGGACCATCAAGCCTACTAGGGGTTTGGCCTTGGTCAAGTCATGCAATTTCCTCATCTGTAAATTGGAGGGTGATACCAGTACTTACCAATTCAGGTTGTTATAAAGACTAAATGAGATAATTCATGTAAAGTATATAGCACAGTATTTGGCACATACTGCTCAATCCATGTTAGCATATGTTACTGTCAGTATTATATTTGAGGGACTACTCACAGCAAGTATTTATGAATTCACTTTTAGATAATTTATTTCATTTAAGGTACTATCCACTACACTACTTGGCCTCACAGAGCTGAATACAGTAATATCATCAAACAGAATATTAGAAATATATTACAAAGCCTGGAGGAAAAAAAAACCCTCAATTTTTGAAAACTTGGCAGAATGCAAACATCCAAAAACTGGCTCTGTTATTACTATCAAATACTTTTTGTAAGCATTGAAGATTTGTAATCTTGAAACATTACAATTTTGTTACATTACACTAACTTGTAACATCACAAGTTTGTGGTACGATACCTCAAACTATACTTTTTTTTTTTTTTGAGATGGAGTTTCACTCTTGTGGCCCAGGCTGGAGTGCAATGGCATCATCTTGGCTCACTACAACCTCTGCCTCCCGGGTTCAAGTGATTCTCTTGCCTCAGCCTCCCAGGTAGCTGGGATTACAGGCACCTGCCACCACGCCCAGCTAATTTCTGTATTTTTAGTAGAGAAGGGGTTTCACCACGTTGTCCAGGCTGGTCTCGAACTCCTGACCTCAAGTGATCCGCCCACCTTAGCTTCCCGAAGTGCTGGGATTACAGGCATCAGTCACCACGCCCAGCCCTCAAACTATACTTTCAAGGTACTACCACATGGAAAGGATTTTTTAACCCCTTTACTGAGATATCATTGATATATAAAAATGGCATACATTTAAGGTGTACATCTTGATGTTTTGATATATGTATACATTGTAAAATGATCACCACAGTCAAGCTGACATATCCATTACCTCTATATAGCTATTATTGTGTATATGTGCATTGCAAAGATTCAATTTAAGATCTATCCTTTTAGCAAATTACAAGCACACAATACAGTACTATTAATTATCATCACTGTGCAGCACATCAGATCTCCAGCAATCTGAAAAGATTTTAAAGCACACAAAGCTTTATAACTTTATAACTATCCACTTATTGTTTTAAACACTGACTACTTATATTTTTCTTCTTTGTTTTTTTCAGACGGAGTTTCGTTTTTGTTGCTCAGGCTGGAGTGCAATGGCACAATCTCGGCTCACTGTAACCTCTGCGTCCCGGGTTCAAGCAATTCTCCTGCCTCAACCTCCCAAGTAGCTGGGATTACAGGCATGTACCACCACACCCAGCTAATTATGTATTTTCAGTAGAGACAGGGTTTCACCCTGTTGGTCAGGCTAGTCTTGAACTCCTGTCCTCAAGTGATCCACCCATCTCGGCCTCCCAAAGTACTGGGATTACAGGCGTGAGCCACCACGCCTGGCCATATTTATATTTTTCATAAGGGATTGTTTGATAGTTTATAATATCAGTGTAAGAGCTAATTATTTCATTATTTGATAATTCAATGCTCTACTAAGAATTCAAATGCTCTATTAATAGCTATTTCTTTCTGTCAAGAAGTATGTTAGCAGTAATATTTCTACATATTTCTCATATCCTAACAAGTGATTCTGATGCAAATCTATCTCTAGAATCTATCATCATCAAATTTTTATGACAGTAGCTGAGACTAAGTCATCTAGAAAATGGCCTCTTAATTCTATGTAGATAATAGTGCAGACACTTAACTTTGTCTAGCTTCTTATCAGTTTTCAGTTAGAAATAAAGATAATACTTTCCAACAAAATTTGCAACAAATAACTATATGTTATGGCTCTTCAGAGTTGCTCACAAATAATGTTAAATATCCAACTTGTTGATTTGTTGAAGAGTTTATTATGCCATTACTACTAACTCCCCCCTCCTTTTTAAACTCTTCTGCTATAGAAAGATGACAGAGGCAAAACTTGTTGGTGTTCTACTTTAAAAAGAAAGCAAAGAAGGCAAAGACAGCCTTTAATAAATTCCATGCTTGATACAATATAACCACTTAAATACATGTACTATAATAACTTCAAAAGGATCAGTTTATACCTTTTTGTTATTATACAACAATAATGGCAAAAACCTCAACTAAAACCACATATTCATAATAGAGAGTTCAGTTACTGGGTTACAGTTATGCTTAAACACCTGCTCTTAATAATATCCAACTTCTGCAGAGTAAAACAGCCAACGAATGTGGAAACTTTTTAAGCAGTTGTACACCTGCATCTTAATAACCAACAAATTGTACTCCAAAAAGATAAAAGTCAACTGTGAGTCAATACTGCATGCTAATCTTAGTCTCATAGATGGAGGGGAGGTGTTTGTATTTAAAGCTTATATATAAACCCAAAATATATTTAATTAAAACTTCAAAATATGTATTAATTTCTACTATCACAAACACTTTGTAAAGATTCAAAAAAACTGTATTATTTGAGAGTAGAAGAAGTTGGCTAGCGAAAGCATCCTAAAATATTAGCCATTCTTCCCTTATTCTACCTATTTAAAAAGGACCTATCTTTCAATGAACAAGAGAAAAAAGTGAACCCATATTTCATATTAAATTATTTGCCTAATCATGTCCTGAAGAAAATATGCTGAGTATTCCTCTTCTCAATTTTTAAAAATAAATTGTATTGTCTGTATTTAAGGTATAAAACATGATGTTTTAAGATACATATATATAAAATGGTTACTGTAGTGGAACAATATCTGGGTATTCCAATGCTGTGTTGTGTACTATATAAGCAGTCACTATGCATCTACTGAATTCAAAGTATCTAAGTTCAATTTTTAAGAATCAGGGCCGGGCGCGGTGGCTCACGCTTGTAATCCCAGCACTTTGGGAGGCCGAGGCGGGCAGATCACGAGGTCAGGAGATCGAGACCACGGTGAAACCCCGTCTCTACTAAAAATACAAAAAAATTAGCCGGGCGTGGTGGCGTGCCCCTGTAGTCCCAGCTACTCGGAGAGGGTGAGGCAGGAGAATGGCGTGAACCCGGGAGGCGGAGCTTGCGGTGAGCCAAGATTGCGCCACTGCACTCCAGCCTGGGTGACAGAGCAAGACTCCATCTCAAAAAAAAAAAAAAAAAAAAAAAAAAATCAGATCATATTCACTAATAATATTGTAATTTCATTGATATTCAACATTTCTGACTGACATAACATTACTGAAAGATAAAGTTCAGAGTAAGATCATCTGTGCTCAGTTAAGCTCTACCTTTCACAGGCAAGGTGATCATGGAATGGGAATGATAGAACGTATGTGCAAGACAAACTAAAGAGCTCATAGGATCAAGTCAAATGATTATGTAAATATATCTGTTAATTTGGCAAAAATATATCTGTTAATATGGCAAAGCAATATTTGAGTGTGGGTTGTCATCCAAATGGCAATGGCTTCCAATACTTCAACCCTGACATAGACCATATGCAAAAGAGAAATGCAAGTGACCAATAAACATACAGAATGTTAGTTTACCTAACTAGTAATCAGAGAAATGTAATAAATTGCACACAGTTTTTGCTGATTAAATTGGCAAAGATTTATAAACATATAAAAAGAAATGTCACTTTCATATACCACAAGTATATACATAAATCTGTGCAATCTAAGCAATATGAATCAAAACCTCTAAAAAATTATACACACTTTGGCTCAGTAATTTCGTAGAATTTTGTCTTCTGGAAATAATATGATGAGTGAGCAAAAATAGACAAAATGTTCCAAAGAGGAAAAAAGCAGAAGTAACTTAATGGTCAATATTAGGAAACTGGTGTAATATCCATACAATAAATAATATAAAATAGCCACTTTGACCAGGCACCATGGCTCATGCCTGTAATAGCAGCACCTAGGGAGGCTAAGGCAGGAAGATTGCTTGAGCCCAAGAGTTTGAGACCAGCATTAAGGAACATAGTGAGATCCTGGCTCTACAAAAAACAGAAGAAATTAGGTGGGCAAGGTGCCTGTAGTTCCACTACTGGAGAGGCTGAGGTGGGAGCGTCGCTTGAGCCCAGGAGGTCGAGGCTGCAGTGAGCCATGATCACACCACTGCACTCCAGCCAGGGCAACAGAGCAAGACCCTGTCCCAAACTAAACTAAACTAAAATAAAATAGACACTTAAAATGATGTTCCAGAGATATCAAGATAAGAAAATGCATTCATCACAGAAATTAAATAGTAGCCAGGCACGGTGGCTCATGCCCATAAACCCAGCACTTTATAGTCCCTATTGCCCAGGCTAGAGTGCAGTGGCATGATCTCAGCTCACTGCAACCTCCGCCTCCCAGGTTCAAGTGATTATCTTGCCTCAGCCCCCTCTGGCCCAAGTAGCTGGGATTACAGGCACACTGCCACCACGACCAGCTAATTTTTGTATTTTTAGTAGAGATGGGGTTTTACCATGTTGGCCAGGCTGGTTGCAAACTCCTGACCTCAAGTATCCACCTGCCTTGGCCTCCCAAAGTGCTGGGATTACAGGCGTGAGCCATCGTGCTGGGCCAATGTCTATACATTTTGATTGCTATATATATAAATTTGTATACAAATCAGATATCTTCCTAAGCAAAATGTTGCTGACAGTCTCTAGGCTATTTTTTCTTTTCTTTATCTGTATTTTCTAATTTTTCCATAATGAGTATTACAGCCTACATGTTTTTCTTAAAGATTCATTGACAAGGCAAAAAAAAAACCCTCAAAAATTATATTTCAAATTCTTTACTGTATTACTGCTTAAATTAGAACACAACTGCATTTTTGGTCTAGAAGAATATCACTGGATACTAGATACTATTTGATAGCAATTTTACCCCAGATACAATAAATATGTTGCCAGCTCCTCACCTCTTCCTTTTGCAAAATGATCAATCCTACATCTCATGTAGTTCTAGTAGGACAATTAATCTTAGAGGCTCAACCGTGCCATGCAGCACAAATGGGCTCATGACTCAAAGCCTGGCCACTTACCGTATCCCACTTCCTTCTCCACGGAGTTTAAGCAAGGTCAACTCAAGCTCCTCCATAGATTTTGAAACATAAATACTAAAAAGGGGCCAGGTGCAGTGGCTCACACCTGTAATCCCAGCACTATGGGAGGCCAAGTCAGGCAGATCCCTTGAAGCCAGGGGTTTGAGACCAGCCTGGGCAACATAGCCAGATGCCATCTCTTTAAAAAACAAAAGTTCCCTCTCTCCTTCTGAGACAAGTATTATGAGGCCAGTGCAAGCCATTATGCCACCATACAGAAGGCCTAAAGATGGAAGAAGACAGACCCCTGACATCATCGTTTGATCCCCAGAATCTAGATGTGTTTGAAGCAGCCTCTAGACTTTCCAATTACATAAGTCGATACATTCCACTTTTTGTGTTAAGCTGTTTTGATAGGGTTTCGATTATTTGCAACTATAAGAGACCTAATAAAGCATGGATAAGACAAAAGTAACTCTTCACAAAAAAACTGTTGTCATCAGAGACATGTAAAATGAGAAAATTTAAAATGTAAGTATTTGAATACATGTTTAGTAATGCCTCTGTAAGAGGGCAATCTCTTCCCTATCTATAATCTCTTCTGTGTTTGTGAGTCACTTCTCAGTAACATGTGACACAATTGATCACTTCTCCTTGAAACACTTTCTTCACCTGGGCCTCCAGATCATCAGGATAACTCTTTTCTTCCTTTCTTTGCCCATTCTTTGAGTGTCCTTCATGGCTTCTCTTGCTTTCCATCTTTTTGTTGGAGAATCCCTGTGCTCAGACCTTGGTCCTTATATATTTGCTATCCATGCACTCACTATATGATCACATGTAGTCCCAGTGCTTTACAATAATTTTAATATGAAATGACCTGGGCTGGGTGCAGTGGCTCACACCTATAATCTCAGCACTTTGGGAGGCTGAGGCGGGCGGATTACCTGAGGTCAGGAGTTTGAGACCAGCCTGACCAACATGGAGAAACTCCATCTCTACTAAAAATACAAAATTAGCCAGGCATGGTGCACATGCCTGTAATCCCAGCTACTCGGGAGGCTGAGGCAGGAGAATCACTTCAAACAGGGAGGCAGAGGTTGCAGTGAGCTGAGATTGTGCCACTGTACTCCAGCCTGGGCAACAGAGCAAGACTCCATTTCAAAAAAAGAAATGACCCAAAAATTTCTACCTCTGTTCCTAAGCTTTCCCCTGAGCGCCAGAGTCACTTATCAAATTGCCTAGCCAATATCTCCACTTGGAAGTTTTTAGGTTTCTCAACTTTAGTATGTTCAAAACAGAATGTTTAAGTTTATCACAATATCCTATACCTCCCTAAGAATTCCTCTTCTAATTAAACAGCACAGTCATTTACCCAGTTACACAAGTCAAATACTGAGAAGTCTCGAACTTCCTTCCTGCCCTCATATCCTAATGACTCAATAAATCTTGATGACTGTCCCTAAATTATAATGAAGCAAAATCTGTATCTGCTTCTAGTTACCAATGCGTGTTAAAAGCAATGTTCTGAATTATAACCCAAAATAAGCAAACAGACATAATGTAATAAGGGTTTGTTTGTTAATGCTACTGTTCGGCTGCATAATGGGCAATATTTAGAACTATCAGTCTGACTCACAAGAAACCCTTTATCGTCTTTCCTCACACACTGTGCTGTGCCCTCAGCAGCCATTTCATGCAACAACACTTGCTTCACCTGGTCACAACTAATTAAAGCACTAGTCGACATCAGACTTTAACTGTGCCAGAGGCTCCTCCTAAGGAGTCTGAAACTGGAGCTCATACAGGCAGGCAGGATGTATCAGGCTACCTCCTTCCCTTTTTTTTTTTTTTTTTGAGATGAGGTCTTGCTCTTGTCCCCCAGGCTGGAGTGCAATGGGGTAATCTCAGCTTACTGCAACCTCCGCCTCCTGGGTTCAAGCGATTCTCCTGCCCCAGCCTCCCAGGTAGCTGGGATTACAGGTGTCTGCCACTGCGCCTGGCTACTTTTTGTATTTTTAGTAGAGATGCGGTTTCACCATGTTGGCCAGGCTGGTCTCGAACTCCTGACCTCAGGTGATCCACCCACCTTGGCCTCCCAAAGTGCTGGGATTACAGGCGTGAGCCACCGTGCCCAGCCTGCCTCCTTCCCTTTCTTCACACTTCTTTCTGAACAGGCTGGTCTCCTAACATGTAGATGGAAATGCTGAGTGGGGCCATGTTCTACCATCCTGGCTGGGGAACTGAGAAAGATGATTTGGACAGACAGACAGAGGGAGAAATGAAGCAGGTACACGGTAACAAGCTGAGAGAGATGAGAAATGAAAACTAAATACTGCTTCAATTCCTGCTGGATTTCTAGTTTCTGGGCCTGGATCTTTCCCAGGGCCCACAGAATTCCCACTCTTAAATTACTTGAGACATCCCTGTATCTTTATAACAAATTCCCTTTTTGTTTAATTCCCAGTCAAAGATTCCTACATAATAATATAGAAACAGTAAAGCAATTATACTTTAATACATATAACATTGGAACAGTAAAGCAATTTATAAATAATTCCCCTATATGCTATACTCTTTAAGGCACAATTCTTTACCATAACTGGAAACAAACTCATTAATACAGAGTGACAAATAAATAAATAAAGAGTGACATACAACTTGAAAGGAGGTATATTCAGAAATGATCACCTCAAGTAGAGGGAAAATCTTGAATAACTTCTCCAAAACATCTAAAATCTAATGTTTCTTCAGGAACCATCTCATGGAAGGTAGCAAGCTACTTTCAGACAATATCTGAGCACATACATTTCCTTGAGTAACCACAAAATAAAAATAAAAAAATTAAGCCAAAGAAAACAGTGATTTGCTCAAAAAGGCCAAGTAACCCTCCAGCATGTACCAAAACAAATTTATTACAATATCCAAAAGAGGAGGGCGGGGTGGGAAACTTTCTGGAGATAGCAATTTGCAGCTGTTGAGAAGTAGCTTGGTGCCAATTTGCAAGAATGCTACTATCTCCATTAGGGCACTATATTCAATCGCGTTAAAGCTTATCTCATATTCTGCATAAACATAAACAAATACAATTATAAATCCATGCAAGTAAATTAAATCAGATTAACCAGAATGGTGAGAAAATATGTAGGAAAAAGCACAGCTCATTTTAAAAAATACTTACATTAAAAATTTACAAATACTTACATTTTTTGCCGTCATGTCAAACTGTATTCTATTTAAGATTCTGTAAAGCCATTAAAAAAATAAAAAGAAAAAAAGAAAAAAACCTTCGTCTTCAATAATTCTTTAAAAGAACAACCTGTTAAAGGAAAACAGAGGGAACAGTAATGTAATAATAATAATAGGCAACATTTATGTCATATTTACTATGTGACATGCGTTATCTAAGTGAACTGTCTAAATTAATCTTCACAACAACACTATGAGGTTTGTACCATCTTAATCCCCATTTACCAGATAAAAACTAGGGTTTAGAAAGATTAAGTAATTTGACCAAGTCAACTCAGTTCACAAGCGATGGAGCCTGGGCTTTGAAATGGTATTAGGCTATGCTGCTTTAGAAAATCCACTGAAAGAAACACCAGGGCTTCTTGGAGAAATGGCTGATTCTAGTACAAGATAAACCTAGAATATTTTATTGTGCCTGAAGTAAGGAAGGGCTCAAAAAATGACGCAGACATGTCAAAAGTACACAGAAACCAGTTTAAAGAGCCTACAGCTGGACAATTTTCAACAACTGAACACCAAAGTACATAATGATAGTAACAGATTATAAACCCACTGAATAGAGCCTATAGCTGGACAATTTTCAACAACTGAACACCGAAGTACATAATGATAGTAACAGATTATAAACCCATTGAATAAAATAATAATCCAGGATTATTGGGGCTAAAGGGGGAGAAGAGAAATTCTTTGCAGTAGAACACCAACTAATAAATATAAATGACTGATACAGTTAGTAAAACTTCCATTTTGGGACCATCATAACTAATAAGAAAAGAGTAATTAATACACAGTAAAACTAGTCAGTGAAAATATGGTGAAAAATAGGATATTTCCATAGCATTGAAATATCTCCTACAAAATACCTACTAATTCAAATTTTCTAGTGAAAGAAATATGGCATAAATCACTTTAGCCAAGTGATCAAAGTTACCAAATGATTACCAATAATGGGGGCAAGCCAACATGTGTCTCTTCAAGCGCACTGAGATGGATACAGCATGAATTCTGAGGTACGTTTGCCCAATATGCAAAATCTAAATCTAATCATGAGGAAATATCAGAGAAATCCAAATTGAGAGGCATTCTACAAAATAATGGCCTGAATTCTTCAAAAAATGTTAGTGTCATGAATGGCAAAGAAAAGCTGAGAAACTTTCCAGATTTAAAAAGACTAGAAACTGCTGGGCGCGGTGGCTCACGCCTGTAATCCCAGCACTTTGAGAGGCTGAGGCAAGTGGATCACCTGAGGTCAGGAGTTCGAGACCAGCCTGGCCAACATGGTGAAACCCCCTTCTCTACTAAAAATACAAAAAAATTAGCTGGGTGTGGTGGTGCGTGCCTGTAGTCCTGGCTACTTGGGAGGTTGAGGCAGGAGAATTGCTTGAACTCAGGAGGCGGAGGTTGTAGTGAGCCGAGATTGCGCCACTGCACTCCAGCCTGGGAAACAGAAAGAGACTCCTTCTAAAAAAAAAGTAAATAAATAAAAAATTTAAAAAAAGACTAAAAACATATGAAAACTGAATTCAACCTGTGATCTTGGTCAGAACACTGAACTAGAAAAAAAAAAAACTGCTGTGAAGACCATTATTTGGGTAATTGGAGATTAGATCTACAGACTGGATAACAGTATTGTTTATATGTTACATTTCCTGACTTTGATCAATGAACTTGGGAGTTTTCTTTTCTTCACATCTTTTTGGATTCCAAAAACTATGGAGTTTTCTATAATTGAGTGTCCTTTTTCTTACAAAAAATACACTAAAATATTTAGGAGTGGAGGGGTATAATGGTGGCAACTTACTCTCAAATGATGACAAAAATATGATCTCACTATACAGAGAAATAATAAAGAATATGACAAAATGGTTACAACTGATGAATCTGGGTGAAGGACATCTGGGAGTTCTTTGATCTATTTTTGTAAGTTTTCTCTTATTTTAAAATTATCTCAAAATTAAACTTTAATAAGACATTCAAGGGGAAGAATAAAATAAAACTTAACTTCGAAAAGATCATAAATAATGGGGGTTCAAAGAAATGGGGGCTTCAAATGGCTGCCTTATATGCTAGAATTTGAATCTACAAGTAAAATTTTGTGGGAGAAAAGCAAGGTTTTTTTTTTTTTTCTGTTTTTTCATGTGCAGAACATGCAGTTTTGTTACATAGCTATACATAGGTATACGTGTGCCATGGTGGTTTGCTGCACCTATCAACCCGTCACCTAGGTTTTAAGCCCCACATGCATTAGCTATTTGTCCTGATGCTCCCCCTCTCCTTTTTTTGCTTTTCAATAAAACACTGACTTTGTAATTTTTCAATGATAAAGCATAAATTTAAAAATCGAAGTAAAACCTGAACCACAATTACAAGTTTTGCTTTCTTACAGTAGTTGTACAATGTCTATTATGACCTAATCTAAAAATAAAGTTCCTATATCTGTTCTACATTTATCAATTATTTCTTACATCCTCTGTAGTGATATAAATTTAAATGTGAGACAAATAATAAAGCACAAATTCCTGATATCCCATTCAACAGACTACCTGGCATATTCAAACTAATAATTTAAAGTTAAAATGTATATTTCAACCAAGCTTGATCTAACAGATCTATACAGAATTCTGTATCTAATAGATCTGAAACATCTCTTTAGGCACAAATTTATAAAATTTGTCCATATATGCTATCACCAAGGGGAAGCAAAAATTTCAGAGAGGAAATATTACACAGATTATGGTCTCTGACTACAATGCAATTAAATTAGGAATCAACTATTTTTTAAAAAGTTAAAAGTCATATATTTAGCTATATTATTAAACACTCCATGAATGTGAAATATTTAGAACTAGAATAACAATAAAAAATAAAATATTCAGAAAGAAACGACAATGAAAATTTTAAAAACTTATAAAATCCAGCAGAACTAGTACTTAGGGTATATTTATATTTCTTTTTATTCATTAAGCCATCAATCAATTTAAATACGTAAAAGAACAGTGAGAACGCAAAGAAATATGAAAAGAAACAAAGAGCATAAATTACTTAGAAAAAAAATCAACAAATTAACAACCTGGTTCTAAGTGTCCTGCTTAAAGTCAGTGTCTAATAAATAAAGCAGCAGTGCAGTAGAGTGGAAACAGTATGGACTTTGGCTCCGTCTCAGCTCTGATATTTAGTTGTGTGATCCTGAACAAGCAACCTAACCTCTTAGAGCCTCCATGTCTTCATCTGAAAAACTGATACACTGAATGTTTCAGAGTTATGTTAGGAGTTTATACGCCCTCCAGTTTATACATATTCTGAACACTCCTAGCAACAAAAAAGTTCAATTTTAACCAATTTAAGACTATCTCATGACCTGCTGAAATCCAGTTATAACAAAAAAACTACTAAGTCTTTTCCATCAAATGGTTTGAACATGTTACATTTTAGAAACCCTCTATATTTCCAAAGCAAATACTACTGCCTACCCAATATCATTTTCCTCTTCTTCCTTACAAGCTGAAGTGGCAATGTGCCCCCAACTACAAATACTACATCGTCAACCTTCCTCTCAGATGGGCTAACCATATCACAGATAACGTAATTCTGGCCAGTGAAATATAAGCAGACTTTGTTGGTGTGGGCTACCAGATTCAACTAGTAGGTGTCCTTTTTTCCCCACCCTTTATGGTTTTTGTGCCCAGAGCATAGTTGTGATGGCTAGAGCTGCTTTCTCCGGGCATCTGCTCCATTTCTGAATTCAGAACTCAATGATGTTATACTTCCTAAAGGCTGGGCTAATGAGGGTCACTGTGTTATTCACGCAAATAAAATGAAATTAACAGAGTATTACTATTTCAGCACAATATAGTAAGAGGGTACCAATAAAAATAGCCACATTAATGAGCTTCACAGAACAAAGTACAATTTTGTTTGGTATTCCTTTGAATCTCCACACCAGAGTACAGCACAAACTGGAATCTCTAAGTATTATCTAAGTAATAAATGTTTGAAATAGAGCCAAAGCGCATGGATTTCTTAAGCAAATTTACCTTAACATCTCTGTGTCTCAATGTCTTCATCTCTAAAATAGTAAGAGTCAGCCATTTAATTAAATGAGTCAATACATGTAAAATTACTAAGACACTGCCTAGCACGAGGTAAGCATTCAACGTTAGAGGGGGAAAAGAATCTGTTCATTGATTTCTCATGAGAAATTAAGGCTTCCTTCTCTAAAATAAACAATACATAATTCCCACATGGTAGAAGTGAAAAATACCATAACATAAACCCAATTTCAAAATAGAAAAAAAAACTCTAATTATGGTTAAAAAAAACTCTTCTAAAATTAGCAAGAGTAGGCAATAACTTCATTCATTCATTACTCATCCAGCAAATACTGAACAGTCACTATGTGCATAGCGCTATCTCAGGCAACAAAGACAGCTTAGTAGATGAGAAAGACTGTAATCACCAAACGTTCAAATGTAATTTTAAAGAAATAAAGTTACATTAAGATAGACATTGTAAAAACAAACGGGATTGTGATAGAGACCCTCTTCATTCAATTAAAAATTAAGTATGCTGTATTGGCTTTGAGTGATACTTTATAGCATTTTAATTTAAAAATACACATTTCTAAATAGTTTGAAAGTTTTTGTCTTTTTTGACATTGCCTTTAATCTATAAATTATTTGCATAGTATGACTTAAACTTTCAAAAGTGTCTAGAAATTAAATAAATCTGGCACAGAAAGGTTCAAGAAGTTGCCATCGTTGGCAGTATGGATGATTCTCAGAGATAAACCAGTCATGTGCACTGATGCATTATGTTTTATCCAGACTCAACAATTGCACACTTCTTCCTGTCACCAAGCTCTTCTGTTAGTTAAAAAAAATAAGTTGGATTTCTTCTTCCAGCTTCATGAACACATTATGTAAAGCTCAAAAAGTCAATCTTTTGACCTCGCCATCTGCCATGATCTCTTGTCAGTTTCAGACAATGCAACTCCCACAGATGGTCCCCAAATGCAAGCCCTTTTCCATTCCAATCACAATTTAGCAGCTCCAGCCACAAAGCCTTTTAAAATTAATCAAAATACAAGGAAGAAAGCACAAAGTTATGGATAAATTTGTAGAATCAAGCAGTAACATAATTTGAATCAGGATTTGTAGACTTTCTTACACTGCCAAAAAAGCTGCTACTAAAAATTAATAGGAAAGGTAGCATATTTAAATGGCAGACGTTACTAATTTTAAATACATGCTCATGACTCAAAATTTAGAAAATACACAAAACAAAAAGCAAGAAACAAATATCAGCCATAATCCTACTTGTCAGAAGCAACTACAATAACTTATTGGCATAAATCCTTTCAGTATTCTCTCTGTGCATTCAAACTTTTGAGATGTGGTATTAATTAGAAGATATTTTCCTTTTTTTCTTTTCTTTTTTTTTTTTTTCTAGATGGAGTCTTGCTCTGTCACCCAGGCTGGAGTGCAGTGGCTCAATCTCAGCTCACTGCAACCTCTACCTCCTGGGTTCAAGCAATTCTCCTGCCTCAGCCTCTCAAGTAGCTGGGATTACAGGCACGTGCCACCATGCCTGGCTAATTTTTTGTATTTTTAGTAGAGACGGGGTTTTACCATGTTGGCCACGCTGGTCTTGAACTCCTGACCTCATGATCCGCCCGCCTCAGCCTCCCAAGGTTGCTGGGATTACAGGCGTGAGCCACCGCACCCAGCCCTAGAAGGTATTTTCATAGAAAGGGATATGTAACTTTTTCTTAGGTGAACAGCGTATCTAGGCATTCTCTCAAGTGCTTCACATGTATATCATATCATTCGTACCACAACTCTATCAGATAAATATATTTTCATTTTACAGAAGACAAAACAGTTTTAGAGAGTTCAAGCAATTTTCCCAGTTAACCAACTGTACAAATTACAGTGCCAGAATATGAACCCAGGATCTCACACCTGCAAAAGTGTTCTTAACTACTATAATACTTTACAAAATATATCTGACTTGAGATATAGTAAATATATTCTCAAGATATTATAACAAAATGATATATAATTATTATTACAATAAATTCAGAGAAAATGATAACCTACTATACCGAAAGAATCCTTTAAAATCTCACATAGGACATATACATATGACATAGAATTTTTCTCCTTTTCAATTCTGTTTTTTGAAATTTCAATATTAAATTGAATTTTTTATTTTTTGAGTAGGTTGTGTGAAAGTTGATTATATGCCAGTCAGAGCTTGCCAGCTCCCCAAAACCTTACTAGTGCCAATGAGCTTTCCTGAAGAGTGATATGTAACATTTCTCCTTTTTATAAAACCTCTAACCTCTCTGTTATTCAGACACAGCCAAGACCACATGGTCTGTGTGTATTTCCCAAATTGCAATTCTTTTTTTTCTTTTTCTTTTTTTTTTTGAGACACAGTCTGGCTCTGTCACCCAGGCTGGACTGCAGTGGCGTGATCTTGGCTCACTGCAACCTCTCCCTCCCGGGTTCAAGCGATTCTCCTGCCTCAGCCTCCCAAGTAGCTAGGATTACAGGAGCCTGCCACCACGCATGGCTAATTTTTTAATTTTTAGTAGAGACGGGGTTTCACCATGTTGGCCAGGCTGGTTTCAAACTCCTGACCTCAAGTGATCCGCCCACCTCGGCCTCCCAAAGTGCTAGGATTACAGGCATGAGCCACCATGCCCAGCCTGCAATTTTCTTCTCAAATAAAATATTTTAATCTCAGAGATTTGTCAGTTGTAAATTTCCTCATTCACTTTTTTCACAGCTACACAGTATTCCTTTACATTGTTATACTGTGATTTATTTCACTAGCCTCTACTGA
Organism: Nomascus leucogenys; assembly: GCF_006542625.1. Lineage (NCBI taxonomy): Eukaryota > Metazoa > Chordata > Mammalia > Primates > Hylobatidae > Nomascus > Nomascus leucogenys. The sequence goes on along the minus strand of NC_044388.1, from coordinate 8,715,008 downwards.
CAGACATTTAGGTTTCATAATCTAAACTGGTGACAGTAATGACATTTTAATGACTCAAATCTTTAATGTCTAGTAAGCTGATGTGGTATATGCCTACCTCTCCAGCTCTATTAAACTCCTTTCCCACACCTCTTTTCTGATCCAGTTCCACTGGCTTCTGTAAGTTCAAAAACGTGCTCCTCCTGCCTCAAGGGCCTCTGTACATGCTGTTCCTTCTGTCTGGAACCTTTACCTGACAAACTCATCTTCCTTTAGATCCTTTCTCAAGTGTCACTTCCTCAGGGAAAACCATCCGTTTTCCACTACCCAGTCTAGGTCAGGGGTACCAACTATTGCTTTCCTACTTTCTCCTTTAATAGTACACACTGGGTTGCCATTGTCTATTTATTTCTGTGATAATCAGATTGTGGTCTGTCTCTGCCAACTGAAGTATAAATTCCTTGAGGGCAGGAATCCTGTCCATTTTGTTCACTCTTACATATCAAATGCCTGGCACATGGTTGAAGCTCAAGAAATATTTGTTAAATGAATTACAGACTCAGTATTTTATTTATTTTCATCCTTTAAAAATGTACGATAATCCCATTCAGTATGATTTGGCAGCAGAAAGTGAAAGGCCATGCAAACATTTAACACATCACACATCTGAAATGTCAGTAAGCTACATTTTTTTTTTTTTTTTTTTTTTTGAGATGGAGTCTCACTGTCACCCAGGCTAGAGGGCAATGGTGTGATCTCGGCTCAGTGAAACCTCTGGCCCCTGGGTTCAAGCGATCCTCCTGCCTCAGCCTCCCAAGTAGCTGGGGTTAAAGGCATGCGCCACCATCCCTGGCTAATTTTGTATCTTTAGTAGAGATGGTGTTTCACCATGTCGGTCAGGCTGCTCTCAAACTAGCAAACTCAGGTGATCCGCCCGCCTCGGCCTCCCAAAGTGGTGGGATTACAGGCATGAGCCACTGCGCCTGGCCAGCTACATAGTGTTTTGAATGTCATTTTTCTTTCATGAACAAAAAGTGTCCTGGGACCAGCATTTTATTTGTATTCATTAATTGTTAAAAAGTTATAATAGAGCACAATTAGTTTCATTAATTTTTAGCAGAAGAAAACAGTAGGCAAGAATTTTTCTTAAACACTTTTATTTACTAAAAGCTGTTCTTCCTAGAACCATTGGCATTTTACACGTTAAACAAAAAAAGAGACGTATTTTTATGTTCATTGCTCCCTTTATTTTAGAGGCAGGGTCTCACTCTGTCACCCAGGCTGGAGTGCAGTGGCATGATTTCAACTCACTGTAACCTCCACCTCCCGAGTTCAAGTGATCCTCCCACCTCAGCCTCCTCAGTAGCTGGGACTACAGGTGCGGGCGCGTGCCACCACACCCAGCTAATTTTTGTATTTTTTGTAGAGATGGAGTTTTGCCACATTGCCCAGGCTGGTCTTGAAATCCTAAACTCAAGAGATCCACCCATCTCAGCCTCCCAAAGTGCTGGGATTACAAGCATGAGCCACCACGCCCAGTCCATTGCTCACTTTTAAAAACTGAAAAAAAAAAAAAAATGCAGCCAGGCATGGTGGCTCACGTCTGTAATACCAGCACTTTGGGAGGCCGAGGCGGGCGGATCACCTGAGGTCAGGAGTTTGAGACCAGCCTGGCCAACACGACGAAACCCTGTCTCTACTAAAAATACAAAAATTAGCTGGGCGTGGTGGCAAGTGCCTATAATCCCAGCTACTTGGGAGGCTGAGGCGGGAGAATCGCTTGAACCTGGAAGGTGGTGGTTGCAGTGAGCCGAGATCATGCCTCTGTACTCCAGTCTGAGCGACAGAGCGAGACTCCATCTCAAAAACAACAACAAAAAAAAGTCCAGACTTATATAATAATGAATAATGACATAATGAGATACATGAATAATGTTATCTGAGCACTACTCATTCATTTACTTATTGGATAAATACTTATTGATAGCCAGCTACCCGTCAAACACTGAGTATTAAAAACACTGAGCACTGGCTGAGTACAGGGGCTCACACCTGTAATCCCAGCACTTTGGGAGGCCCTGGTAGGCAGATTGCTTGAGCCTAGGAGTTTGACTCTAGCGTGGGCAAAACAGTGTGATCCTATCTCTCAAGAAATACAAAAAAATTCACCAGGCATGGTGGCACACACCTGTGGTCCCAGCTAATCTGGAGGCTGAGGCAGGAGGATCCCTTGAGCCCAGGAGGTAGAGGCTACAGTGAGCCATGATCATGCCACTGCACTCCAGCCCGAGCAACAGAGTGAAACTCTGCCTTGGAAAAAAAAAAAAAGATACTGAGCATTAAATGCTCATCCTTAAAGATACTATGGAAAACAATGACAGTCTCTGCCTTCATGGACCCTATATTTTAGCTAAGAAGGCATGCATTAAATGACAAATTTCACAATTAACTACTTAATGACAGTCACTACAAGTGCTATGATGGAGACATAAAAGATTCATAGAAACAGGCTGGGCGCGGTGGCTCACGCCTGTAATCCCAGCACTTTGGGAGGCCAAGGCAGGCGGATTACCTGAGGTCAGGAGTTCGAGACCAGCCTGGCCAACATGGTGAAACCCCGTCTCTACTAAAAATACAAAAATTAGCCGGGTGTGGTGGCACACACGTGTAATCCCAGCTACTCAGAGGCTGAGGCAGGAGAATTGCTTGAGCCCAGGATGCGGAGGTTGCAGTTAGCCGAGATCGTGCCACTGCACTCCAGCCTGGCCGACAGAGTGAGACTCTGTCTCAAAAAAAAAAAAAAAAAAAAAAAGATTAATAGAAACATGTAAAATAGAGGACTTGAACTCTGGTGGTTTTACAGAAGACTTCTCTGAAGAAGTCAAGTTTGAGCTGAGCTCACCAAAAAAAAAAAAAAAAAAAAACCACAAACTGAGTAAACCACTGGCAAAGAGAGAGGGATATATTTTACTCAAAGGAAATAGCACAGGAAAGATCAAAGGAAGAAAAGTACGTGGGAGGTTCCAGGGTCTAAGAAAGGTCCTAATAATATGTGCCAAAAAACGAAGGGCAAGGCAACGGGCTGCTAAGAGATGAGGTAGGAAGCCAGATCATGCAGGATACTGATTTTTCAAAAATTTAATCAGATTTGGCCAGGTGTGGTGGCTCACGCCTGTAATCCCAGCACTTTGGGGGGCTGAGGCAGGAAGATCACTTGCGCTCAGAAGTCTGAGACCAGCCTGGACAATGTAGCGAAACCCCATCTCTACTAAAAATACAAAAATTAGCTGGATGTGGTGGAGCGTGCCTGTAATCCCAGTTACTTGGGAGGCTGAGACAGGAGAATCACTTGAACCCAGAAGATAGAGGCTGTAGTGAGCTGAGATGGTGCCATTGCACTCTAGCCTGGGCGACAGAGCAAGACTCTGTCTCAAAAAAAAAAAAAAAATTAAATCAGATTAGTGGGAAGCCTTAGAATGATTTTAAGTAGAGAGCTACAGCATCTGAACCAAAGACAGAACCAAATTCACCAAAGATTAAGTAAAAATTATTTGCATTCTAATTCTTTAAAAACCAGTAATATTAGCTGTATCTTGTAATTCTTCAGTAACTGAAATGCTCACTCATTTCTTGATTATACCAAATAAGTTTCTATTCACTATCTATTTATCTAGCAGTCAACCCACCTTAAACCTCTGTAACAAGATTCTCAGCTCAGAAATAAGAAAAACAAAAAAATTTCTCCGGAGCTCAACGCAGCTTTCACAAAACCATGTACTAGTTAGTAACTCAAGTCCTTAGGCCTTCCTTCATCTTATACGTTTTATTTAGCATAAAGTTCTTAGTATATGTGCTTTGATTTTCAGGCTAGGAGCCAATTATACTTAGCAGAAAGACGTGGTAATAGGGAGCAAATGGGCTAACACTGTTACAGGTGAACACATTGACAACGTGATTGACAACAAGCAGCTTAATACTAAAAGAAGATTACATACAGAGTGCTATCTCACCAAATAAATTCATTGAGGTAGAATTCTTCTGTCACTCCCTGGCAAATTGATTTTTTTTTAAATTGAGACAGAGGTCTTGCTATATTGCCCAAGCTGGCCTCAAATTTCTGGCCTTAAGACATCCTCTTGTCTCAGCCTCCTGAGTAGCTGGGACTACAGGCACGTGCCACCACACCCAGCCAAAACTGGATCGACATGTTCTACAATAAAACCTAAAGGCTACTTTCGTTTCAAATATATTATGCAATATTAACAATTATCAATATGTATTATTTGTTCTTAATTACTGAAAACCAAAGACTGAGGGCAAAAACTTACTTTTGTCCCTACCCAAAGAAGCACTATTAGATGAGGGCACACAAACTAAGAATAAAATCACATTCTGAGACCCTGCCAAGAACCTAATAGAAAGATTCTTTTATCAAGCAGTACAAGCCAAATTTTAAACCATTAATTCATTCATGCACAATGACTACATGGATCAGATCACCTGTTATACATATGCTGCTTAGCAAAGTCTCATTTCCAGATTAACAAAGCTTTAGATTAGCATCACAAATGTTAAGACTTATCTTTACTTGAACCATCAAAACAAGCTAGATGACATTTTTTTTTTTTGAGATGGAATCTTGCTCTGTCACCAGAATGGAGTGCAGTGGCACGATCTCCGCTCGCTGCAACCTCCGCCTCCCGGGTTCAAGCGATTCTCCTGCCTCAGCCTCCCGAGTAGCTGAGACTACAGGCAGGCGCCACCACAACCAGCTAATTTTTTTTGTATTTTTAGTAGAGACGGGGTTCCACCATGTTGGCCACAATGGTCTTGATCTCTTGACCTCATGATCCGCCCTGCCTCGGCCTCCCAAAGTGGTGGGATTACAGGCGTGAGCCACTGTGCCCGGCCGACTTTTTAAATATCATTTGGGATTAATACATGTTTATAGACAAAGTGTTGTATAATGAACTATGCAAGCATGAAATGCTCAATTTGAGTCATTAAAATGTGATTACTATGACCAACAAAAGATTCCAAGAAGACAAAAATGGGGCATTCAAAAGGAAGCAACCGGAGAAGAAAATAGCACCATTTCTAATGCTTATTTAGAATACGACTGTACTTATAAAAATACTTAATCTATATTCAAATGAAAATGAAACAATTTTATAATCAGCGTCATCATGGTATTTAATAAGTAATCCCTCAAAATAACTACAGAATAGGGCCGGGCGGGGTGGCTCACGCCTGTAACCCCAGCACTTTCGGAGGCCGAGGCGGGCGGATCAGGAAGTCAGGAGATCGAGATCATCCTGCTAACATGGTGAAACCCCGTCTCTACTAAAAATACAAAAAAATTAGCCGGGCATGATGGCGGGCACCTGTAGTCTCAGCTGCTCAGGAGGCTGAGGCAGGAGAATGGCGTGAACCCAGGAGGCGGAGCTTGCAGTGAGCCGAGATCACTCCACCGCACTCCAGTCTGGGCGACAAAGCAAGACTCTGTCTCAAAAAAAAAAGAACAGTTATCTCCATTTTATAGAAGGGAAAATTGAGTCAGCTTAAGTAACTTGCCCAAGGTCACAGAGAAGCAAAATGTATAATGAAGTTTAAATAAATGTTACTATATACGTGTTCCATGATATCATAAAAAGACATGTCCTAGGCAGTTTTCATTTTAAAGTAATTTAAGGTTTTAAAAAATATATTATAGGATATTTGTGTTATCTGTATGTATGTTTAAGAATATAAAGTATTACATAGTTTTAAATGACTAAAAAAAAGCCTTACAGAAAAATGAACAATTGCCTTGTTTGCATACGCTCTTCATCCACTTTATTTTTTTCATGTACCATATATTGAAATTCCCTAACAATCACACCCCCTATCAGACTCCACAGTATATGATGGAGATCGTGAAATTTTAGACTAACTAAAGGTTAACTGCAAAAGCTGTCATTGTTTTTCTCAATTTTCAAGCAGGATACAGGTTTTTTTTTTTTCTTTTTTTCCTACCTTCTTAAAAACTCCTTTGGAAAGGGAAAGGAAAGTAGAATGATATATATGCTCACTACAAAATAATCCAAAGATATAGAAGAGCACAAAGAAGAAAATAAAAATTACTCTAAATCTTACTATTGAAAGATAAGAACCTAATGATATTTGTACAGACACTTTCAGGTACATGTGTATGCATAGATGTACATTTAAATGTAAAGGTATATGTATATATAGGAAAATGTACATAAGCAAGTCATATACATTATTCTGTTACTGCCAGTTTTCAAGATGTCCTATAAAGCCTCCCATAAAAAAATTCTTTCAATAAAAAAATTATACATGCTCATAAGAAAAAAACACTCAACAGTGCAGAAGAAAATAGAATACAAAGCAAGTCCTCCTTAATTCCTACCCCCTCCACTTCCACTACAATTCTTACTAGCAGATGAATACCATTAATAGAATTCACTGACATTTATATTTGTGTTCTTACATATATTCTTTTAAAAACATTTAAATTATAGATACATGAAAACATTCTGGTTATTAAAAAGTCCATACAGATAAAGAAAATCTCCCCATCTGAACACCTCAAATATGATTTCTAAACTTCATTGTTATCAGTCTGGTAAATATCCTTGCACAGAGCTCATTCCATGCATTTTCATATAAGTACCTGCATGTAGAGAAATACACTTTTGTTGTTTTTAGTCTTTTTTAAATTTTAGTCTTGTTCAATAGTATCATACTATGATGTTGATTTTTTTCATTTAACAATGATAGATTTACTATTGCTGTTAAATGTTACAATAGTGGTACCTTCTTGTAGTAACAGAACAGTTTTGTATCTTGATTGTAGTGGTGGCTATATGAATCTATACATCTAATAACATGTCATAGAACTATACACAAAGACACACCAAAAAATGGGCACATACAAAAACTAATGAAATCCAAGTAGGATCTGTAGTCCAGTTAATTATATTGTACCAATGTCAATTTCCTGATTTGGCCAATGTACTATAATTACATAAGATGTTACCACTTGGGGGAAGTTGGGCTACGGGTAAATGGGATTTCTCTGTATTCATTTTGCAACTTTTTTTTCTTTCTTGAGACAGGGTCTTGCTCTGTCACCCAGGCTGGAATGCAGTGGTGCAATCACAGCTCACTGCAACTTCAAACTCCTGGGCTCAAACAATCCTCCTGCCTTAACTCCCAAGTAGCTGGGTATACAGGCATATAACATAACACTGGGCTAATTTTTAAAATTTTTGGTAGAGATAGAGTCTCGCTATGTAGCCCAGGCTGGTCTTGAACCCCTGTCCTCAAGTGATCCTCCCAACTCAGCCTTCCAAAGTGCTGGGATTACAGGTGTGAGCCAGAGTCCAGCCACTGGTATTCTCTTAAGAAGAAAAAAGAAACAGAGATGCAGACAGAGAGAAGAAGGCAGTTTCCTAGACAGAGGCAGAGATTGGAATTATGGGGCCACAGCCAAGGAATGCCCGGGGCTACCAGAAACTGGAAGAAGCAATAAAGGATCCTCTCCTAGAGGCTTCACAGGGAGCACGGCCCTGCTGACAAATTGATTTCAGACTTGCAGCATACAGAACTGTAGGAAATAAGTTTCTGTTGTTTTAAGCCACCCAGTTTGTGGCATTTTGTTATGGTGGTCCTAGGAAAGTAATACAATGGGTTTTGCATACTATTATAGTTACACCTAGGTATTTTATTTGTTGGTTTTGAGTTTTTTCTCTGTTTCCTTTTTGTTGTTGTTCCTGTAACGTATGGGGTTCTCCATTACATTTTCCTAGCTGTATGCATATAAGTTATGTTTTTCTTTTTACTAATTTTATATTCCATTATACAACTTAATTCTTTTACTGCTTAAAGTAATTTTACTATATGCTCAGTTGACTCTTGGATTTTCAGGTGTAAAATTAGGTCATCTGGAAAAGGATTTTTTTTTTTTTTTTTTTTGAGATGGAGTCTCGTTCTGTTGCCCAGGCTGGAGTGCAATGGTGTGATCTCGGCTCACTGCAACCTCTGCCTCACAAGCTCAAGCAATTCTCCTGTCTCAGCCTCCCAAGTAGCTGGGATTACAGGTGCGCACCACCACCCCTGGCTAATTTTGGTATTTTTAGTAGAGACGAGGTTGCACCATGTTAGCCAAGCTGGTCTTCAACTCCTGACCTCAAGTGATCTGCCCGCCTCCGCCTCCCAAATTGCTGGGATTACAGGCGTGAGCCACTGCACCCGGCCTGAAAAAGATTTTTGAACCTTTCCAGGTTTGTAGAACAATGGAGGTAATCTGACTCCAATTCTCCTCCTCATCTTCCCTGAACAAACATAAACCACAAGAATTTTTAAAACCCACAAAGGATCTAGGCCATCAACATTAGCACTACTAGGAGACAGAAAACACAGCAACCTTCAAATTACCTGTAAGTCAAGCAGAAAAAAAAAAAAAAGCAGCAAATAGCAAAAGAAACCCCACTTCCTTACCTCTGTGGATGTACAGGGAGAGTGAAGGGAGGTGAAAAAGACTCCGTGAGAAAGAGCAGAGGGGCACAAGGGATTTGCAGAAAGCACAGACAAAATCAGCCCCAGAAAGAGAGTTAAACAATAAATACAAAAACGCTAAACAGAGGTTAGGAGGTTAGGACTTGATAGCTAATAGACCTGGTGAAGTGTGTCTTGTGTCTAGAAACTTCTGGACCAGAAGCAGCAGCCTCCTAGAAACAGTGCTTCTGGGGGAGAACCAGGTATACAAATACAAAGAAGCGCATTCTCTTGTAAACAAGGTAATGAATGAAAAAAATAGGTGATAAGAGGAAGAAATTAGGCCAGGCACAGTGGCTCTAGCCTGTAATCCCAGCACTTCGGGAGGCCAAGGCAGGTAGATCACTTGAGGTCAGGAGTTCGAGACCAGCCTGGCCAACATGGTGAAACCCCGTCTCTACAAAAATATACAGAAATTAGCCGGGTGTGGTGGCATGCACCTGTAAATCCCAGCTACTCGGGAGGCTGAGGCAAGAGACTCCCTTGAACCTGGGAGGCAGAGGTTGCAGTGAGGTGAGATCGTACCACTGCACTCCAGCCTGGGTGACAGAGTGAGACCTTGTCTCAAAAGAAGAAAAGGTAGGGGGCCGGAGGGAGGATTAAAGAGCTTGCAGAAACAAAATATTAATAGAATCAAGGAACAACTCTTCCTCTCCCCTTTTCCTCACCATCATCACTACAAATTCAGAAAAGAAACTTCACAAAAGAGAGCACACTGGCAGAAGAAGCACTCTCAAACTAGGAACTCTGTCCACAAAACGATTAAAAACAAACAAACAAGCAGACCATATATGCATACTAATGTACTGCAAAAAGTCAGAAAATACAAACAAAAGCTTTTCTGCTGATGATTTTCTCCATAAAAACAAACCATGAGGTTGAAAAACAACTGTAACACAATCCTCTGAACTGGATTAAATATTTTAAACAAGAATTTGAGGATATGAAGAAGACCTTGAATCGGAAGTACAAAAACTAAGTACCAAAATGGACAAAAATGGAAAGAAATGAATAAGAGCTGATTAAAGAAATAGAAAGAAACAAACAAAATGAACATCATATAAGAAATGAAAGTTAAATTATTCAATTATTTTTTCTTTTGCTTTACTTTGGCATTGAACCAAAAATAAAAACTAAATTATAAGGTATGTAGAAAGAACAGATTGAACGAAAACTTAATAAAAGACATTGAACAAAGAGCAAGAAAATAATGAAGAAAATAAAATTTTAAAAAAACAAAGAGAGAAATTCATTGAAATGAATGACAGGCAAAGGAGGTTGAATATTAGTATTACTGGTGTCCCTAATAAAAAGAAATCAAAACAATGGAACAGAACTAATATTAAAAGTACATTCTGGCTGGGTGCAGTGGCTCACGCCTGTAATCCCAACACTTTGGGAGGTCGAGACGGGTAGATCACTTGAGGCCAGGAGTTCGAGACCAACATGGTGAAACCCATCTCTATCAAAAATACAAAAAAACTAACTGGGTGTGGTGGCAGGTGCCTGTAATCCCAGCTACCTGGGTAGCTGAGGCATAAGAACAGCTTGAACCCAGAAGGTGGAGGTTGCAGTGAGCCAAGATTGCGCCATTGTACTCCAGACTGGGCGAAAGAGCAAGACACTGTTTCAAAAAAAAATACATTCCAAGAAAACATTCCAGAAATAAAATACTTGAATTTATACAATGAAAGATCCTACCAGATATTTGAGAAAACTGAAAGAAAAAACTCTCAGCGTATCCAAGCAAAAAGATAAATTATTTACAAAATCAAGGGAATTAGACTAACATTGTATTTCTCAAAAATAACATATAAAGCAAGACAACAGTAGAACAGCACTTTCAAGAAACTTAAGGGAAAAAAATGTAAACCAAAGATACTATATCCTGCCAAGCTGTCCTTAGAGTTTCAAGGTCATCAAAAAACAGTTTTGACTGCTGTGGAAAACAGAATGGCAATTCCTAAAAAAAATTAAATATAGAATTACCATTTGATCAACACAGAAAATATATTAAAGTAGGTGGGTGTGGTGGCACACACCTGTAGTCCCAGCTACTTGGGAGGCTGAGATGGGAGGATCACTTCAGCCCAGGAGTTTGAGGCTGTACTACGCAATGATTTTGCCTGTGAACAGTCACTGCACACCAACCTGGGCAATATAGCAACACCCTGTCTCTAAAACAAGAAAAAGAGACCGGGTGCGATGGCTCATGCCTGTAATCCCAGCATTTTGGGAGGCCAAGGCAGGCAGATCACGAGGACAGGAGTGCAAGATGAGCCTGGCCAGCATGGTGAAACCCTGTCTCTACTAAAAATACAAAAAATTAGCCGGGCATGGTGGCGCGCACCTGTAGTCCCAGCTACTCGGGAGACTGAGGCAGGAGAACTGCTTGAACCTGGCAGGTGGAGGTTGTAGTGAGCCGAGATTGCACCATTGCACTCCAGCCTGGGCAACAGAGCAAGACTCCGTCAAAAAGAAAAAAAAAGAGAAGGCTGGGTGTGGTGGCTCACGCCTATAATCCCAGCACTTTGGGAGGCTGAGGCGGGCGGATCATGAGGTCAGGAGATCAAGACCATCCTGGCCAACACAGTGAAACCCTGTCTCTACTAAAAATACAAAAAATTAGCCAGGCTTGGTGGTGGGCGCCTGTAGTCCCAGCTACTCCAGAGGCTGAGGCAGGAGAATGGCGTGAACCCGGGAGGTGGAGCTTGCAGTGAGCCGAGACTGCGCCACTGCACTCCAACCTGGGCGACAGAGCCAGACTCCGTCTCAAAAAAAAAGAAAAAAGAAAGAAAACTTACAAATGATATAGTGTTATGTTTTCTTAACAGATAAATGCAATTATTCTAACATGAACAAGAAAAACTGAAGGATTCACATCAAGGGATGCATTCATTAGTAATAAGCATGAACCCATAAATTAGATAAACATGCCATTTACCAGCCAAGTCATCAGTAAAAAATATTTTATTAGTAATAGAATCAGTAGACTAAAATGTTGTAAGCAACTATCCAGCATGTTTGTCAAACTCTCCATATAGCTATTACACAGTATCTTTGCTTATAGCTTTTTCCTAAGATATTTTACTAATAAGATGTAAAGGGAACTGAGGTGGAGACCATGGCAGCTGAAGGTGCTGGGAAAACCCTTGAAGGGGTTTCTGATGCCTCACCCAAGCAGCTGCAGTGATGGGAACAACCACTGTTCATAACCCCATGGCACTATTCATTCACTGTGCATATAACCCCTTTTTGGCATCAGAATTCTAAAGCTGCAACGACTGCTTTACCAGCAGCTCTGGGGTTATAGCAGACTAATTTATTTGGATTGTAGAACGGAAAATCAAATTCTCCCATGAGCTCATCAGACAGAGCCATCTGCAGATACTGGGAACTCAATGAAAGAGGCAGCTGCAAGCAGGAGACAGCAATAGTTTATGATGACAGAGAAGAGAACTAGATGTGTGTGTGCCAGCTTTAAGGTATGGATATTCACCAGGGAGATTTGGGAAAGACTCACATTGGATGAATTTTTAAAAAGTCAGAAGTTTTAACCAGCAACTGAGGGGTGATGGGGAGTAATGAGAGTCAGGCTATTTATTCAACAAACGTTTAGTCAATGCCCATCATGTGCCCAGCATTGTGCTCTACCCAAGAGACATAACGGAGTCCCACCCTTCAAGAAGTTCACAAATGAACAAGACAAATGCATACAGTATAACATGCCACAATACTACAACACTAGACAGATATTCAGGGCACTATGGAAGCACAAAGGAACAGCTTCTAATTCAGCTAAAGGGTAGGAATCAGGTTCTAACTTGAGTTAAATTAGTAATAGAGATAATTAGTTAAAATTACAGAATTAAGAACTATGAGATGAAAATGCCATCAAACTAGAAGAGTTAACACAGAAACCTAAGTACTTTATGGTCAATCCAACTATTTTATTAAACCAGTTAAAGTGGCTTCTAATTCTTTTGTAAGCAGGTGAGCAAAGAAGAGGTCCTCCCTTGTGCTTCCATAGGCTATACAGATTGACTATATAGTTTGGAAGACTCTTTCAAGGAGTAGCATATGATTAGGATATGAAGTTTAAAAAAGGCTCACGCCTGTAATCCCAGCACTTCTGGGATGCCGAGGCGGACGGATCACCTGAGATCGGGAGTTCAAGACCAGCCTGACCAACATAGAGAAACCCCGTCTCTACTAAAAATACAAAGTTAAAAAAAAAAAAAAAAAACTTCATCGTAGACATTTCTGAGGTTCTAGTCTGACCTAGGCAATCTAAAGAAGGGGAAAGAAAAGACCTATCAGTTACAGCCACCTGTCTATAAGACCTCAGAGAACAAGTTCAAGCATGCCAACTTTCCCTTTGGTTAACGAGAAAATAGTGGAGATCTTTGCACACTGTGAGGATTCTCTGAAATCCTATTTTGGTAGGAAGTCAGCATAAGGGATCCTTGGTCCCAAAGAACTAAAAACTCACTTATTTAAATGAAATAAATAAAAGGCATGATAGAATAATACAGACCAGAGTATTTTAAGCTCAAGAAAATCCATAACTTTATAACCAGGTCTACAGATACCAGTTTAAATAACAGTGCATCAAAAGTTTACCTACTCACTTGGGTCCCACATAACGATAAATTCAGTGCAAACTCACACTATCTGTACTCTACCTACCACCAGAGACGGGGTTCTCACTGCCAACCAGCCAGCAAGAAATCTATCTCTAAAATCCCTGTCTTTAGAATTTAGAAACCTATCTCTAAAATTTAGTCTGCTACCTAGGATCACTTCCAATACCAACTGTGTTAGAATCATTCCTCTGAAACAGATTCTGAGAGGGAGACTATCATGCAGAAAGTTTCCTGGGAAGTGCTCTGGGGAGATATACCTGTAACAAGTGAAGGTGGCAGGATTGGACTTAGGGAAGAAATTGAACCAATGATGTTGCAAATGGGCCCTCAGCTGATACAACATGGAGCTCCAGAGCCCTCTGGAGTTGTCCCAAATAGAGACAAGTTAGGTTGGATCTTACATCCAAGCAACACACAGTTACTGGCCACAGGGACACCTCTGGGAGGAAGCACAACCTTGGGCAAGTCAGTACTCGGGGCCAAGGGCAATTCCCAATAAGGGATGCAACTATGAGCCTAAGCAGGTGGAGAATGAGTACTCTAATACGAAGAGATCTGGGCAGAGTATAGTTAAATAGCTATAGTCAAATAGCTATTAAAATTAATTAATTGCAGTAACATGCAACAACATGGATAAACCTTATAAAAGTAACAGAATTTAAAAACTAACACATACAGTATGATTACATTTATATAAAGTTTTTTGTTTTTTTTGTTTGGAGACAGGGTCTCTCTGTCACTCAGACTGGAGTGCGGTGGCGCGATCTCGGCTCACTGCAACCAACCTTCACCTCCCCAGCTCGAGCAATTCCATCCCAGCCTCCCGAGTGGCTGAGATTACAGGCGCACACCGCTACGGCCCTGCTAATTGTTGTTGTTGTTGTTTTGAGACAGATCCTCGCTCTGACTCCCAGGCTGGAGTACAGCGGCGCGATCTTAGCTCACTGCAACCTCCACCTCCTGGGTTCAAGTGATTCTCCTGCCTCGGCCTCCCAAGTAGCTGGGACTACAGGCGCGTGCCACTGCACCTGGCTAATTTTATTTTTAGTAGAGACGGGTTTCACCGTGTTAGCCAGTATGGTCTCGATCTCCTCACCTCACGATCCACCTGCCTCAGCCTCCCAAAGTGCTGAGATTAGAGGTGTGAGCCATTGCGCTCAGCAAATTTTGTATTTTTATTAGAGACGGGGTTTTGCCATGTTGACCAGGCTGGTCTTGAACTCCTGACCTCAAATGATCCACCTCCCTAGGCCTCCCAAAATGCTGAGATAACAGGCTTGAGCAACTGCACCCGGCCCATTTATGTAAAGCTATGGCATGCAAAATGATGAAATAATGAAAAGTGATGAATAATTAATAGGATTATATTTTACCAAGAATGTATATGTAATTTGGCCAAGTTCCTCTCAAGAATCTATGGATATATTTTTCATTATGCATCACTAAAGAAACAATCCCATTAAATAAAAGTAAGATGATTTCTACTATTATCGCTCACCACTATTATTTAACAGTGTTCTTTAGGTTACTAACCAACACAACCAGACGAAAGATAGAAGTATATAAAACAGAACTGAAGAGGTAAAACTATTATTATTTACATATGATTACAACTGTTTACAGAGAAACCCCAAGAGATTCAACTGGAGATAACCGATAACAAAATTAATCCCCCCAAATTAGCAGCTTACTTATACACAAGAACCATGTCTTCTAATAACAACTATGTAAAGAAATAATGGAAAAAATTAACTCATTTACATAGAAAAAAAAACATCAGGAAGAAACTCAGCAAGAAATACATAGGGATACAAAAAATAAATGGAAAAAAATGCCAGGTTCTTGAGTGACAAAACACAAAATCATAACAATACTAACTGCCCCCAAATTAATCTATGAATAGAATGAATCACAATAAAATTAACAATATCTTTTCCTTTTCATTTGCTCAACTGATTCAAAAGTTAATGTGGTAAAATAAGCAAGAATAGCCATAAAATTATGGAAACACAGAAGGATTGACCTCATCCAATTATTAAAACAAGTTGTAAAGTCACAATAATTAAAATATCGTACACTGATAAATGAAAAAGCATACAGATAGAGCGAACAGAAAAGTATAGGAGAAGACACAAATCCACAAAGAAATTTAGCTGACACTTCAAATCAGTGAGGTATGAATGCATTGGGTGAATTATTTCAATAAAGAAGTGACAACTGAGTAATCATATAGAAAAAATTAGTTAGAGCCATAATTTATACCTCACTCAAAATAAATTTCAGATAGCCCATAGAATTCAACGTAATTTTTTTGGTAAGAGAAGAAAACACGGAAGTTAAATTTTTTAATTTTCTGAGTGTGGAAGATCTTTCTAAATATGAAGCCAAGCCCAGAAGTCTTCAAAGTAAAGACTGATAAGACTACAAAAAATGCACATATATAATATTTTTTTACATTTAAAGAAAACATCACTATGTAAATCATAAGAAAATAAACTGGAAAAATAGTATCTGCAACTCATACTACAGAAAGTTAATTTCTACCTTGTGAACTATGAGCTCCTAAAAATAAATAGAAGAGTGAGAGCCTAAAGAAAAAGTAGGCAAAGAATATATAACAGAAAACACAAATGAGCTGGGCATTGTAGGTTACACCTGTTAACTCCAGTGCTCTGGGACGCCAAGGTGGGAGTATTGCTCGAGGCCAGGAGTTTGAGACCAGTGTGGACAACATAAGGTGATTCCATCTTTACCGAAAAAAAAAAAAATTTAAATTAGCCAGTCGTGGTGGCATGTGCCTGCTGTCCCAACTATTTGGGAGGCTGAGGCAGGAGGATCACTTGAGCCCAGCAGTTCAAGGCTGCAGTGAGCTATTATCATGTAACTGCATTCCAGCCTGGGTGACAAAGTGAAGCTCTATCTCAAACAAACAAACAAAAAAATCCCACAAATTGCTTCTAAACATATAAAAATATGTTCAGCCCACTCATAAGAGAAATGTAAAATAAGGTTTCAAGACAAGATGAAAAGACTGGTACCAGTACATTGTCCTGAGAAACATGAGGGAAAACAGAGTTTGCCTTACATTAGTGGTGGCGGAATAAATAGGCATAATCTTTTATAGAGGGCAGTGTCACCATATCCAACACAAATAGAAATGTATACATCCTTCTATGAGCTTTTTCTAGAGTCATATGAAACCATACACATACACACACACGCACACACACACATATATCTATATGGATACTCACTACAGTGTCATTTATACAGCAAAAAATTGGAAAAGCCATAACTGCTTATCAGTAGTAGACTAGCTAAACACATCATAGCCTAAAAAAAATGAGGCAGTTGATTGTGTATGGATATAGAGTGACCTCCAGTATAAACTGTTCTGTAAAAAAAAGAAAGTTATAAAGAAGTATGTGTAGTACATTACCATCTGTATAAAAAGATTCTCTCAAGGCAAAGGAACTGGCTAGCTGAAAGACATTTTAATTTTCTTTTCTTTTTTATTAATTCTTACAAAATAGTAGGATGACTCATAGCCTCTCATATCATTTGTATTTTGTACCATGAACACAAACTACCTATGCAACAAATTAACTTAATTTTTAAAATTGCATATTTTCCTTCACATAGAAACAATATTTCTGTTTTTCTTAATGCAAGCAGAAATAACCTAAAATAACAGACATATTTTAAGATATTTTAGATAGAACCCTTTCTTAGGGGGCTTGAAAAGACTTTGTTATATTGTAATCAAATCCTATGTCAAAAAAAGTATGTTTCGCCTGGCGCGGTGGCTCACACCTGTAATCCCAGCACTTTGGGAGGCCGAGGCGGGCGGATCACGAGGTCAGGAGATTGAGACCATCCTGGCTAACACGGTGAAACCCCGTCTCTACTAAAAATACAAAACATTAGCCGGGCGTAGTGGCGGGCACCTGTAGTCCCAGCTACTCGGGAGGCTGAGGCAGGAGAATGGCGTGAACCCGGGAGGCGGAGCTTGCAGTGAGCAGAGATCGCGCCACTGCACTCCAGCCTGGGCGACAGAGCGAGACTCCGTCTCAAAAAAAAAAAAAGTATGTTTCTTCAATAGTATAGAGAATAACTAAATAAGACCAAATCCACTAAATCTGACACAGGATGCAAGTTAGCTACTTACTAGTCATGGGGTTCCCAGAATTTTTTTTTTTTTTTTTTTTTTTTTTTTTTTTTGAGACGGAGTCTCTCTCTGTCGCCAGGCTGGAGTGCATATCTTGGCTCACTGCAACCTCTGCCTCCCGGGTTCAAGCGATTCTCCTGCCTCAGCCTCCCAAGTAGCTGGGACTCCACGTTCCCAGATTTTATTACAGAAACAACAGTTTTTTTTAAAGCCAGAAGGTGGCGACATTACTTCATCAAAGTCCCTCCGATACATGTATTTGAGCCTCCTATTCTTTGTTATTAACCTGTTTTTCCTCTTCTTTATGTCTTTTATTGCCCTTTTGGATGCCTTTCTATAGTTTTGAAACTGCAATAACCATTAGTAGAAATGAACACAGAAAAAAACTCCTGAGTTTATAATAATACTATTTTTACATGAAAATAACATAATTAAAATGTACTATAAGGTTCTTTGATTAAACATGAACACACAGGTCTCTATCCATTCCTTCTTGAAATTACAGTAAAATTGGCTGGGCACGGTGGCTCATGCCTGTAATCCCAGCATTTTGGGAGGCCGAGGTGGGCAGATCATTTGAGGTCAGGAGTTCAACACCAGCCTGGCCAACATGGTGAAACTCTGTCTCTACCGAAAATACAAAAATTAGCCAGGCAGTGGTGGCATGCCTGTAATCCCAGCTACTCAGGAGGCTGAGGCAGGAGAATCCCTTGAACTCGGGAGGCAGAGGTTGCAGTGAGCCAAGGTCTTGCCGCTGCACTGCAGTCTGGGTGACAGAGTGAGACCTTGTCTCAAAAAAAAAAAAAAAAAAAAAAGAAATTACAGTAAAATGATGTTAAAAAGATAAAAAAGGATAAGCCCATCAAAAACATATATGTTATATATACAGATATAGATATCTATAAGACGTAATGTATATATAATTAGATGTATCTACCTATATAATTATATATAGATGATTAGATAGATCTCTATCCCTAGAGACATACAGATATATGTATCTACAAGATATATCTTAATTATATATATCTTATCTATAAGATATATATTAATATCATATATTAACATATTATAGATATTACAGATATCTGTATCTCACACCTCAACCTTCTGGGTCGCTACGACTACAGACAGACATGTTTTACTACACTCTGTTTTTTTTTTTTTTTTTTTTTGAGACAGAGTCTCACTGTGTTGCCAGCCTGCAGTGCAGTGGCAAGATCTCGACTTACTGCAACCTCCGCCTCCCCGGTTCAAGCAGTCCTCCCACCTCAGCCTCCCCAGTAGCTGGGATTACAGGCGTGCACCACTATGCCCAGCTAATTTTTGTATTTTTAGTAGGGATGGGGTTTCACCATGTTGGCCAGGATGGTCTCCATCTCTTGACCTCGTGATCTGCCCACCTCGGCCTCCCAAAGTGCTGGGATTACAGTAGTGAGCCACTGTGCCCGGCCAGTACTCTGCTTTTTTAAAAAAATCTTTTTGTTGAGATGGGATCTCACTGTGTTGCCCAGGCTGGTCCTGAATTGGCCTCAAGCAATTCTCTCACTTCAGCCTCCCAAACTATTTATAAGTTATATATACATAATTAAAATATATCTTACATATATCTCATCACAAAGGCTTAAGAATTGAAGCCATCTGAAAGTAACAATCTCAGTTGGGGCTGTTAATAAAAAGACTTGATTGAAAGTTTGAATAAAGTCTTAACCCATGTAGCTAAGAAACTGCCCCTTCTGGCTGAGCCCAGGGCCTCACATTTATAATTCCAGTGCTTTGGGAAGCCAAAGTGGAAGGAATGCCCGAGGCCAGTTCAGGATCAGCCTGGGCAACACAGTGAAACCCCATCTTAACAAAAAGATTTTTTTAATAAAGCAGAGTGTAGTGGCACATGTCTGTCCGTAGTCCTAGCTACTCAGCAGACTGAGGTGGGAGGACTGCTTAAGCCCCGGAACTTGAGGTTATAACAAGCTATAATCACACCACTGCACTCCAGCCTGGGCAAGAGCAACACCCTGTCTCAAAAAAGAAAGAAAGACAGAAAATGCCCCTTCTGCATCCCAGCAAGAAACAAATGGTTTACCTTTCAAGGACATAAAATCAGATTAGATGTAGAAACTAGGTACACAAAAGGGTTGTGTATTATATCATCTCACAAAAATATTAAATGAAGATTTACATGCTGTACAGTGGACCTCAGGACTCTTCCCCAAACCAGCTTCCAGAACGCAGACCAATCGGCCTGGGACTAGGAGATTCCTCTGGGAGGGATAGTGATCCAAGAGAAAAGACCTGCACGCACTCAATCACCCTGTGTAAGGCTTACACTTAACAACTCCCATGGACAAAGAGTTTTTACTCAGCTTTTTATTGATTCGGTCTTTAATCTGAACAGATGGCCAAAGTTTACTAAACAACTGAGGAAAATCTCTAACATGAAATAAAGAGGCCAAGATAACAAAACAGGAGACACCAAATTAACAGACAAAATAGAAAGAAAGAAAGAAAAAAGAGAAGGAAGGAAAAAAGAAAGAGAGGGAGGGAGGGAGGGGAAGTAGAGCAGAAGCAGGGGATTTGGGGAGGAGAAAGAAGCAAAGGAAGGGTAGGAATTCTCCCACAAAGTAAAACAAAGAAATTTTTTTTTAAAGTAGAAAAGCTTGAGAAGAGTTCTTCCATCCAAGAAGTCCAACTACAAGGAATTCCAAAGGAAAAAGAGGAAAAAAGGAAAGAAATTAATTATAAAAAAGAAATGCAACTTCCTTTTTTTTTTTGGCAACACAGTAACTAATATGAAAATGTCATCTTAATAAAACATCTAGAAATGCTGGATAAATTAGTCTGTCAAATGCTGAGCTCACAAGAGTAAAGCTTTCAGCGACCCTGGAGGAACCTGTCAATATGACTAAGATTTTTGGCTTTTAACGCCCTTAAAGTAGACAAGGCCTCAGAAACCACATGAAGTGCAGAGCTGGTATTAAGGGTTCCACCATTTTTTTACACATTCTCAGTGCAAGAATGGACAGGGGAGGCTGGTTAAAAAAAAAAAAAAAAAATCAACCAACAGCAAAGGAATAACAAGAAAATGTCTCTGCCTAGCTACAGACTCTAGAAACTGGGGGTTGCTGGGGGAAGTAACACCTAAAAATCCTCAGATTCAGAAATGACAGGCCGGGCGCGGTGGCTCACGCCTGTAATCCCAGCACTTTGAGAGGCTGAGGCAGGTGGATCACAAGGTCAGAAGATCGAGACCACAGTGAAACCCCGTCTCTACTAAAAATACAAAAAATTAGCTGGGCGTGGTGGCGGGCGCCTGTAGTCCCAGCTACTCGGGAGGCTGAGGCAGGAGAATGGCGTGAACCCGGGAGGCGGAGCTTGCAGTGAGCCGAGATCATGCCACTGCACTCCAGCCTAGGCGACAGCGAGACTCCATCTCAAAAAAAAAAAAAAAAAAGAAATGACAATGACTCCCAATTAAAGAAAAAACAAAAATAACTCTCCTAGACACAGCAAAACATTAAAAATAAAGAGATCTTAAAAAAAAGGTGGAGAATGATACCAAAGGCACAAGCAACAAAAACACATACTAGGCAATGAAGAATTTAAAATTCCACACACAAAAAGACAGTATTAACAGAGTAAAAATGCTCCCACTGAATGGGGGAAAAATTTGCAAATCATATATTTGATAAGGGTTTCATATCTAGAATATATAAATAACTCCTATAACGCAACAATTAAAAAAAAAACCCAAACAACCAGACTAAAAACTAGGCTCAAGTGATCCTCCTGCCTCAGCCTCCTGAGTAGTTGGGACTACAGGACATGGTGGCTTGTGCCTGTGGTCCCAGGTACTCAGCAGGCCAAAGCAGGAGAAACACTTCAACCCAAGAGTTCAAGACTAGCCTGGACAACATAGCAAGATCCCATCTTTTACAAAAAAATTAAAACTAGGCAAAGGATTTAAATTTATATTTCCCCAAAGAAGATATACAAGTGGCCAAGAAGCACATGAAAAGATGTTCAACATCCCTAATGATTAGGGAAATCCAAATCAAAACCACAATGAGATACCACCTCACACCCATTAGGATGGCTACCATCAAACAGAAAATAACAAGTGTTAGCAAGGGTGTAGAGAAATTAGAATACTTGTGCCCTGCTGGTGGGAATGTAAAATGGTACAGTCACTGTGGAAAATAATAGGGCAGTTTCTCAAAAACGTAAAAATAAAATTACCTTACGATGCAGCATATACCCATATACTTTTGGGTATATACTCCAAAAAAATTGAAAGCAAGGTCTCAAAGAGCTTTTTGCATAACCATATTCAAAGCAGCATTATTCATAATGGTTAAAATGTAGAAGCAACACAAGTGTCCACTGACAGATAAATGGATCATCAAAATGTAACATATACATAGAGTATTATTCAGCCTTAATAAGGCATGATATTCTGACATGTGCTACATTGATGAACTGTGAGGACATTATGCAAAGTGAAATAGGCCAGTCACGAAAGACAAATATTGTATTATTCCCCACATATGAGGTACCCAGAGTAATCTAATTCACAGAGACAGAAAGTAAAATGGTGGTTATCAGTGGCTGGGAGGAAGGAGGAATGGGGAATTACTGTTTTTTTGTTTGTTTGTTTGTTTGTTTTTACCGTATTTACTATTTCTTTTTTTTTTTTATACTTTAAGTTTCAGGGTACATATGCACAACGTGCAGATTTGTTACATATGTATACATGTGCCATGTTGGTGTGCTGCACCCATTAACTCATCATTTAACATTAGGTATATCTCCTAATGCTATCCCGGGAATTACTGTTTAATTGGTACAGCATTTCAGTTTTGCAAGACGCAAGTTCTGGAGATGGATGGTGGTGATGGTTACACAACAATACGAATGTCCTTCCTAACACTGAACTGTGTACTTAAAAATGGTTAAGATGGGCCGGGCACTCATCTTACGTGGCTCATGCCTGTAATCCCAGCACTTTTGGAGGCCAAAGGGGATGGCTCATCTGAGGTCAGGAGTTCAAGACCAGCCTGGCTAACATGGTGAAACCTCATCTCTACTAAAAATACAAAAAATTAGCCAAATGTGGTGGTGGGCACCTGTAATCTCAGCTACTCAGGAGGCTGAGGCAGGAGAATCGCTTGAACACGGGAGGCAGAGGTTGCAGTGAGCCAAGATCATGCCATTGCACTCCAGCCTGGGCAACAAGAGTGAAACTACATCTCACAAAAAAAAAAAAAAAAAAAAAGGGAAAACAAAATACAACTGCTATTTACAAGAAACATGCCTAAAATATACCCATAGAAAGTAACAAATTGAAAAAAGATGACGTGTTTCTATAAACATAGACAAACTGTCTTTAGAGTAAGAATATTATTGAGGATAAAGAAGATAGTGATTAAAGAAAGGTAGTATTTAGCAGGAAGACACAAATAGACAAAAATAATCCAAATTTGAATACATTTCATAACATAATTTACAAACATATAAAGCAAAAACTGACTATTTTACAAGGAGAAACTAAGAAATCCACAATCATACAAGACAATTTTAATACACACCTCTCAGTAATTAAGAGAAAATGAAATCAGGGCACATAAAATGTGAGTAACTCTGTAAGTCTGATCTAAGAGACATAGGCAGAAATCTGCTCCCAAAATACGAGAGTACACCTTGTCTACCAAAGAATTATCTCCCAAACAATGTCAACAAGGACCCATATGTTAAATTGTAAGTAAATTTATGATTAGCAACAAAATTAATACAGATCAATACAAAAATTAATAAACACTTGGAGTATACAATGGTAAAGAAAACCCAACGCCAACAAAGAATAAATACTTAGTAGTAAATGTAGTAAGAAATGCATAATGCCTATCAGAAAGAATTAAAAACACAGGTCTGGCCGGGCACGGTGTCTCATGCCTGTAATCCCAGCACTTTGAGAGGCCGAGATGGGAAGATCACCTGAGGTCAGGAGTTAGAGACCAGCCTGGCCAACATGGCAAAACCCCATCTCTACTAAAAATACAAAAACTAGCTGGACGTGGTGGCACATGCCTGTAATCCCAGCTACTCGGGAGGCTGAGGTGGGAGAATCGCTTGAACCCGGGAGGCAGAGGTTGCAGTGAGCCAAGATCGTGCCAATGCACTCTAGTCTGGGCAATGGCGCAAGACTCCATCCCCGCCCGCCAAAAAAAAAAAAAGTCTAAACAAAACCTTGTATAAAAATGTTCATAGCCACATTACCAAAATAGTAAAAAAGTATAAATAACCCAAATATCCACCAACTGATAAACAAATATGGCATATATGAAAAATTATTTTGCAATATAAAGGGATGATTATTGATATACTCTGCAGCATGCATAAACCTTGAAAATGTTATGCCAAGCCACATACTATATGATTCCACTTATATGAAATATTCAGAATAGGCAAATCCATAGACTCAGAACATAAATTAGTAGTTTCCAAGGCTGGGAAGAGAAGGGGATGGGAAGTAACTGCTAATGAGTATGGGGTTTTTTTAAGAGTGATGAAAATGTTCTGGAACTAGGTAGTGATGATGGCTGCACATACTTGTAAATATACTAAAAACCACATCTTTATACATCTTTTAAAAAATGATGCTATAGGGCTGGGCATGGTGGCTCACACCTGTAATTCCAGCACTTTGAGACTTCGAGAGGCCAAGGCGGGCAGATCACGAGGTCAGGAGATCAAGACCATCCTGGCTAACACGATGAAACCCCGTCTCTACAAAAAATACAAAAAATTAGCAGGGCCTGGTGGTAAGCGCCTGTAGTCCCAGCTACTTGGGAGGCTGAGGCTGGAGAATCGCTTGCACCTGGGAAGCAGAGGTTGCACTGAGACAAGACTGCACCACTGCACTTCAGCCTGGGCAACAGATTAAGACTCTACCTCAAAAAAAAAAAAAAAAAGGATATTATGACATGTGAATTGTATCTCAATAAAGCCTTAAAAAAAAAAAACTGTATGAGGAAAATGTTAAAATACTCCCAAAAGACACTAAAAGAAGATGAACAATAGAAAGATATATGATATTCTTGGATAAGACAATTCAACATTATAAAGATATAAATTCTCCCAAGTTAATTTATAAATTCAATATAATGATAATAAAAATACTAACAAACCATTTTATGGAGCTGAACAAGTTGATATTAAAATTGATATGAAAAAACAAACATGTAAGAATAACAGGAAAGTACTAAAACAGAAAAACTACAAAACGAGACTGGACTTACCAGACATTAAAACATACTATAAAGCTTCTATAACTAAAACACTGTGGCACAGGTGCATGAATAGACAAATTCATCAAGCTGTGTAATTATAATACTATATGTATAACTTTTTGAATCTATCAAATTTCAAATAAAAGTATTTTTTGAGGATGTTTTGGAGACAGTCTTACCCTGTCACCCAGGCTGGAGTCCAGTGGCACAATCACAGCTCACTGCAGACTTGATCTCCTAGCCTCAAGCAATCCTCCTGCCTCAGCCTCCCGGGTAGCTGGGACTACAGGTGTGCACCATCATACCCCGCTAATATTTTTTGTATTTTTAGTAGAGATGGGGTTTACCAGTCTCATACTCCTGAGCTCAAACCTCCTGCCTGCCTCAGCCCTGCAAAGTGCTGGGATTATAGGCATGAGCCACTGCACCAGGCCCAAAAGCCATTTGTTTGGTTTTTTGTTGCCCAGGCTGGAGTACGGTGGCGCAATCTTGGCTCACTGCAGCCTCCACCTCCCAGGCTCAAGTGATTCTTGTGCCTCAGCCTCCTGAGTATCTGGGCTACAGGCACCTGCCATCACACCTGGCTAATTTGCTTGTATTTTCAGTAGAGACGGATTTTGCTATGTTGGCCAGTCTGGTCTCAAACTCCTAACATCAAGTGATCTGCCCACCTCAGCCTCCCAAAGTTCTGGGATTACAGGTGTGAGTCACCACGCCCAGCCTCAAAAGTGTTCTGTTTTTGTTTTTTAAACCATGGTTTTACCTCTGGCTAGTGGGACTAAAAACAGGAGGAAGATTTTTCTTTTTAATAGTATTTTAAAATTGAGGGCAGGGCGCAGTGGCTGACACCTGTAAGGCAGAAGAATCACTTGAACCCGGAGGTGGAGGTGGCAGTGAGCTGAGATCGCGCCACTGCACTCCAGCCTGGGCAACAGAGCAAGACTCTGTCCCCAAAAAAAAAAAAAAAAAAAAAGAAGAAGAAGAAAAGAAAAGGAGCAAGCATTACTGAAGGCAACAGCAACTCCCCCTAAGTACAGTGGAAGCAAACTGAAAGTGGGGCTGAAAAAAATACAGAAGAAGGAGTTCCACGTAGTTCCAGCTACACCGAAGGCCAAGGTGGGCAAAATTAGCTGGGTGTGGTGGCACATGCCTGTAATCCCAGCTACTTAGGAGCCTGAGGCAGGAGAATCGCTTGAACCCGAGAGGCGGAGGTTGCAGTGAGCCGAGATCGTGCCACTGCACTCCAGCCTGGGCAACAGAGCGAGACTCCGTCTCAAAAAAAAAAAAGAAAGAAAGAAAAAAGAAAATATAAACTGAGAGTTTCCTATTTCAGACTTGAAAATTTTACCAAAAGCAGACTGGTTACTTAAGATAGATGTAAGCTAACTGCGCAAAATTAATCAAAATTGTCATTAGTCACAATATGAAAAATTGCTTTATTCTGCCTACAGCAATAGGAATCCTAATAAATAAATAGTTGGTGGGCTGATAATTACCCTTGCATTACTTAAGATGATTTTTAAAAGTCAGAAAATGTTTTACATAAATTAGTAAGTCAAATTAATGTAATAGTTCTGTTTTTGCTCACAGCCAATCTGAGTCAATTACTGCAGTTAATTTTACACAAACAGGAAGAAGTATTAAATAAGTCAGAAGCTCCTAATATTAACACATAGATAGGTAGACAGAAAGACAGACAGACAACAGATGAACCTAGATACATAGTCTATCAAGGCTCTGTTTAACAGTTTGTCAGAACACTTTATTATATACCTACAGTTAAGCAAAAAGAAAAAAAATCTGTCCGTGCTGCACTTCCTAGTTTGATGACAGAGACATGTAC
The DNA here is from genome assembly GCF_006542625.1 of Nomascus leucogenys. Lineage (NCBI taxonomy): Eukaryota > Metazoa > Chordata > Mammalia > Primates > Hylobatidae > Nomascus > Nomascus leucogenys. The sequence goes on along the minus strand of NC_044388.1, from coordinate 8,688,524 downwards.
TATCACTTTTATTCTCAAACACAGTAACTTTTCTGGCTCCATATTCAATTTACCACTAGACATACCAATATCCCTGTTCATAACAGCATCATTAGCCACAGCATTTCCATGAAGTACAATCGTTTTTCCAGACATGGTACTCCTGTTCTGTGACTAACAACAGACATTGTCACTATTATTGCTATTATAGTTTTTGTTTTGTTTTGAAGATATGGGGTCTTACTACATCGCCCAGGCTAGAAAGCAGCAGCTATACACAGGCAGGATCATAGCATACTACAGCCTTGAATCCCTGGGCTCAAGCAATTCTCCCACTTCAGCCTCACAAGTAGCTGGGACTACAGGCTGTGCCACTGTGCCCAGAACTATTATGTTTTTATTTTTCCTACCTTTGGGAACACTTTTAGCTTTTTTCTCTACTGTCATCAAAATCTTAAAACTATATGTCATTTCTTGACATCCATATTTCCTTTTAGCCTACATATGTTTAACTTCTTTTTGTTTCTTATTATTATTATACTTTAAGTTCTAGGGTACACGTGCACAACATGCAGGTTTGTTACACAGGTATACATGTGCCATGTTGGTTTGCTGCACCCATCAACTCATCATTTACATTAGGTATTTCTCCTAATGCTATCCCTCCCCCAGCCTCCCACCCCATGACAGGCCCTGGTGTGTGATGCTTCCCACCCTGTGTCCAAGTGTTCTCATTGTTCAGTTCCCACCTATGAGGGAGAACATGTGGTATTTGGTTTTCTGTCCTTGTGATAGTTTGCTCATAATGATGGTTTCCAGCTTCATCCATGTCCCTACAAAGGACATGAACTCATCCTTTTTTATGGCTGCATAGTATTCCATGGGGTATATGTGCCACAATTTCTTAATCCAGTCTATCATTGATGGACATTTGGGTTGGTTCCAAGTCTTTGCTATTGTGAATAGTGCTGCAATAAACATACGTGTGCATGTGTCTTTATAGTAGCATGATTTATAATCCTTTGAGTATATACCCAGTGATGAGACTGCTGGGTCAAATGGTATTTCTAGTTCTAGATCCTTGAGGAATCGCCACCCTGTATTCCACAATGGTTGAACTAATTTACACTCCCACCAACAGTGTAAAAGCGTTCCTATTTCTCCACATCCTCTTCAGCATCTGTTGTTTCTTGACTTTTTAATGATTGCCATTCTGACTGGTGTGAGATGGTATCTCATTGTGGTTTTGATTTGCATTTCTCTGATGACCAGTGATGATGAGCATTTTTTCATGTGTCTGCTGGCTGCATAGATGTCTTCTTTTGAGAAGTGTCTGTTCATATCCTTTGCCCACTTTTTGATGGGATCGTTTGTTTGTTTTTTCTTGTAAACTTGTTTGAGTTCTTTTTAGATTCTGGATATTAGCCCTTTGTCAGATGGGTAGATTGCAAAAATTTTCTCCCATTCTGTAGGTTGCCTGTTCACTCTGATGGCAGTTTCTTTTGCCGTGCAGAAGCTCTTTAGTTTAATTAGATCCCATTTGTCTATTTTGGCTTTTGTTGCCATTGTTTTTGGTGTTTTAGTCATGAAGTCCTTGCCCATGCCTATGTCCTGAATGGTATTGCCTAGGTTTTCTTCTAGAGTTTTTATGGTTTTAAGTCTAACATTTAAGTCTTTAATCCATCTTGAATTAATTTTTATATAAGGTGTAAGGAAGGGATCCAGTTTCAGCTTTCTACATATGGCTAGCCAGTTTTCCCAGCACCATTTGTTAAATAGGGAATCCTTTCCCCATTTCTTGTTTTTGTCAGGGTTGTCAAAGATCAGATGGTTGTAGATGTTCTGTTCCATTGGTCTATACCTCTGTTTTGGTACCAGTACCATGCTGTTTTGGTTACTGTAGCCTTGTAGTATAGTTTGAAGTCAGGTATCATGTTGCCTCCAGCTTTGTTCTTTTTGCTTAGGATTGTCTTGGCAATGTAGGCTCTTTTTTGGTTCCATATGAACTTTAAAGTAGTTTTTTCCAATTCTGTGAAGAAAGTCATTGGTAGCTTGATGGGGATGGCATCGAATCTATAAATTACTTTGGGCAATATGACCATTTTCACAATATTGATTCTTCCTATCCATGAGCATAGAATGTTCTTCCATTTGTTTGTGTCCTCTTTTATTTCCTTGAGCAGTGGTTTATAGTTCTCATTGAAGAGGTCCTTCACATCCCTTGTAAGTTGGATTCCTAGGTATTTTACTCTCTTTGTACCAATTCTAATTGGGAGTTCACTCATGATTTGGCTCTGTTTGTCTGTTATTGGTATATAGGAATGCTTGTGATTTTTGCACATTGATTTTGTATCCTGAGACTTTGCTGAAGTTGCTTATCAGCTTAAGGAGGTTTTGGGCTGAGACGATGGGGTTTTCTAAATATACAATCATGTCATCTGCAAACAGGGACAATTTGACTTCCTCTTTTCCTAACTGAATACCCTTTATTTCTTTCTCTTGCCTGATTGCCCTGGCCAGAACTTCCAACACTATGTTGAAGAGAAGTGGTGAGAGAGGGCACCCTTGTCTTGTGCTGGTTTTCAAAGGGAATGCTTCCAGTTTTAGCCCATTCAGTATGATATTGGCTGTGGGTTTGTCATAAACAGCTATTATTTTGAGATATATTCCATCAATACCTAGTTTATTGAGAGTTTTTAGCACGAAGGGTTGTTGAATTTTGTCGAAGGCCTTTTTTGCATCTATTGACATAATCATGTGGTTTTTGTCATTGGATCTGTTTATGTGATGGATTACTTTTATTGATTTGCATATGTTGAACCAGCCTTGCATCCTAGGGATGAAGCCGACTTGACTGTGTTGGATAAGCTTTTTCATGCGCTGCTGGATTTGGTTTGCCAGTATTTTACTGAGGATTTTCGTATCAATGTTCATCAGGGATATTGGTATAAAATTCTCTTTTTTTGTTTTGTCTCTGCCAGGTTTTGGTATCAGGATGATGCTGGCCTCATAAAATGAGTTGGGGAGGATTCCCTCTTTTTCTATTGATTGGAATAGTTTCAGAAGGAATGGTACCAGCTCCTCTTTGTACCTCTGGTAGAATTTGGCTGTGAATCTGTCTGGTCCTGGAATTTTTTTGGTTGGTAGGCTATTAATTATTGCCTCAATTTCAGAGCCTGTTATTGGTCTATTCAGAGATTCAACTTCTTCCTGGTTTAATCTTGGGAGGGTGTACATGTCCAGGAATTTATCCATTTCTTTTAGATTTTCTAGTTTATTTGCATAGAGGTGTTTATAGTATTCTCTGATGGTAGTTTGTATTTCTGTGGGATCGGTGGTGACATCCCCTTTATCATTTTTTATTGCGTCTACTTGATTCTTCTCTCCCCTTTATTAGTCTTGCTAGCGGTCTATCAATTTTGTTGATCTTTTAAAAAAAAACAACTCCGGGATTCACTGATTTTTTGAAGGGTTTTTTGTGTCTCTAGCTCCTTCAGTTCTGCTCTGATCTTAGTTATTTCTTGCCTTCTGCTAACTTTTGAATGTGTTTGCTCTTGCTTCTCTAGTTCTTTTAATTGTGATGTTAGGGTGTCAATTTTAGATCCTTCCTGCTTTCTCTTGTGGGCATTTAGTGCTATAAATTTCCCTCTACACACTGCTTTAAATGTGTCCCAGAGATTCTGGTACATTGTGTCTTTGTTCTCATTGGTTTCAAAGAACATCTTTATTTCTGCCTTCATTTCATTATGTACCCAGTAGTCATTCAGGAGGAGTTGTTCAGTTTCCATGTAATTGTGCGGTTTTGAGTGAGTTTCTTAATCCTGAGTTCTAATTTGATTGCACCGTGGTCTGAGAGACAGTTTGTTGTGATTTCTGTTATTCTACATTTGCTGAGGGGTGCTTTACCTCCAATTATGTGGTCAACTTTAGAATAAGTGTGATATGGTGCTGAGAAGAATGTATATTCTGTTGATTTGGGGTGGAGAGTTCTGTAGATGTCTACTAGGTCCACTTGGTGCAGAACTGAGTTCAAGTCCTGGATATCTTTGTTAACCTTCTGTCTCAATCTAATATTGACAGTGGGGTGTTAAAGTCTCTCATTATTATTGTGTGGGAGTCTAAGTCTCTTTGTAGGTCACTAAGGACTTGCTTTATGAATCTGGGTGCTCCTGTATTGGGTGCATATATATTTAGGATAGTTAGGTCTTCTTGTGGAATTGATCCCTTTACCATTGTGTAATGGCCTTCTTTGTCTCTTTTGATCTTTGTTGGTTTAAAGTCTGTTTTATCAGAGACTAGGATTGCAACCCCTACTTTTTTTTGCTTTCCATCTGCTTGGTAGATCTTCCTCCATTCCTTTATTTTGAGCCCATGTGTGTCTCTGCATGTGAGATGGGTCTCCTGAATATAGCACACTGATGGGTCTTGACTCTTTATCAAATTTGCCAGTCTGTGTCTTTTAATTGGGGGCATTTAGCCCATTTACATTTAAGGTTAATATTGTTATGTGTGGATTTGATCCTGTCATTATGATGTTAGCTGGTTATTTTGCCCGTTAATTGATACAGTTTCTTCATAGCATCCATGGTCTTTAAAATTTGGCATGTTTTTGCAGTGGCTGGTACCGGTTGTTCCTTTCTATGCTTAGTGCTTCCTTCAGGAGCTCTTGCAAGGCAGACCTGGTGGTGACAAAATCTCTCAGCATTTGTCTGTTTATAAAGGATTTTATTTCTCCTTCACTTATGAAGCTTAGTTTGGCTGGATATGAGATTCTGGGTTGAAAATTATTTTCTTTAAGAATGTTGAATAATGGCCCCCACTCTCTTCTGGCTTGTAGGGTTTCTGCCGAGAGATCTGCTGTTAGTCTGATGGGCTTCCGTTTGTGGGTAACCCGATGTTTCTCTCTGGCTGCCCTTAACACTTTTTCTTTCATTTCAATGTTGGTGAATCCAACAGTTATGTATCTTGGGGTTGCTCTTCTCAGGAGTATCTTTGTGGTGTTCTCTGTATTTCCTGAATTTGAATGTTGGCCTACCTTACTAGGTTGGGGAAGTTCTCCTGGATAATACCCTGAAGAGTGTTTTCCAACTTGGTTCCATTCTCCCCGTCACTTTCAGGTACACCAATCAAACACAGATTTGGTCTTTTCACATAGTCCCATATTTCCTGGAGGCTCTGTTCATTTCTTTTTACTCTTTTTTTGCTAAACTTGTCTTCTTGCTTTATTTCATTAATTTGATCTTTAATCACTGATACCCTTTCTTCTACTCGATCAAATCGGCCATTGAGGCTTGTGCATGCCTCACAAAGTTCTTGTGCCATGGTTTTCAGCTCCATCAGGTCATTTAAGGTCTTCTCTACACTGTTTATTCTAGTTAGCCATAACCTTTTTTCAAGGTTTTTAGCTTCCTTGCGATGGGTTAGAACATGCTTCTTTAGCTCAGAGAAGTTTGTTACTACCCATCTTCTGAAGCCTACTTCTGTCAACTCGTCAAAGTCATTCTCCGTCCAGCTTTATTCCATTGCTGACGAGGAGCTGCGATTCTTTAGAGGAGAAGAGGTGCTCTGGTTTTTAGAATTTTCAGCTTTTCTGCTCTGGTTTCTCCCCATCTTTGTGGTTTTATCTACCTTTGGTCTTTGATGCTGGTGACCTACAGATGGGGTTTTGGTGTGGATGTCCTTTTTGTTGATGTTGATGCTATTCCTTCTGTTTGTTAGTTTTCCTTCTAACAGTCAGGTCCTTCAGCTGCAGGTCTGTTGGAGTTTGCTGGAGGTCCACTCCAGACCCTGTTTCCCTGGGTATCAGCAATGGAGGCTGCAGAACAGCAAAGATTGCAGAACAGAAAATATTGCTGCCTGATCCTTCCTCTGGAAGCTTCGTCCCAGGGGGGGCACCCACCTGCATGAGGTGTCTGTTGCCCCCTACTGGGAGGTGTCTCCCAGTTAGGCTACATAGGCATCAGGGACCCCTTGAGGAGGCAGACTGTCCATTCTCAGAGGTCAAATGCCGTGCTGGGAGAACCACTGCTGTCAGAGATGTTTAAGTCTGCAGAAGTTTCTGCTGCCTTTTGTTCTGCTACGCCCTGCCCACAGAGGTGGAGTCTATAGAGGCAGTAGGCCTTGCTGAGCTGAGGTGGGCTCTGCCCAGTTTGAGCTTCCTGGCCACTTTGTTTACCTACTCAAGCCTCAGCAATGGCGGACGCCCCTCCCCCAACCCGGCTGTGGCCTCACAGTTCCATCTCAGACTGCTGCGCTAGCAGTGAGCAAGGCTCCATGGGCGTGGGGCCCACCAAGCCAGGCACGGGAGAGAACCTCCTGGTCGGCCAGTTGCTAAGACCATGGGGAAAGTCCAGTATTTGGGCGAGAGTGTCCCATTTTTCCAGGTACAGTCTGTCACGGCTTCCCTTGACTAGGAAAGGGAAATCCTCTGATCCCTTGTGCTTCCTGGGTGAGGTGACGCCCTGCCCTGCTTTGGCTCACCCTCTGTGGGCTGCACCCACTGTCCAACCAGTCCCAGTGAGATGAACTAGGTACCTCAGTTGGAAATGCAGAAATCACCCGTCTTCTGCATCGATCACGCTGGGAACTGCAGACTGGAGCTGTTCCTATTCGGCCATCTTGGACAAAGATCTGTTTAATTTCTTTTAAAGTCAAAAGAACATAGGCCGGGTGTGGTGGCTTAAATTTGTAATCCAGCACTTTGGGAGGCTGAGGCAGCAGATCACTTGAGGCCAGGAGTTCAAGACTAGCCTGGCCAACATGGAAAACCCTGTCTCTATTAAAAATACAAATATTAGCCAGGTATGGTGGCACATACCCGTTATCCCAGCTACTTGGGAGGCTGAGGCACAAGAATCACTTGAACCCGGGAGTTGGAGGTTGCAGTGAGCCGATATCATGCCACTGCACTCCAGCCTGGGTGACAGAGCAAGACTCTGTCTCAAGAAAAAAAAAAAAGTCAAAAGAGCATGAAATATGTTACAAAAGGACATACAGGTCTTAAATAAAATATTTATGTTACAAAGAAGTTAAGATACTCAAAAAACGGGATAGAAGGAACATACCCCAACATAATAAAAGCTGTATATGACAGACTCACAGCTAGTAACATACTGAATGGGGAAAAACTAGAAAGCCTTTCCTTGAAGATCTGAAACATGACAAGCATGCCCACTGTCACTACTGTTATTCAACAAAGTACTGGAAGTCCTATCTAGAGCAATCAGACAACAGAAAGATATAAAGAGCATCCAAATTGGAAAGGAAGAAGTCAAATTATCCTTGTTTGCAGATGATGCAATTTTATATTTGGAAAAACCTAGACTCCATAAGAAAAGTATTATTAATAGAAGTGATAAACAAATTCAGTAAAGTTACATGATACAAAATCAACATACAAAAATCAGTAGCATTTCCATATGCCAACAGTGAACAATGTGAAAAAGAAATTTTAAAAGTAACTCCATTTACAACAGCCACACATACAACTGAATAACTAGGTATTAACCAAAGAAGTGAAAGATCTCTGTAATGAAAACTATAAAACACTGATGAAAGAAATTGAAGAGGACACCAAAAAAATGGAAAAACACTCCATGTTCATGGATTGAAAGAATCAATATTCTTAAAATGTTAATACTGCCATCAAAGCAATCTACAGATTCAAGGCAATCCCTATCAAAATGACAATGACATGCTTCACAGAAATAGAAAAAACAATCCTAAGATTTATATGGAACCACAAAAGACCCAGAATAGCCACAGCTATCTTGAGCAAAAAGAACAAAACTGGAGGAATCACATACCTGACTTCAATTATACTACAGAGCTATAGTAACCAAAACAGCATGGAACTGGAATAAAAACAGACACACAGACCAATGGACAGAACAGAGAATCCAGAAACAAATCCACACACCTACAGTTAACTCATTTTCCACAAAGGTGCCAAGAACACACACTGGGGAAAAGACAGTCTCTTCAATAAATGGTGCTGGGAAAACTGGATATGCTAATGCAGAAGAAAAAAACTAGACCCATATCACTTACCATACACAAAAATCAAATCAGGCTGGGCATGGTGGCTCACGCCTGTAATCCCAGCACTTTGGGAGGCCAAGGCGAGCAGATCACTTCAGGTCAGGAGTTCAAGACCAGTCTGGCCAACATGAGTGCTTCCTGGGCGAGGTGACGCCCCGCTAAACTCCATCTCTACTAAAAATACAAAAATTAGCCAGGCGTGGTGGCACATGCCTGTAGTCCCAGCTACTTGGGTGGCTGAGGCACAAGAACTGCTTGAACCTGGGAGGTGGAGGTTGCAGTGAGCTGGTATCAAGCCACTGCACTCCAGCCTGGGCAACAGAGCAAGACCCTGTCTAAAAAAAAAAATCAAATCAAAATGGATTAAAGACTTAAATCTAAGACCTTAAACTGTGAAACTACTAGAAGAAAATATTGGGGAAAATCTCCAGGACATTGGTCTGGGCAAGAATTTCTTGAGCAGTACCCCACAAACACAGGCAACCAAAGCAAAAATAAACAAATGGGATCACATCAAGTAAAAAGTTTCTGCATAGCAAAGGATACAATCAACAAAGTGAAGAGACAACCCACAGAATGGGAGAAAACATTTGCAAACTACCTATCTGGCAAGAGATTTATAACCAGAATATATAAAGAGCTCAAGCAACTCTAGGAAAAAAATCAAATAATCCCATTAAAAAATGGGCAAAAGATCTGAACAGACATTTCTCAAAAGAAGACATACGAATGGCAAATAGGCATTAGAAAAGGTGCTCAACATTGCTGATCATCAAAGAAATGCAAATCAAAACTACAATGAGCTATCATTTCACCCCAGTTAAAATGGCTTATATCCAAAAGACAGACAGTAACAAATACTGGTGGGGGATATGCAGAGAAGGGAACCTTCCCAAACTGTTGATGGGAATGTAAATTAGTACAACCACTATAGGGAACAATTTAGACATTCCTCAAAACACTAAAAATTGAGCTACCATATGATCCAGCAATCCCACTGCTGGGTATATAGCCAAAAGAAAGGAAATCAGTATATTGAAGAGATATTTGCATTCCTATGTTTGCTGCAGCACTGTTTACAATAGCTAAGATTTGGAAGCAACCTAAGTGTTCATTAACAGATGAATGAATAAAGAAAATGTGGTACATATATACAATGAAGTACTATTTGGCCATAAAAAAGAATGAGATCCATGGCCGGGCACGATGGCGCATGTCTGTAATCCCAGCACTTTGGGAGGCTGAGGCAGGCAGATCACTTGAGGCTAAAAGTTTGAGACCAGCCTGGCCAACATGGTGAAACCCCGTCCCTGCTAAAAATACAAAAATTAGCTGGGTGTGGTGATGTGCGCCTGTAATCCCAGCTACTCGGGAAGCTGAGGCAGGAGAATCGCTTGAACCTGGGAAGCGGAGGTTGCAGTAAGCCAGGATTGTCACTGCACTCCAGCCTGGGCAACAGAGTGGGACTCTGTCTCAAAAAAAAAAAAAAAAAAAAAAAAAAAAGCATAAGATCCAGTCATTTGCAACAACATGGATGGAACTGGAGATCGTTATGTTAAGTGAAATAAGCCAGGCACAAAAAGACAAACATTACACGCTCTCACTTATGTGTGGGATCTAAAAACCAAAACGACCGAACTCATGGACAGAGAGAGTAGAAGGGTGGTTACCGGAGGCTGAGAAGGGTAGTATGGGGATGTGGGGATGGTTAATGGGTACAAAAAAATACAAAGAATAAATAAGACCTACTATTTGGTAGCACAAAAGGGTGACTACAGTCATTAATAACTTAATTTTATATTTTAAAATAACTTAAACAGTGTATTTGGATTGTCTGTAACTTAAAGGATAAACGCTTGAGGGGATGAATACCCCATTCTCCATAATGTACTTATTTCACATTGCATGCCTGTATCAAAACATCTCATGTACCCCATAAATATATACAACTACTATGTACTCACAAAAATTAAAACTAAAAAAATTAAAAGTTCAGATGATTGACTTTAGTATTATACATCTTATCTAAGCATGTACTTTCTTCTGTTCACAGTACACCAGTCAGTAAAATAGGGTAATATAGCTCATAATCATGATTTAATCAATTAGCTGAAATACAACCAAACTTAAGATAATAACGTATCTTAAGATTACACAGAAATGGTCTTTTATATATATTTTCTTATTTTTTAAAAATTATTTTTTTTGAAACAGTCTCGCTCTGTCATCCAAACTGGAGTACAGCAGCGTGAACATAGTTCACTGCAGCCTCAAACTCTTGGGCTTAAGCAATCTTTCCACCTCAGCCTCCTTAGTAGCTGGGACGATGGGTACGTGCCACCACTTCTGGCTAACTTTTTTTCATTTGTAGAGATGAGGCCTTGCAATGTTGCCTAGGATGGTCTCAAGCTTTTGGCCTCAAAGTAATTCTTCCCAAAGAGCTGGGATTACAGCATGAGGCACCATGCCCAGCCTCTTTGTTTATTTATTTATTTATTTTGAAACAGAGTCTCACTCTGTCGCCCAGGATGGAGTGCAGTGGCAAGATCTCAGCTTACTGCCATCTCTGCCTCCCAGGTTCAAGCAATTCCCCTGCCTCAGCCTCCCAAGTAGCTGGGATTACAGGCATGTACAACCACACCCAGCTAATTTTTGTATTTTTAGTAGAGATGGGGTTTTACCATGTTGGCGACGCTGGTCTCAAACTCCTGACCTCAAGCGATCCACCCGCCTCGGCCTCCCAAAGTGTTAGGATTATTACAGGCATGAGCCACCGCGCCCAGACTATTTTTTCACTTATAGTAAACAGTGGCACTAGTGAAAAAATGATTAATCAAGAATGGCTAATTTTCAAATCACTCACTTATATTTGAATGAATTCATAACACTTTAGAAAAAAAAAAAAAAGAAGCTACACTGGAAAAGACCCAACCAAAAAGAAGTTACATTTTTGGGTTCTCCAAGCTACTTTCCCCTATTTCATCCTTTCTTGCACTTAGGATTCTTTGAGGGATGAGATTATGTTATGTCCCTTTGTCAACTTAGTGCCTCACACAGTGCCTGTAACATAGGAAGCACTTCACATGTGTCTTTTGAATAATGCACACAAAGACCAACTGGTGCGGAGTTACCATCTCTCTATGCCTACTATCTGGCTGCTGGTTCATATCATCCCTAAGAAACCCAAAGGTAAAAATGAGCTTGAGGCCGGGCGCGGTGGCTCACATCTGCAATCCCAGCACTTTGGGAGGCCAAGAGAGGTGGATTGCTTGAGGTTAGGAGTTCAAGACCAGCCTGGCCAACATGGCAAAACCCTGTCTCTACTAAAAATACAAAAATTAGCCAGGTGTGGTGGCATATGCCTATAATCCCAGCTACTTGGGAGGTTGAGGCACAAGAATCACTTGAACCCAGGAGGCGGAGGTTGCAGTGAGCCGAGATTGCACCACCGCCAGCCTGGGCCAATAGAGCAAGGCTCTGTATCAAAAAAAAAAAAAAAGCAGGGCGGCGGGGGTGAGGGGGGTTGAATTTAAAAGGACAGTAAAGAGAAAACAGAAAAAGGGAGTTGGAAAGTACTATGCTCAGAAATAAAATTCTAATTAGATTACAACTTATGACACTAGGAAAGAAAAGACTTATTTATTTATTCTTATTTATTTATTTATTTTGAGATAGGGTCTCACTCTGTTGCCCAGGCTGGAGTGCAGTCGCACCATCACAGCTCAATGCAGCCTTGACTTCCTGGGCTCAAGAGATCCTCCCACCTCAGCCTCCTGAGTACCTGGGACTACAGGAACATGCCACCAAGCCTGGCTACTTTTTGTATTTTTAGTAGAGACAGGTTTTGCCATGTTGCCCAGGCTGGTGTTGAGCTCCTGGGCTCGGCAATCCGCCCACCTCGGCCTCCCAAAGCACTGGGATTACAGGCGTGAGTCACTGCACCTCCCAGAAACAACTTTTAAAACATACATGCATTTTTAAAACAAAGATAACTTTGGCTACCATACATAAGGACCAGAGACAGAAAAGGACTGGAAGAACGAAGGTTAACAGGAAGCTATTACTGCAGTACACTAAAGAAGGAATGCTGGCAGACTACGGTAATATTAGCAAGAGGAGGAATGGAGAGAAATAGATGTACATTACCTTTTTGCTTCAGGCATTTTTATTAAGAAAAATTCTCTTCCGATGGCTCAAGTAAAACAAGCATTGATATCTTGTGCAACATGGGCATTTAATAAATTTATCAATGAATTGGCGGAAATGAAAGCTCAATATGAACATGAAGATAAAAGATAGTTCCTAACTGCTCTAAGTAAACCTTCAACAAGGTATATTGCTCCAAATAAAATTCCACACAGCTGTTGGCAATCATTTAGGAACTATGGTGAGCAGGAGAGGTTGCCAGAAGACTAAAGACAAAAAAATGTAGTACTCGTGTTCAAAAAAAGAGAAATGGGATCCTGCCAACTATTGATCATTGAAGTTAAACATAATTTTAGACGATTCTAGAATCATTACTAAGAGAAGTTTGTGAATACTTAGAAAAAGTAGTAATCAGTGCTCCCTTAGCAGCACATATACTAAACAGGAACAAATCAGAGATTAGCATGGCCCCTGTGCAATGATGACACACAAATTCATAAAGCATTCCACATTTTTACTTGAATTAAAAAATCCTTTTCTGATACAAAAATCAGCCAGGTGTGGTGGCAAGCGCCTGCAGACCCAGCAACTCGGGAGGCTGGGGAAGGAGAATTGCTTGAATCCAGGAGGCCACTGCACTCCAGCCTGGGTGACAGAGACAGACTCTGCCTGAAAATAAATAAATAAACAAATAATAAAAAATCCTTTTCTGAAAAAAAAGACAAAAAAGTAGTAATTAACATATGCTACTGGAATATAGTATAGTTTCAATAAGGACAAGTAATGATAGGGTAAAAAAAACGAGGCATATAAAACCTGGGTTTTAGTAAGGCAATTGTCAAAGTTCCTCACATATTCCTAATGAGAACTTGGAAACATATGAGGTAGATGATGATAAATTAGCTGAATTTCTAATTGGCTGACCAACCTGAACCAAAGAATGAATAATAAAATTTTCTATCACCTTTAAGAGAGGTCTTTAGCAGGTAAAGAACTCTGCCCTCAGCCCTGCCTAGACAGCATTTTAGTGAAAAATTTGCATGAAGGCAATGCCAAAATTATCAAACTTGTATGTTTATCAAATGCATAGATTTGATATTTATCGGACGACCAAATCAGGATTTTTTAAATGTCAACAGACTAGAAGCAATCTTACAAAATAAAAATACAGATACATGTAAAGTCCTACCAAAAAATATTCTATTAAAGAATTCAGAGAGTATGACTTTAAGAACGGAGAGAGCATGAACAAAATAATTCAACAATTTTAGTTGACAAGGAAACCAATAGTAAAATAGGTATCATACATACATACTACTTGGATGCCACAACCCATTCTAAATGACTTACATATATACATTAATTTAATTATCTTCAGAATTGTGTAAGAGAGACACTATTATTAACCCCATATTAGAGATGAGGAGACTTAGGCCCAGAGTGTTTACATAATTTACTCAAGGTTACCCAGCTGATAAACTGCAGAGCTAGGATCTAAACACAGGAAGGTTAGCCCCAAAGTTAATCTTCTTAACTAGTAAATTATTATAAATTAACAGTGTAATGTGGTTGCCAAAGAAGCAAGTCTACTCTTAAGGTACATGCTTTAAAATCAGAGAGGTAACTTAGTCTTCTATACTAGTTAATACCTAATTTGGGGCACCATGCTTGTCGGAACAATGCAGATGAACTAAACAAATCCACAAGTGGGCTATGAGTTCTGTGAGGAGATGTGAATGAAAGCAATGACACAAAAGTCACTAGCAGAGGTTAAAGACTGAGAATATTTTCTAACACTCAGTGGAATATAAGTATCTTCAAATAGTTGAAAACCCACAATACAGAAGAGACAGTGAGGACACAATTTCTAGTTCAGTGAAAGAAATAATTTTAAAAATCAGAGTTGTCCAAACATGGCGAGGTGTGTGCCTATAACCCCAGCTACTTGGGAGGATGAGGTGGGAGGATCACTTGAGCCCAGGAGTTCCAGACAAGCCTGAGCAACACAGAAAAACCCTGTCTCAAAAAAAAAAAAAAAAAAAAAAAAAAGAATTGACCAAATATCTTTGCCTCAGAAACTATGACACTATAAATAGTCTCTCCAAAAAATATACAAATATGCATAATTTTGCATAATATTTCCAAGACTTCACAAGTCTACTTTCATATCTATTCATGCCGCACACCTAGAGTCGTGTATCCCAGATTAAAATGGAAAGGATTTAAGTATGAAGAGGTGAGCGTATTTGATTCTCTTTAAAATCCACTACAATTTAAAATTCTATGATCTAAAAGAACTCTCAATCTATGCTTTCTAGTTTCTTCTGAGATCCATTATAACACATATTGCAATAAGAGTTTAAAAGACGATGACAAGGAAGTACATCCCACTTCATCAGTTATATTGAGGGCACACTGCTCAGACAGTTAAGAATTTTAGCTGCCAGAGAAAAACTTCCATGTGCCACTTGGACTACACATTCACAAAAGTCGGGGTGGGAGGAATTACATGATCACAAAATGAGAATACGAAGTATTACACACTAGAAAAATTCAGCTTTCTTTTTTAAACACCTAGAAATGAAGAGAACTGAAAAGTAAGAGTTTAGTAAGTCTTGAACCTTTATTAACAAATGTAAGGGCCACAGTGCTCAAACTGCAACTGCACAGCCAGAACAACGCTACAGACACCACGTCGACTAGTTACAGGCACAGGATGTTCTAATAAATAATCAACACATCCAGAGCCAGTACACAAATGTGACAGAATCTGGGGTCTAGGCATTTGATTTTTCTCCTGGTGCTGTCTGAGAATGGACACTGCCATTAAAGATTAATTATAGTAATCTGATAGTGATAAAGTTTAGCTAAATAACAGGCTAACCAATGAAATGGAAAATGAAGCTGCAATACAGATCAATTAAACTATTTTTATATTTACTTTTAAAGAGACAGGGACATGATTATGCCATATAGAAAATAGATGAATATATATTCACGAGCTGAAAAAAAAAACAGGTAAATAACTTTATTAGGTGAAGATAAATTCAAGCCATTAAGAGAAAACGCATGGCCCAGAAAAAAAAAAATAGGTTGTGCAAGTCAAATGAAAAGACACAAAACTCAGATCTCGGGGAAAGAGGGGAAGGAGAAGGCTGAGCTAAAAGAGAGCCTTACTGAAAGAAAGCAAATAAGTGAGACAGGGAGTCTGTGCCCTCTGAGATGGAATGAGGAAAAGATAAAAGTATTCATGGGCTTAAAGGTAGCTTCAGCAGTGAATACGGAAAAGGAATGAGCCCGTTCACTGTCTCAACACTAAAAGGGAAATAATATAGGGTCTTTTTCTAAACCAGCATCCATGGCAGTCAATAATAAAACTGCCTAACTAATGCAAGGCATTTAACAAGTGGAGAATTTTCTTACGATTGCATTCCATACATTAGTCCATTCACTCCCCGAAACACACCGAATAGGTGGATGAATCTAATTTACAGATGAAGAAACCGAGATCACACAATGGAAGATAGCACAGGCTGCTAAGAGAGACTGGGGCGCTCATCCACTTCGTTGTACCGTCTCTCAGCGAGATCCTAGGAAAACCCTTACACTTCTTTGTGAAGAGAGACCTTGGCTTTCCAGATTTTCTCAAAGGAGTCTGGGCCCAAAAAGCGATCCTCTACTTCAGAGAAAAGTTCCTTTATGGGGCATATGAGGTTCTTCCAAGCACACAAAGCTTAGAAACTCTTTTTAAAAACAAACACCTGGTGGAGACAGAGGCGTGTGAGTCATGAAAGGAGAAGAGAAAAATCGGAAAACCAGATTTAGAAGCCATCCTTCTTTGAAGAGAACGAGAAAGTAGAAAGCAGCCCTTCCCCTCTTCCACGAGGCGTGACTCAGGGACGTTACCTCCCCCGATTTGCTCTATGCACTAAGAGGGTGACCCTCCTCTGCTTTCGACTCTGGCCCAGACACTCACGGGTTACCCGGCCAGGCCTGCAGAACCCAGGTCTAAACAGATGGGACTCGTGGGGGAACAAGGGGGCCCCTGGGCGCAGGGAGGGAAACCTACCCAGGAACGCGCCCGGCCGGGTCCAAAGGCCCTCCGCGCGCGGGCCCGCGCCCTCGCCCCAGACCTTACCGCCTTCGGCTGCAGAAGAACTGGCGGCCAAGCGAGGCTGTCGGGCCGAGCCAGGAGTGCGTCTTCGGGCGCCGTCGCTTCTGTGGCGCCCGCGCTTGGCGGCGGCCAGGTCCTGGTGGACTCACACCCAGGGAGACGCGGCCTGCCCGGTCAAGGCCCAGGAGTTTGAGGCCCCGGAACGCCGACCGTGCGCGCGCCCTCGAGCCTGCCCAAAGAGGAAGGGTCAGGGCGCGCCCCGCGGGCCGGGCAGCGGTGGCAGCGCCGGCAGCGCGGCAGCCGAGACCGCTGCCGATTTCGATCGCCCTCTCCCTGCCTAGCTACAGCCCCGCTTCCCCCGCGCAAGCTTTGGCGGCGGAGCACCACGGTGCGCGCCCATTGGCCCTCGGGATGTGCGACGCCAGGCGCCGCTCCCCACGGATTGGCCGGGCCGGCAGTGCGTGCACGGAGTAAACAAACCCCGCCCCCAGGCTGCCCTTTGAGAGTAGGGGGCCAACAGATGCAGGGGCGGGCCTCGTGCACTCAGCCACCGCCCCTTGGTTCCCCCTGTGGCCTCCCTGGGAGCCCTCCGCAGGACCCGACCACCCCGCTTCCCCGCCGCCTCCAGGAACAGCTGCGGGCCTGAGGCCTAGAATTTTAGACACACTTCCTACATCACTCCTATCTCATCCCCCCCTACTCCCACCCTGCGACTTGGGTGGGAATCTCTTTTCCAACTGACCCCGAAGCCAGAAAAACCCAGCTCTCTTGGAAGGAGGGGGACTGCGGCAGTTCCATTTCGGTCCCCAGGCCTTTGCGGGGTCGCCCTGGAGGAGCATCAATAAGGGACAGGGGGGCGAGTGATCGTGAGTGAGGCTATGCGTGCGGCCAACTGTGGAACACCTTGAAATTATTCAGACAATGGGTTAGAGACCACTGGGAATGTGGAGGTTCTTCAATATCCAGGCAAGTTAATACCCAAACCAGGACAGGTCATTATGTCCCGCGGAAACCGCATACACCGCAAATACCCGTACACTTGGTTCCATATGAAAAGATTTTGTTCATTCATTCGTGCCGATGTGAAAAACCCTGTGTGAACAGCGCGTTGAAACGATTACATCTTTCTCATTTTACTCCAATCAAATTTTATAGATCTTCTATATGTCACTTCATTTGTTGGTTTTTGAGACGGGGTCTTGCTCTCACCCAGGCTGGAGTGCGGTGGCAGGATCACGGCTCAGTGGAGCCCTGACCTCTCAGTCTCAGGTGATCCTCCCACCACAGCCTCCCGAGTAGCTGGGACTACAGGCCCACGCTACCACACCCGGCTAATTTTTGTATTTTTAGTAGAGACGGGGTTTTGCCATGTTTCCCAGGCTGGTCTGGAACTCCTGGACTCAAGAGATCCTCCCGCCTAGGCCTCCCAAAGTGGTTGGATTACAGGCGTGAGCCACCGTGCCCGACCCCAAACACTATTCTTGACATGGGGAGACAACAGTGGACAAAATAGAGACAAAAACTCCTGCCTTCATGGAGCTTACATTCTAGAAGGATGGGAAAGATAATATGCAAAAGAATAGGCAAAACAAAAACTATATTACATGCTGATATGTGTGCTATGGGAAAAAAAAAATAAGCAGAGGTATTGGAGGAATGGCTTCAGTCCTAAATATAGTGATCAGGGAAGGTGGCACGGAGAAGGTGGTATTTAAGCAAATGCCTAAAGGAGATGAGATAGGTAACAGAGCACTTTCAGATCTTTCTCTGGGGCAGGGTGGAGAGACAATTGTATGCATAATTGCATGTAAGTAGTCCTGAGAGTCCAAGAATGTCAAATGCAGTACTCCACTGACTGATTCTAAAATGCAAAAACCCCAATGGAGTGATTACTTCACATTCTCCAGTAACAAATCAATAAAAATTTAGTTTCCACAAAAAAATTTTTTAAAGTTATATTCAACAAATACTTTTCACTCTAGGTACTACATATACAAAAATGAACAAGACAGACAAAACATCCACCCTCAAGGAACTCAGTGTGGCAGAGGAAATGGATTATAAACCACCTCAATTCAATGTGTAAATAACCATGATGGAAGTACACACACAAAGTGCTTGGGCTAATGTAGGGAAAGGGGTCGCTGTCATAGAGGAGCTGTAACTATCTTAGGATCTCTTTATCTATAAAAGATAGTATACTAAAATAGTCAGTACTAAATTTGGAGTGAAGTTATGGCTATCAGGGATTCCCTAACCTCTTTATAGGTCAGAGTCTGAAGATACTAGGTTGAACCACACGAAATTGCTGATATTGGGCAATTTTCATATGGTTCAACTTACTCTCTTGCAGAGGTAGTATGAGGATTTTGCTATGTAATGCATGTAGTAAGTGTTCAGTAAATGATGGCAATTATTATATTCATTGTATAATATAGCTTTTAAAAAAAAAGATTTAAAAGTCAATGTTTTATAACACCTTCCAACGCCATTACATAAAATGGGCAGTGAAAGTTTCAAATTTTCCATATCCTAGTTTGATTTAGTTGTGAATTTCCATGACCTAATCAGGGCATGTTGTAAAAGACAGTAAATGTTAGTTTCACAGCAGGCCAAGAAATTCAGAATAAGGAGGAACAGCTTGGTTTTTAAGCCAAAAACTGAGAATTCTCCAGAACAGAATAAATTGTCAAGTTGCTACAGGGAAGAAAATTCATGTAAATCAATTTTTCATTCCCACTCATAGTTCCAATTTAGCAATTTGCACAACAGTCAGCTTTCTGTCTTCTTTCTTATTTCCCCATTAAGGGATCTTATTTCCTTTGAAAAGGAAAATAAAGTTTCCACCATCTCCAGTGCCAGAGAGTAGACATCTGAAATGTGACAGAACATTTATTGATTCTGCAAACACTTATTAAGCACTTATTGTATGACAAGAACTATGCAAGGCATTGGCAATACAGACACAAATGTCCAAAGAGCTCCATTCATTGGCATTCCTTATGCTTGGAACAATCCCCCAGTTCACCCACAACTCACCTGCACATGCCTTCTCATCTAAACTTAAACAACACTTTCTCCAGAAAAGCTTCCCCTGAGTCCCCATCTCCAACTCTTTTCCCATAAAATTTTCTTTGACTTTCCAACATTCATTAAACTTGTAATTACCCACTTGCTACCTGCATCCCATTAGACTGTAAGCTTCTAGAGTCAAAGCCATATCATTCTATTCACTATCATCTCCTCAGTGCTTAATGGAAGTTCAATGTTTTTATTGAATAGATGAGAGTCCACAGCCCAGCAAACTTGGAAAGAGGAGAGAGGTATAATAAAGTCTTCTCTATTTAGAAATATGTGGGCCACAGAATAGCCAACACAAAGAGGTTGTGAAAAAGATGGCTCCATTGCAGTTAAACCTGAGGCATTTCCATGTGCTGCCCCCTCTCCTGGCACTGGATACTGCTTTTGCAGGTGGAAGTACCAGACTCCTGGACCGCTGCCTCTCAAACTTTGAGGTGCACAGTAATCACTTAGGGAATCTTACAATTCAGTCTGTAAGGTGTGGCTTTGATTCTGCATCTCCAACAGGCTTCCAAGTGATGCTGGTGCTGCCGCAGCAGCCAAAAATCACACTTGGAGTAAGAAGGTCCTTAGTGACACCTTTTATCACACGAAAAGATCTGCAGTTGTCAGAACAGTTTCAGATTTTTTTTTTAAAGCATCTTCTTTTCACACCAAATCCATCTAGTGACTGACAAAAGAAATAACACTTATAAGTGTCAAATCTGGGTCTTGCTTCTAGAGACAATCCTGTTATGTACAGTTTAATCACCTTAATAGGACAGAGTAGAATTGAAGCCTTGGAATTTCCTCACGGAGGGATTCAACCTCTCCCCAGTTTTCTGGAATGACTGCATTAGAGCAGTAGAAAGGTTTCAAAGTCACCCTCAATAAAAGTAACCCCTTAATATCAAACCTAAAATATTTTTAGGATAAAATACTTTATTCACCATAAAAATATAAAGTAAATGTGAGATAAGGAATCATGATAAACCCTCATGTATCTGCTTAAGCAACGTATTATTAACACCATTGAAGCCTCATGTGCCCCCTACCAGTGTGTCCCTACAACTTTCCCTTTCCAAAATAACATCTTAAATTCTGTGTATAATTTCCATGTTCTTCTTTATAATCTTAACACATGTGTATGTATATCCAAATAATATATTGCTTAGCTTTTCATGTTTTTGAACTTCATAAATTTGGAATAAAATTTATTATTCATCTGCAATTTTTTTTTTTTTTTTTTGCTCAACATTTTGTTTAAGAGGGTCATCTATCTTGATGGGTGGTCATTCATTTTCACCAACGCAAAAATATTTACATACTCCATTCTATTATTTTTTTAATTTTATTTTGAGACAGACTCTTGCTCTGTTGCCTAGGCTGGAGTGCAGTGGCGCAATCTCAGCTCACTGCAACCTCTGCCTCCCAGGTTCAAGTGATTCTCTTGCCTCAGCCTCCCAAGTAGCTGAGATTACAGGTGCGCACCACCACTCCCAGCTAATTTTTGTATTTTTAGTAGAGATGGGGTTTCACTATATTGGCCAGGCTGGTCTCGAACTCCTGACCTCAAGTGATCCGCCTGCCTTGGCCTCCTATAGTGCTGGGATTACAGATGTGAGCCAATATGCCCAGCACATAATCCATTCTCTTATTGAAAGGCATTTGGGAGTTTTTACCTTTTTTCATATTCTGATACTATGAATATTCCTGTCTCCTTTGTACATGTGAAATTTTCCATAGGGTCTTAGATTATGAACAGGGGTGACAGTCAAAATATTTAACAGCTGGTAATGCACAGATCTTAGCTGGTTCTCCTTCCCCACAAACACCCTGACACAATTTCTTACATGCAGTTGTTTTATTTTGGGAGATGATTCCAATGAACTGGAGTGGGAGACGGCAAGCATGAAACACGAAGAAGGAAAAGCCAACCCCATGTGTTATGGGTTACTGAGATGTGTTACTGAGATGATCATTGCTGGAGGCTACTGAGGCTTGATCCTGGACGGGACTCTCCAAGAAGTTTTGAAGAGCACACCTCAAAACTGTCCACTTGAAGGACAGAAGAGGGGCATATTTACACACTGGCTCCCATCCTCACTGTGAAAAAGTTGCTCTGTCGGGTGTCAACTCTCTAGTACTTCAAGGTTTGGACATGGGTGAAAATAACAGAGCAAGTTCAGACAAGTATTCCAAGCTGAGAGGCAAGGAAATCCTAGTCCAGAACAGGAGATATGGTAAGGCACAATGAGGCAAGGTGTTGTCAGCATACACCAGGGCAGCTGATTGCTGCAACGAGTGGAATAAAAAGGTGGGCCAAGAGGATAGGAAGTGGGGCAAGAGGTGACCAAAACTGATATAAATAACTGAGTGATAAATTAATGGAGGATAAGAGACAGCTCTTCCATACAGTAGAATTCAATTAATAAATAAAAAGGCATAATGGAAATAGAAAATCACCATTACTAGGCACTCAACACCGGAATGATTGTTGCAGAAGAAAACTATCCATGGACACTATAACTAGTGAGTGAAAAGTGTGATGGCAAACAGGACATTTACATGGTCTCAAAGTATCTTCTCAGAAAATTCTTAATAACTACTAAAGAAAAATAGTAACCTTACAGTGGAAAATCTGGAAGACACTACCTTTATCTTAATCAAGTGATCAAGGTTAACATCATCGGTAATAAGACACAGGGATATAGCTTCATGATAGGATGCACTGAGAAGTCCACAATATCACTTCTGCAGTATTTTAACAAAAGTGCAAAACCTCAATCTACACACAATAAAAAATCAGGCCAAGCCAAAGTGAGGAACATTCTATAAAATAACTGCCAGTACACTTCAAAAATGTCAAGGCCATGAAAAAAATAGACTGAGGAACTGTCTCAGATTGGAGGAGACTAAGGACACATGAAAATTAAATACAATGTGGGATCCTGGACTGAATTCTGAATGAGAAAAAGGACATCACTCAGAAAACAGGCAAAATTCAAATAAGGCCTGTAGATTAGTTAAGATCACTGTATCAATATGAATTTCCTGATTTGAGTAATTGTATTATGGTTATACATGATGTTAATTAGGAGAAGCTAATGAAAAGGGAACTCTGTGTACTATTTTTACAACTTTTCTGTAACTCTAAAATTGTTTCAAAACAAAAAGTTAACAATTATATACCAGGGGCTCTTATTAAAATACAGATTCTCATTCAGTAGGTCTGGGATAAGGCCTGAAATTCTGCTTTTCTAAAAAGTACCTAGGTGATGTTGAGACTGCTGGTCCCAATGACATATGTGAGTAGCAAGACTTTGTTTCCCCCCAGTTGTACTGAGGTATAACTGCCACAGAATAAACTGTAAATAAAGTGAACAATGTGATGAGTTTTGATGTATGCATACACTCATGAAACCATTGCCACAATCAAAATAATGAATTTATTATTGGGAGACAATTCTAAATAGGTTTCTCATTTCTGTTTGTGTTACAAGCAGAGACACTGTGGCTTTTGTTGTAAGACAGAGATGGTGTCTCCCTCCACAGCAGAGGGCGACACCAACGATCAAACATCGTGAAAATAATTTTCCTCTGGGACAAGAATCAGAGAGGTTTACTTCCAATCTATTACGAAAGACTCAGGTTTCCTGAGCCTGAGATTCTTCAGCTTTACCACAAACCACTGCATTCACAGGATTAACCTGAAATGCTCCTCACAGGACTTAGGAGGCAAGGAGGACCAACGTAAATATGAAGATAATTGGTGCTTGCTATGCCATGAGTAATAAAGTCTTTAATCTCTGAGGCAGGAGTCTCATATCTTTTGTCATCAGCACAGGTTGAGCACCCCAAATCCAAAACTCTGAAATCCTAAATGCTCTCAAATCTGACATTTTTAATTAAAATATTTTTATTACTAGAGACAGCGTGTTGCTTGCCCAGAGTGGAGTGTGGTGACATGATCATATCTTCCAGTGAACTCCTGGGTTCAAGTGATCCTCAGGCCTCAGTCTTCCAAGTAGCTGGAACTACAGGCATGACCATCATGCCTGGCTGATTTTCTTATTTATTTTTTTTTTTAGTAAAAAGATCTCCCTATGTTGCCCAAGCTGGTGAAATCTGAGGCTTTTTAAGCACTGACATGATGTGCTTAAAGGAAATGCTCGGATTTGGGTATCAGATTTCAAGTTTTCAGATTTTGCATGCTCAATTGGAAAGTATACATAATAAAAATATTCCAAAATCAAAAAAAAAATCTTAAACTCGAAATACTTCTGATCCCCAGTATTTCGGATAAGGGATA
Organism: Nomascus leucogenys; assembly: GCF_006542625.1. NCBI lineage: Eukaryota > Metazoa > Chordata > Mammalia > Primates > Hylobatidae > Nomascus > Nomascus leucogenys. Next base: position 8,664,873 of record NC_044388.1, on the reverse strand, counting down.
CTTCAACTTGTATCTGTAAAACTGTGGGAGGCTAACTTGTTAGCTTCCAAAGTAGAGTAAAATTTCAGACTCTTCTCAGTTCTTGACAGTGTTTGGTGATGAAGATTGGGATGCTAATAGAAATAATGGGTTTCTGGAAGAGAGAAGACAAGGGCTCCCATGGGCTGGGTGAAAGGATATGAGAACTCCCTGGGATCTGGTAGCAAATGTTCTTGCTCAAGTGGTGGGCAAGGGGGAAGGAAAATTTGGCAAATCTAATGTATTTGCCTTATAATCTCCACTTTTTTTTTTTTTTTTTTTGAGACAGAGTTTCCCTCTCATGCCTCAGGATGGAATGCAATGGCGCGATCTTGGCTCACTGCAACCTCGGCCTCCCAGGTTCAAGTGATTCTCCTGCCTCAGCCTCCCGAGTAGCTGGGATTACAGGCATGCGCCACCACGCCTGAATAATTTTTGTATTTTTAGTAGTGACGGAGTTTCACCATGTTGGCCAGACTGGTCTTAAACTCCTGACCTCAAGTGATCCTCCCACCTTGGCCTCCCAAAGTGCTAGGATTATAGGCATCAGCCACCACTTTCAGCCTAAGCTCCACCTCTCAATGGGTTCTGTTTCTTTCTAAAGAGCAAAAAATACACAAATACTCAATATCATCATCATTTCTTTTTTTCTACAATTTCTTTTAAATAAAATCCATTCTTCAAAATTATTGCTACAAAATAAACAGAGAAACTTCAGCAACGTCAGCTCCACATATCTCCATAATGTCCCCTGTTCCTTGTCCTCTTCAGTAGAATAATATTACTCCGAACAAAAAAAAAACAACATATGACAAAACCAAAACCTCTTCCTTTCTTCAAACAACTCAATGTTCATCATTCTTCTACTATGAATGTTCATACATCTTCTACTATGAAATAATACTGTGGGCTCATGAGAGACTCCACTATGGTCAAGGAATGGAATCCAAATTATCTGACTGAATTTTCCACCCATATAGATGTCACTAAATATGTGTGTGAATTCAAAGCAAATAACAGAGAAACACAAAATAAAAATGGCTTTAATATACCAACATGTACAGATTATTCAGTTTCATTGTAATTTCCCAAATAATTTTAGATTATAATTTTCATAAAGGATTTTTAACATCTGCTAGGCTAATTGCATCACATTAGTATTTGAAATTATCTTTTCTCCAGTTATTTATAATCTTTCTGAATATTTTAAAATACAGTATATTTTCACAACAAATTTTATTTTCCCCACAACAAAGAATTATCCCACTTCTCTAGTAATTTCCATCGTGCAAGAATGTAGAATATAGACTAGTAAGTCTAAATAGGATCTAAAAAGGCAAGGCTACATAAAACCCTTCTTGTCTAACCATATTAAGGCCCAAGTTTACCTACAGTCACAACTGTAGTTAACAAGTACTATTTCTCTGGTTGTTTTTTGTTGTTGTTGTTGTTGTTTTTGTTTTTTGTTTTTTTTTTTGAGATGGAGTCTCACTCTGTCACCCAGGCTGGAGTGCAGTGGCGCAATCTCAGCTCATTGCAAGCTCCACCTCCCGGGTTCATGCCATTCTCCTGCCTCAGCCTCCCCAGTAGCTGGGATTACAGGTGCCTGCCACCATGCCTGGCTAATTTTTTGTATTTTTAGTAGAGACAGGGTTTCACCATGTTAGCTAGGATGGTCTCGATCTCCTGACCTCGTGATCCGCCCGCCTTGGCCTCCCAAAGTGCTGGGACTACAGGTGTGAGCCACCACGCCCAGCCTTGTTTTTGTTTTTGCAAAGTTTCGCCATGTTGCCCAGGCTATCCTCGAACTCCTGGGATCAAGTGATTCTCCAGCCTCAGCCTCCTGAGTAGCTGGGAATAGAAGACCATGCCACTGTGTCTGGCTTCTCTGTGACTTTCTTAATGTGCAGAAACCAAAACAGGTAACAGTATTTAATAAGAATGTCCAGGTAATTTTTTTTTAAATCTAAAAGTAGACAAAAAGGGAAGGGAAAAATTCATATGCAGATGAAAAATATTCTATTACTGTGGATCCTTGATTTTTTGTATAGATCTTAACAATGATTTAGGAGGTTCTCAATGACAATTTAATAAAACTGCAAAATTCATTAAGAACATCAGAGAAGGCCAGGCATGGTGGCTCACATCAGAGAAATAAGATTATGAATTCACTGAGGCATACAAATTGGAATCTACATTTACCATCTTGCACAAATAGGAAAGTTTCTAATAACTTATTAACAAAATCATTCTGAAACCTTTACACAAATCAGCCTACTTTAAATAAAAAGGTTAGAAACATTATGATAACTATGTACAAAGTATATATCTGTATACTCTAACATTCTAAATAAAGATATCTTTGAAAATTTACTATTATACAGTATTAGTACCATACTCTATAATGGGCAAAGAAAGAATATGAGAACTCTTGGGCTCAGTACAGTGTAAATATGTTCAAAATGCTATACACATTTTGCCCGGAAAGATTTAAAAAAATCCCACATAATCACATAAACCACTGGACTGATTTTTAAAAACTTTTAAAAAGATATTTAAAGATATGGCTCATTAAGCAAACATTTAGAGATCATATCTCACTGCAGCCTCCAACTCCTGGGCTCAAGTGATCCTCCTGCCTCAATTGGCAAATGGGCAAAAGATATGGACAGAAATTTCACTGAAAAGGATAAACAGAATGGTTGAAATAAGAAATAGTGACAACACCAAATGCTGGCAAGCATGCAGAGAAACTGGATCACTCATACATTCCTGGTGGGAATGTAAGATGGTATAGCCAGTCTGGAAAACAGTTTGGCCGTTTCTTATAAAGATAAGATTCATTTAAATGGGAGTCTCTATATCATTTGTTTCCTAAATATCACAGGTATCTATCTAAACACAGTCATTTTATAACACACCAAATTTATAGTAAAGTGGGGAAAGACAGTAGAAATAGAATAGCAGAGAATTTCAGAAATATCTGATTTTGCAAGCACCTGTCTCTGTCCTTCCCACTCCAAGATCATTCCTGCATTCCTCTAGGAACAAGGGTCCCATTGGAATATGATACAGCCAATGACTTAGGTGCCAATAGATGCTGGTGCCATAATATGTATGGCTATGAGGCTTCAAAACTTAAAAAAAAAAAAAAAGATTCCTTTTACTTGGAAAGGGGATTTGAAAAGAAAAAAACAACCAACATGATTTTGAATCATCTAGTTAACTTTTTTAGATTACCCATTTTGACTGGTTCGAACCAGAAGACCTGGCTTTGGGTTTACAATAAGACGATTCTGGGACCAAGTAGGTTGTAAAGGCCTAAGGTATGTTTGGGGCTTTTTTTCTCTCTCTCGCTTTTTTTTTTTTTTTTTTTTTTTGAGACAGAGTCTCGCTCTGTCACCCAGGCTGGAATGCAGTGGCCCAATCTCGGCTCACTGCAACCTCCAAGTCCCGGGTTCAAGCAATTCTCCTGTCTCAGCCTCCTAAGTCGCTGGGACTATAGGCACACGCCATCAGGACTGGCTAATTTTTGTGTTTTTAGTAGAGACGGGGTTCCACCATATTGATCAGGCTGGTCTTGAACTCCTGACCTCAAGTGATCCACCCGCCTTGGCCTCCCAAAGTGCTGGGATTACAGGCGTGAGCCACTGCACCTGGCCTTTTTCTCTCTTGTTTAAAATTGAGATGGGTGGGGTCTCACTATGTCGCCCAGGCTGGTCTCAAGCTCCTGAGCTCAAGCGATCCTCCCGCCTTGGCCTCACAAATTGCTGGGATTACAGGTGTGAGCCACCATGCTTATCTTGGGGCTTTTAATTCTTACTGAAAATCATAGTCTAAATTTCCCAAAGGGATTCAGAATCCTTTGGGGTAGATTCCAGTCTTCTAGGCCATCTCTGGGATGACTCTAGAATAACTTAAAGTCAAAGAACTCCAGGGTATATCTACATCTCTCCTCAAATAATTACAAAATTCTTGCCAGATTCCTGGGCTGGACTATTTTAAATTAAAGACTGGTCCCTTACAGGAGGGGCTATTTAAGAAGTTCCTTCCCTATAGCACCAGAGTGTTTGGCACTCTTAAAATTCAATCTGTTAGTCATCTGCAGTCAAATATATAAAACCTGTGAAGAGAAAGGCTTCAATTAAAGCTTAAAAAGTTAATATATCTATGTGTATTTACAGACATGTGTCTCTACACAAATAGTTTTTCAAATATAAACATATTAAGAATTTTATTTTATTTTATTAAGACAGGGCCTTGCCCTGTTGCCCAGGCTGGAGTGCAGTGGCACAATCATAGCTCATAGCAGCCTCGAACTCCTGGGTTCAAGCCATTCTCCTGCTTCAGTTCCCTGAGTAGCTGGGACTACAGGGGCATACCACCACACCTGGCTAATTTTAAAAAAATTTTTTGTAGAGAGAAGGTCTCGCTTTGCTGCCCAGGCTGTAATTGAACTCCTGGCTTCAAGTGATCCTCTGGCCTCAGCCTCCCAAAGTGCTGGGATTACAGGCATGAGCCACTGTACTTGGCCAAAAATTTTAAATAAACAATATGAGGATGCTAGCTCTCACTACATAGTAGTTCTTCTTCTTCTTTTTTTTTGAGATGGAGTTTAACTCTTGTTGCCCAGACTGGAGTGCAATGGCACGATCTCGGCTCACCACAACCTCTGCCTCAGGGGTTCAAGTGGTTCTCCTGCCTCAGCCTCCTGACTAGCTGGGATTACAGGCATGTGCCACCACACACAGCTAATTTTTTTGTAGTTTTAGTAGAGATGGGGTTTCTCTACGTTGGTCAGGCTGGTCTCAAACTACCAACCTCAGGTAATCCGCCCTCCTTGGCCTCCCAAAGTGCTGGGAAGGGTATAGTTCTTCTTAATCAAACAAAAAAGTATTTTACTCACAACAAATATAAATTGCCCCCATCAACAAATGTATGTAATATCAAGGATAACGTGTACAAACAAAGTTGCACTAACAAACAAAGTAAAAATTTATCCCACATACATGAAAGCACAGTGCTAAGTTCTGGGGAAGCAGACAGTTTCTGCTTTCAGGGAGCTTCCCGTCTGGTAGAGATTTACACAGAAGGCAGATTAAAGAGAATGATGATCTCCTTTGTTCAGAGATAAAAAGGAAGCAAAAAAGCAGGTCAAATCAAAGATGATCTGCAGAATACATTAACCCTACACTGAAATCATGGACCTACTCCAGTAATTAAGGCTGCAGAGGTGGGGCTGATGAAAACATCAGAAGACAATTACAGCATGAGATATTGATTGATTGATTGATTGAGACAGGGTCTCACTTTGCCACCCAGGCTACAATACAGTGACACAATCTTGGCTCACTGCAGCCTCCACCTCCTGGAGCTCAAGTGATCTTCCCACTTCAGCCCCCTAGTTAGCTGGGACTATATGTGTGTGTCACCACACCCAGTTAATTTGTGTATTTTTTGTAGAGACTGGGGTTCGCCAGGTTGCCCAGGCTGGTCTCAAACTCCTGAGCTGAAGTGATCCGCCTGCCTTGGCCTCCCAAAGTGCTAGGATTACAGGTGTGAGCCACTGTGCCCAGCTGAGATTTATTTTTTCTTCATTAATCAGCAAAATAGAAACCCTATTTATTTCAAGATACGATTAACTAATTTTTTTGCTAACAACCATTTCCTAAGGTAAAATGAGGCAAAAAGAGAAGGAGTATGACACTATATTCACTGAGTCTTCGATTTTCTTCTAACAGCCTGTATCAGTGACTCTCAACTGGGGACAATTTTGCCTCTCAGAATGGCAATGTTCGAAGACATTTTTGGCCATAACAACTAGGAGGACGGTACTTGTAGCTAGAGGGCAGAGGTCAGGGATACTGCTAAACATCCTATAAAGTACAGCATAGCATCCCAAAATAAAGATTTATCCAGTCCAAAATGTCAATGCTGAGACTAGGAAACCATGCCATGGTTGGATAAAAAAGATGAAAAAATCAGTACGTCTATAGTATAAAAGCAATTAGTAGCACTTTAAGATAGATTGAACAGGAACATTCTCTTCCTTTATCAGACAGTTGCAGACCTTCTAAAAATATCTGATAGATCTATAATGGGAAAATAAAACATGCTGAGAAGTAGCACAAATTTTTCTAAACTTCAAATATTAGCATACAAATGAAAAATAAACTTGGAAGATAGAAAGGACAAGCCAGGTGCGGTGGCTCGCGCCTGTAATCCTAGCACTTTGGGAGGCCGAGGTGGGTGGGTCACAAGGTCAGGAGTTTGAGACCAGCCTGGCCAACATGGTAAAACCCTGTCTCTACTAAAAATACAAAAATCAGCTGGACGTGGTGACGCATACCTGTAATCCCAGCTACTTGGGAGGCTGAGGCAGGAGGATTGCTTGAGCCCAGGAGGGGGAGGTTGCAGTGAACTGAGATCGTGCCACTGCACTCCAGCCTGGGCAACAGAGCATGACAACGTCTCAAAAAAAAAAAAAAAAAAAAAAAAGAAAGGACAATTTTGTTGCTCAATTGATCTTATCAACTGTTTCTGCAACCACAAAAGCAAATGTCATGTTTCTGATTTTGGTTAAGTCTGAAAATATTTATTAAACTCTTATCACTAAAAATGCCCACAAATATTAAAAATAAAATATTAGTTTTTAGATTCACAGAAGAAAAAAATAGCCACTGACACTTGAAGAGATGCTCAATTCCGATGACATTCAAAGTTACTGTCCAACATTATCTGAAAAGTACTGATCTTTTTTTTTTTTTTTTTTTTGAGATGCAGTGTTGCTCTGTTGCCCAGGCTACAGTGCAGTGGCATGATCTTGGCTCACTGCAACCTCCACCTCCCAGATTCAAGCAATTCTCCTGCCTCAGCCTCCCGAGTAGCTGGGATTACAGGCTTGCACCACCACGCCCAGCTAATTTTTGTATTTTTAGTGGAGACGGGGTTTCGCCGTGTTTGACCAGGTTGGACTCCTGACCTCAAATGATCTGCCCACCTCGGCCTGCTAAAGTGCTGGGATTACAGGCATGAGCCACTGCACCCAGCCCAAAGTATTTATCCTTTATTTTGTGGTTATATGTTGGGAAAGAAGAACGTGGAAAAGAAGTGAACTAACAAATTTTCAGGTATTAATATTACAATTCAGTATATTCTGACAAAAAGAATTATTTCCTATGAAATTATACCCATTGGCTGGGTGCAGTGGTTCACAGCTGCAATCTCAGCAGTTTGGGAGGCCAAGGTGGGAGGATCACTTGAGGCCAGGAATTAAAGACTACCCTGGGCAACATAGCAAGACCCTGTCTCTACAAAAAAAGAAAAAGAAAAAAAAATTACACTCACTGAGAAACAGAATGTGTAACAGTAGAACAACAGAGCAGCTTCCATGTGATTTTGATAGGAAAGCTTTAATTGGTGACTAAGCTTTGTAAAAAGGATGTAAACAGGGGAAAGAATGAAAAGAATAAGATTTATCTACATAATGAAGTTTGACTTTTTACAGTAAATGAAATACCTCTATTTATTAATAACAAAAATATTTCCAAATCTTAATTAGTAGATTTAATGATACTATAATTTGTTACAATGCCTTCATCAGAAAATTTAATAATTAAGAAGATACTTGAAGTTCATTCAAATGGCACTTGCAGAAATGCAACTTAATTTCTAGTTCTATCATATCTGTCTCCAAAATGGACATATATGACAGCAAAAACAAAATTCTCTATAAGTCTCTCCATTAGTTACATTACTATGTAACTAAAATAGCTAGTTCTATAATAAAAGGATTTTATGTGCTAAATCCTGACCAAGAGAGAAATAAAGTCATTATTGCTGCAAATCCAAATGGAACCTACCCCAAATGTAGGGAGTGGCAAATAAAGTGAAAACATGTTGGAAGGTGGGGTCAACTGCCTTAGGACAATTCTACATCCAGCTTGACACTACTCACAACTTACTCCTCCTCACTGTTTCTTGCAAGAAAGTCTGAGAATGTAAGACTGTCCTTGCTGCTCCCTGTGGATCTCTGGCTGAGTGGCTGAAGGGCAATCCTGAGCATAGACACACGCTCTTCCCCTCTATAAGCTATCCGCCGCACATACTCAGAGGATGAGTAGACTGAACAAACATCAAAAAGACGCAGGAACAAATAAAATACCCCAATAAAGGCAATTCTTAAGTGGTCAATAAATTAGGGCACTTTCTTCAAATTAAGCTCTGTCAATTAGGCACTTAATAAAAACAAAAGACATTTATACAAGCATCTAAACAACGAAGAAAGATAAAGAACAAGAGAAAGGCAAGATTTATGGTAACTACCAGCATGTTATACTTCAGCCAGAAGTTTTTGAAAGAAACGTTATTTGAGAAGGAAAATAAGTAGTAATTTTCTGTTTCTTAAAAATCAATATTCTTTTTAGTTCATTAATAAAATTAGTTTTTCAGTGTTTTCGACATAGAAAGAATGCTCAGATTTTGGTTGAACAAGGAAAAATTAAGGCAGTGTCTTTAAGACCAGTAAAGAAAATCATTAACTAACTCATAAGCTTATCTGAGAGGGACATATTAAGCTCATATTTGGATATAATATTAGGAAATTATGGCTTTAAACATAAAATATTAATGTTTCAAAATTCCACATTTTCTCAGTTATTCTTTCTTTTTAGCTATATGTACTTCAAATAGCCCACTTAAAGAATTAAAGAAATACGTTTCACATAATTTTGGAACAATATGTGCATATGGTGCTTGACCCAGAACAATTAGCTTGGATGGTAAATCATCATGTTCCTATGTACCACTGACCCAGTATAAAAACGAAGAGGACCCATAACTGTCAAAAAAAGGTTGGAAATGACCAATGTCCTTTGGAATTTGCTACAAAATAGAAGATATAAAGTTTTGAGGTACTGCTGCCTTACCATGGTTTAGGGGAAAAAAATAAAGAGTTTTTTGTTTTGTTTTGTTTTGTTTTTAAAAGCAATGCTTCTTAAGTTATGAAGCTTATTTAAAATTTTCTCCTCTTAGTCATTGTCATATTGGTTATCCCTGAGCTTCATCTCATCTGCACGTCACATAAACCAGCTACCTATGGTTTTGATCATTTCATTTAGTGTTATGTCTTGTTATACCAATTCATAGAGCGTTTCACTGCTTTGGCCCAGTTTTCCAGACTCATCTCATATTCTTGACATTTCTTCTGTGGCTTGAAAACCACTTCACTTTGTCTCAGTTTCTTTAGTTCCTCCTTGTCAGTCCAAAACCCTATAGATAAAAAAATTATCCTCAAATTTTAAGGCAAATCATGAGTCCAAAAAAGTTTATCCAAAAACCTATGCGAGTTGCTGGTAGAAAGGTAAACAAAAACTATTTTTAAAACAATCCAAAATACTTTGTTACTTTTGAATTTTGTTAGATTGATCATTCCTGAAAATAATTATACCAGGATTTTCAAGTCTTTTGGTTTCTAACTTTCAGCTCAGTTTCTGTGTGGTGGGACACCACATCACTTCTAAAACAGCTACCCTATGCCATCATTTAATTTCATAACTTGCTATTATTAAAACAATCCCAAGTGAAAAACAGTATATTTTCTGGCCAGGCACAGTGGTTCATGCCTGCAATCCCAGTGCTTTGGGAGACTGAGGAGGGAAGACCACTTGCTTAGGAATTCAAGGCTGCAGTGAGCTATGATCATATCACTGCACTCCAGCCTGAGTAACAGAGAAAGACTCTGTCTCTAAAAAAAGAAAAACAGAAGAAGAAAAAAAAAAAGAAGGAAATAGGATATTTTCTTTTTTATGAAATTAAAATAAATGAAGATAAATTAAGATTTTTGTCTTACAGCTTAAGGTAAATGTCAACTTTCTGGAATATGCATAAAATTCAAAGTTGGGGATTAGTGTAATAGTTTCTCTTTCAAACTATAGCCTTTTATATAATTTATTTAAATTCCAGTTTAAGATAATTTTGTAGTTCTAGCATAGACTGCTCTTTGAAAGAAGGATCATATGATATATAATAAAAAGCAAGAGAACTTTTTTTTTTTTGAGACACAGTCTCGTTCTGTCACCCAGGCTGGAGAGGAGTGGTACGATCTCAGCTCCCTGCAACCTCCACCTCCCAGGTTCAAGCAATTATCCTGCCTAGGCCTCTCGAGTAGCTCAGACCATAGGCATATGCCACTACGCCCGGCTAATTTTTTGTACTTTTAGTAGAGACGGGGTTTGGCCATGTTGGCCAGGCTGGTCTCAAACTCCTGGCCTCAAATAATCCGCCCTCCTTGGCCTCCCAAAGTGTTGGGATTACAGGCATGAGCCACAGCACCCGGTGAGAACATTTATAACTAAGATCATAAGTAGTCTGAAATGATACAGGTATCTTATTAGTAAGCTTGGCACATTTCACCTACTGAGAGGTCTATCACCTCTTTTGAAGTACTAACAGTCTACAAATCTTCATGAAGTACATTTTTTCTTACCAATAAAGCTGACGCATTAAATTCTCCTTTCTAAAATTTTGTCAGGTCATATTCTTTTTATTTACAGTCAACATTTTAGACTATCTATGTTTAAAGGTATTAATGTAGGCCAGGTGTGGTGGCTCATGCCTGTAATCCCAGCACTTTGGGAAGCCAAGGCGGGCAGATCATCTGAGCTCAGGAGTTCGAGATCACCTTGGGCAACATGGTGAAACCCTGTCTCTGCTAAAATATAAAAAATTAGCCGGGTGTGGTGGCACGTGCCTATAGTCTCAGCTACTTAGGAGGCTAAGGCACGAGAATCACTTGAGACCAGGAGGTGGAGGTTGCAGTGACCCGAGATCGCACCACTGCACTCCAGCTTGGGCTACAGAGTGAGACTCCATCTCTGAATATCCTAAGGCATCATCCTGCTTTCTAGGGGGCCCTTTAAATTGACATGCCTACTTCCATTCTTATTCCTCCTCACTGATCTTTTCCCTAATTGTCAAAGTGATCTGTTCAAATGCAGATCTTTCTATGGTCCACCCCCCCCCCACCCCCCCCCCCCCCAGTTAAAATTCTTTAGTGGGTCTCTGGCTCTCCAGTGCCTTCAGGATCAGGTCCGAACTCCTCTTTATGAGGAGTCACCACAACTGGACCTCTATGTACCTCTCCCACTCCCTTCTTGCTCTCACCATAACAGTACTTCCCATCATTGATCAATGCCTTTGCACAAGTTGCAGTAGGGATATTGAGCCACCCATCTCTTACCCTCTCCTCACCTGACTCTCTGCTAGCCCCTTCAAAATTGAACTATATGTGCTCTCCTCTGGGAAGCCTAGACCACTTGCTTATTAACACTGTCACTGTTCACTGGCTTTATCAAACAAACTTAATAATCACTTCACTTACCTGTCTCCTCCCACCAGGAATCAGAGACTATGGCTTTTAATCCCTTTATTGCCAGCAGTGATTGTCATGTAGCAGGTGCTCCACAAATGTTGTTCAATAAATAAAAGAATGGAGTAGTTTCTAATGCCACAGGCAAACCTACTGACGAAGTTTCCTCCTTGACCAAACTCCAGTCAGGCTCCTCCAAGCTCTTTTCCAACTAGGCCTCAACTTTTGGACTTCCATGGTCATCTCTGCATTATCTAATTTGAGCAAGAATTCTGCTAAATTAGTGTAGCCCATCCTCAATTTCTGATCAACCTCGATATCTCATCCTCCAGCATCCTCCAGATGATATCTGATCACCCTGGCCTGCCTTCTTGAGAATGTTATTAGGTTGGTTAGCAAGAATTCCCCCTTACCTCAACGTTTCCTCTTAGTAGTTTTCCATCTACTGACTCTCACTCTGCTCTTTGGCTATAATTTCTCACTTTTCCTTATTGTATTCAAAGTTGAGCCTAAATTCTCTCTCCCACCATAAGATCCCACTGAAGTAGTCCCTATACCTATCTTGATAGTCCTCCAGAATAAAGCCCACCTTACTGTTCTTTTTTTTTTTTTTTTTTTGAGACAGTCTTGCTCTGTCACCCGGGATGGAATGCAGTGGCACCATCTCGGCTCACTGCAACCTCTCCGCCTTCCCAGGTTCAAGCAATTCTCCTGTCTCAGCCTCCAGAGTAGTTGGGATTACAGGCACATGCCACCATGCCCAGCTAATTTTTGTACTTTTAGTCAAGACAGGATTTTGCCATGTTAGCCAAGCCGGTCTTGAACTCTTGACCTCAGGTGATCCACCTGCCTCAGCCTCCCAAAGTGCTGGGATTACAGGCATGAGCCACTGCACCTGGCTCACCTTATTGTTCTTTAATAAGTGTCACTGAATAATTTTTTTCTTTAACACTATCTATCCAGAAAGTTTACCCAGAGACTCTCTCTTGCTAGAGACTGACGCAGCTGAGAATTAACTGTTCTTGTCTCATACTTCTGACTGAAGGAGTGAGGTGAGGATAGAAGAGGTGCAACCAGACTCACCAACAGAGGAGGTCACAGGGTATTTTGTAATATGCATATGTGTATGGAGTTTAATGGACACCAAGGCTTTCCAGACTCTCTAGAATTTTGTGATTTGACAGGAGAAATGCTATCTGTAAGAAACAGTTTGCAAGAAAACTCTCATTCTTATAAATTTCACACATACCAACAGCAAGGCCAGCTAGAGAAGCTGCACCCAGGCATGACATGTCAATGTCGGCAGGTCTGTCTATATTCTCATTAATCAGGTCTGAAGTCATCTGCATGACAAAACCATTCTTACAAACTCCTCCATCTGCCCTGTGGGGAACAAAATATGTAAGATGAATTACTACAACAAAAGCATCATTCTTTTTCAGTGGGCCATATTTTTTCTGAAATCCTTGATTTATTTTATAAATTTAACTTTTTAATTCTAAAATTAAATCACTTAGCATTAACCTAATGACAGAGAACCTTACTGGGTAATCTTTAAACATTTTCCTTATTTCTGCCATCAATTTTCTCACCTGTCCTTGCCTTAGGACTAGTTGAAAACAGGCCAGGTATAATAAACTAAGGCAACATAAAAATTCACTTAAATATTACAGAAAAGAAAGTCAAGAAGTTTGATGCTACACACCCAAAAAAGAGATTTTAAAAATTGATATACTACACATATGGGTGCCAAGATGCACCCGAATTTGATATTGTATTATATTCTCCATAAATCCACAATTAGCTCTCCTTTCCTCTCTGAATTCCTATGACCAAGAATTTTGTTGTAGCTGGGCACGTTGGCTCACGCCTGTAATCCCAGCACTGTGGGAGGCTGAGGAGGGTGGATCACCTGAGGTCAGGAGTTCGATACCAGCCTGGCCAACATGGCGAAACCCCATCATTACTAAAAATACAAAAAAATTAGCCGGGCGTGGTGGCGCATGTCTGTAGTCACAACTACTCGGGATGGTGAGGCACGAGAATCACTTGAACCCGGGCAGCAGAGGTTGCAGTGAGCTGAGATCACGCCACTGCACTCTAGCCTGAGTGACACAGCAAGACTCCGTCTCAATAAAAATACAAATTACAAAAAAAAAGAATTTTGTTGTGAAGGAGGTAGGCAGAAGTTATTTTTGAAATCCTCAATAATCATAAAGATGAATTATTCAGGATCTCAAAAAGAAATGAGTGGTAGCTCATAGCAGCTACCACTTACTTCTAATTTCGAATTAAGTCTATTAGAAATAAACTTTACATACCGGATTTTTCTTACAGGAATATGAATCTCTTTCTTCATCATCTCATATAACTGTTTGTTTCTAGTTAAAAAACAAGATAACTATTTATAAGAAATTCATATCATAATAATTCACTACTTTATTCTGATCTTGAAAAATACGAACTATAGTTTTATTTATTTGATATTTATAAAATGTACAGAACAAAATATTAAAGAAATAAATTGTGCTAAATGGAAACTGTATAACAGATACTCAAATAAGCAAGAAGCGCAGGTCCTTGTGTTTTCTTTGCCTTCATGTAAGAAGCCATAATTTATATTTTACAACTAAATTTTATCTATTACCATTCTACAAAGAAAAATTTAAAACAAGCATCTATTTAATAGATAGCTATTAAGATGGCAAACCATAAGTAAAATCTAATAGAATTCATCAAATATAAAAACAATTACTTTGTAATCACAGAAAATTTTATTTTAAATGTTACAAACATCCCATATTCATGACAGCATCATTCTTAATTTTAATAATTAACACCTGTCCCATAACAAAAAGATTACAGGGAAATATGCATGAAGAATAATTCTGATGACTCAATTTTGGGGTACAACAGAAGCATTATTACTTGGAATTATCTTTCATGAATAAGGATACTAAACCTTTGAAAATCCAAATTTTGAATCTTGCATGCTTAAGAAATTGAATTTTTAAAAAAAATCCTTCAATTTTCAGATATCAAGTCTGAGTGGTATTGGTACATTAAATATAAGAAAAAATAAGAAAGATACCATGGAAATTAGCAAGGAGAACATATTACATAATATATAGTATCAAATAAGCCAAATATACAAATTAAAGAATTTAATTAAAATTAAGAAATTTTCCATTTAGTAGCAAATTAATGAAAGACATGGCAATATTATATGGGGAAGGGGAAGTTTAGGGCAGGTTTTCATACCTGAAAGCTATTGACTCCAATATTGCTCGTACAAGATGGTATTTACTGGTGGAAGGCTTCAAACCCATAAAAGAGGCACATGCCCAGGGGTCATTTAATGGAGCCTACAGTAAGAGATAACAAGAATATATTATTATTATTCTAAATTACATCTACGGACTTGAGGAAATACTATACAATAAAAACATAGCCACGTTAGAAGAAAATAATGCTATGGTTAAATAATTTTAAAATAAAAGATTATGGTAAATATTGGGATAACTTTTTAACAGCATTTAAACAATATTGAGTCATAGTTACTGTACTTAGCTTCTGTTTGCATTTATGTCAGAAAGAGGAACTGAAGCATATAGTAACAAATTATTAAATGCTTAGCTTTAGAAATGTGGAAAATGAAGAGCAATCACAGAAATCCCCCTTCTCCACCTATAAAGCTTTTACACTAAAATTGTTTAATATGTAGAATAGCTTTCTACTTTTTACTATGTAGAATAGCTTTCTACAAAAATGTACTTTTTAGTGTCATAACTTTAAATCAAATATGTTGTCAGACATTAAAACTATACTCTGGCCAGGTGCAGTGGCTCACACCTGTAATCCTAGCACTTTGGGAGGCCGACAAAGGTGGATCACTTGAGGTCAGGGGTTCAAAACCAGCCTGGCCAACATGGTGAAACCCCATCTCTACTAAAAATATAAAAAATTAGCCAGACGTGGTGGCGGGCACCTGTAGTCCCAGCTACTCGGGAGGCTGAGGCAGGAGAATGGCGTGAACCCGGGAGGCAGAGCTTGCAGTGAGTGGAGATGGCGCCACTGCACTCTAGCCTGGGCAACAGAGCAAGACTCCGTCTCAAAACAAAAACAAAAACAAAAACAAAAAACATGAAGAACAAAGATCCCTGCTGGAGCTTGCAGTCTCACAAGGAAACAGACAAGAGTCTCACAAGAGGGCCAACACACCAAAATGGTCATTTCAAGGACATCCAGTGCTGTCAGGAAATTATGGTTCGCAGAAAAAGCACCTTCTAGCTTCAGGGTTTTGACACATCATCCCTTTACCTGAAATACCTCTACCACCCTTTCTCCTAATTAATTCTTACTCCCTTCCAAATCTTGGTTTGGCTCCCTCAGGGAAAACTCTGGACCCCAGAGACTAGATGAGGTCTCTGTTTTTATGGAACCCTGTAACTTCCCATCATACCATGCACCACAGTTTATAATCACATATTCTGCTTGATGGTTTGTTGAAATCCCACCTTTCTCAATACACTGTAAGTACGACAGGGTGGAACCTTGTCCGATGTACTCCCAGTGTGTCTCTTGTGTCTAGCACTATATCTGGCTCCCCATGGGAGAGCAATACATATTTGGTGAATAAATGAACAAACTATTTTTCTTAATGACTTAAGAAATTCTATATTACATCTTATCTTTGCTATAGCTATGATTTCCCTCCTACTGAGATTTTATTTTAATTTTTCAAATCTATTAACACCTTCTGGTGATTTTAATTAGTAAAAACATATACAGTAAATCTGGTTTATATCAGATGGTATAGTATCATAAAACTAAGATTAGTCAGATTTGGCCAGTTCAATTAGTTCCTAGCAATATGCTATGATTTTTCCTGCATAAATATGACTTCTTCCAGGATATCACAGAAAATACTGCTTTAACTGGCCTGAAATTTGGTGCCCTGGGCAAAACTAGTAGTCTCCTGCCCCAGAACACAGACTGCACCATTCAGACATCCTAGTCACTCACAAAACTAGAGATGGCAATCACAGGACTTGCTGGCTTCATCCCCTTCTAAGGAAACTGCTTGAATCCACAGGCCCTGTTAACTAAAGCTGCCATGTTTCATGCTCTAGTCCCAGTGCCATCACCACAACTGTAGAGGGTGAGTACAGCTGACTCAGTGTCTGACTGAAACGCAAAAAGACAAGGTGGTCCAATCAGATTCTCTCCCCTGAAAACCAAAACCAGGAAACACGAAGAAAAAGACCCCATCAATGGGGGAACTGAAGCTAAAAGGATGCATAAGGTAGAGGAAGGTTGTATGTGGTATTTCTAAGTTGTGAAGAAGCAAAAAGTGTAAGAAAAATAATGACAATTAAGCAGAAGCTATGGAGGAAGAAAGGACACAGAGCAAAGCTGGTAATGAAAAGAGAAAAGCAGAACAGAGAGAAGCAGGAATCCAAAGAACACTAAGAACTGCTGTCAGTTGCTGACTGCTATCCAATCCCAGTCCTCAAGAGTATGTGGACAAACAGCTTCTCTGTCTATCCTATTACTGCCATCATCACAGTAACTCTAACGTACAGGTAAATGACCACTGATTCTTGCCTCTAATACCTATTTCAGTATCCCACTCCCCAAACCACGAGCCCTGCTAGAGGAAAGCCATAATGGTTGCACTAACTGATGCCACCCCCAGTGTATGGCTTCCGCCCTTTCTGCCATTCCCTGAAGTGGCTGTCTTAGACTTTCCCATTTTCCTCAAAGCTCATCCTGTACCCCTTTCTCAGCAGATTCCTTTGAGAAAATGAGAATATTAGGGGCCTTCAACATCCAGATCCCGATTATCTAAGGCTGTAACAATATTCTAAAATTAAAGGCAGTTTCACAGATACATAAACCTTCCTTCCTTTCATGCCCATCCCTCATTTTCTCTAGTTTTTGACATAGGCAGATTATAGGTGATCTTCCCTCCTATTTTCCAGTTTAGTATTAACACATTTTTGCTGTTTGATTTAACTTTCAATTTCCAGTTAAAGTTTCATTTTACACAGGGAAATACATGACCTACGGTCAACCTACCACCTCTCCCAACTACCCTCTACTGCCAGTATATGGGCAGGTTGCAATCATGGCAGGACAGGGACATTTTGCTATCAAGAGGAAATTAAAAATCAGACCTGTGATAGTTTTGTGTAAATCTTTTGGGTTTAATACTTAAAAAATATACTATTATTATTACATAATAGATATAATTATTATATGATATTACAGGTATGTGAGGTGATGGAGAAGTCAAAGACAGACTTGCTAAGACAAGGTGACTACTAAGTCCTGTAGCACATTTTTCAGAGAGAAGAAAAGAACCAGTAGTTGGCTAATCAAACCTTACCTTGCTGAGGACAATTATTCATCTAACCTTTTTCCTGAAATCTCAATTAGATAAAAAATTTTCACTTTCTGGACTATGATAGGTGCTATTTAGAGGTTCCCTCACATCATCCTGAAGAGGACGCAATGGAATCAATTCACAAGCTCTCAGTCCTTTAGGATAAAGTACACAAAATATAAATATTACAGGTATTGAAATAATGCCCATTTTAAAATCTAGTTTTGGAAGTATGATATTTTTAAAGATTTAAAACACCCTGACCTAATTTTTTTTTCTACCAGCTTCTATATTATAAACCCAAACTCAAATTTTGGACTTTTGTAACTAATTGCCTGAATATGAGATAAGCAAGAAGAGAAAGTTGTATTTTTTGAAAGGAAAAAATATTTAGAGGAGGATTAAAAAGAGTAGTATGAGCTTTCCCAAAAAAAGTTCAGTAAACTTTAACTAAAGTATATGATATACAGATATATAACTTTCATAATAATATACTTGAAAAGTTGTTTTAAAAGTATTTGTAATAATACTCTAAAATTAAAGGCAGTATCAGAGATCTTTCAATTAAATACAAAGTTAAATGGTACAAAATCAAGACTTCTCCTAGGTTCATTTTTTGATTAAACAAAGTAATCAATACTCCACCACAACAATTAATGAAAAGAGATTTTGAATTTTTTTTTTTTTTTTTTTTTGAGACAGACTCTCGCTCTGTTGCCCAGGCTGGAGTGCAGTGGTGTGAGCTCGGCTCACTGCAACCTCCACCTCCCAGGTTCAAGCAATTCTCCTGCTTCAGCCTGCTGAGTAGCTGGGACTACAGGCATGTGCCACCATGCACGGCTAATTTTTTGCATTTTTAGTAGAGACAGGGTTTCACCGTGTTAGCCAAGATGGTCTCGATCTCCTGACCTTGTGATCCACCCGCCTCAGCCTCCCAAAATGCTGGGATTACAGGCGTGAGCCACCATGCCCAGCCAAGATTTTGATTTTTAAAAAGTTTAAAACTTACAAATGTACAAGTGCAAAATATACACATACATATACATGTGTGTGCATATATGTGTGATGTATGTACCTTGACATTATTTCTCTTAATTCTCAATGGCTTATTTCCTCTAAGTAAAGAATGCAAATTTACTGATATATTCCCCCCACTGGGAAATGGCTATTTTTGGTCATGATAAAGTAATGCTAAGTCTTATGTAAAAGTTCTATGATAAACCTCCAACTCTTAGGTTCCACACAGTTCTAAGCAGAAGTCAGCTGAATTCTATCAGCACAAGCCAAGCCAGCAGGGCCACATTCAGGATGCTCTGCTTCCTCATGGAATTCATGCTTGGTCAGAGCATAACTTCTCAGCCCTAAAATCTACCTTTCGTCTTAGTTCTGTTCAGTGCTCAAATTTTAAGGTAACAGAGTGGTAGATATATAAGTTTGGGTGTGGCAGGAGAAGAAAAATATTTGTAATTGCCATTAACTTTAAAAAATACATACCTGTAATCCACTAAAAGATGGAACAAAACAAACTCCTTCAGAATCCTCCAAACTTTTGGCCATTTTTTCAGTCTCAGAAGCATCTGTGAAAAGGTCTGCAAAAACAAACAATCAAAAACCCTAAAACAAAATGAAGAGGTTGGAGAGGCACAAACAGAATTATGTTACATAATAGTATTTACCTGCATCAACATTTATTATGAATATAATGTAAAAGACTGCTCACTTAAAAGGGTCAGCACAAAGACCATTCTGTTCTGGTACTATCTGAATTCTCACACTGCATAGGTTTACAGGCCCATAGAAGGGAGACAGGAGGTAGAAGGCCCTATTAGGCTCTGCATGCAGCAGGCTTTACTTTCTTTTTTCTTTTTTTTTTTTTTTTTGAGACAGAGTTTCACTCTTGTTGCCCAGGCTGCAGTGCAGTCACACAATCTCAGCTCACCACAACCTCCACCTCCTAGGTTCAAGCGATTCTCCTGCCTCAGCCTCCCAAGTAGCTAGGATTACAAGCATGAGCCACCATGCCCAGCTAATTTTGTATTTTTAGTAGAGATGGGGTTTCTCCATGTTGGTCAGGCTGTCTTGAACTCCTCACCTCAGGTGATCCGCCTGCCTCCGTCTCCCAAAGTGCTAGGATTACAGGCATGAGCCGCCGCACCCGGCCACTTTTTCCTTTAAAGATATTTGGGCTGTTTAAAAAATCAATTCTGTGTAGGATTTTTGGCATTAAAAAATTATTCTCTGAAAGATAAGAGCCATCCTAGGTTTCTGATGAAAGTATCATCTACCTATAATATAATACCCAAGAAAATTAACTG
Source organism: Nomascus leucogenys (assembly GCF_006542625.1). Taxonomy (NCBI): domain Eukaryota; kingdom Metazoa; phylum Chordata; class Mammalia; order Primates; family Hylobatidae; genus Nomascus; species Nomascus leucogenys. Next base: position 8,644,784 of record NC_044388.1, on the reverse strand, counting down.
AAATACTCCATCTAATAAGTTAAATAAGGGGCCAGTAACAGATATATTAAAAGTCAATTTTTAAAAAACATGCAAACAAAAAAACCAAGACAATTAATTTAGTAAACTTTAACTGAAGTATATGATATACAGACCAAAAAAATGCACAAATCCTAAGTGTATAAAGCTAGATGAGTTTTCATGGTGTGAATACACCCAAGTAACTGACACCCAGGTCAAGATACAAATTTCTTTTGTTAAACATCATACTCGTGAGATTCATTCACACTGTTACATGTAGTTGTACTCCATTCATTCTCACCTCTATATAGTATTCCATTATGTGACTATAGACAATTTATCAATCTATTCTATTAGTGATATACATCTGGGTAGTTCCTAGTGTTTGGCTAATAGAAACAGATCCCAATGAACATTCATGTACATTATTTTTGGTGGACCTATGTATACATTTCTGTTTATTAACACAAAGGAATGGAATGGTCAGTTCTAAGGTCTTCACATTTAGAACCGGCTTTAACAGATAATTGCCAAATAGTTTCTCAAAGTGGCTCTACCAATTTAAGGCTCCTGCCAGCGGCACGAGAGTTCCAGTCACCTATCTTCCTGCCAATAATTGATATTGTCTACGTTTTTCAATTTAGTTATTTTGGTAGTATTACATGGTGGTTTGATTTTGGATTTCCCTTCTGACTAATAAAGTTAAATACCTTTCCACTGGCCATTTGGATATCCTTGTTTGTAAAGTGACTTCTGAATGAGTATGTAGGACTGAACAGCATAGATCAGAAGAAAAGACTCGGTCATAATAAATATTGCTGGCTTTAGAGAGCCTTAATTAAGTTGACTTTTTATCATTTTATGATTTGTTATATTACTAAATTAATATACCTAAATTCACTAAAGACATTTAAGGAGCACTTATATTAACACTCAAGTTAATGAGGATCACTCAATAATAACTACAAATTTTACTTAAAATGACAGTTATCAAATCCATAAGTTTCATCCATTTGTTCAAAATGTCCAGATAATGCATCAAAATATCTTCACCACTTCAAAAACTAATGTTAAAAACACTGGTTTTAAACCGAGTATGGTGGCGTATCTGTAATCCCAGCTACTCAGGAGGCAAAGGCAGGAGGATCACTTGAGCCCAGGAGTTTGAATCCAGCCTGGGCAATATAGCGAGACTCCTATTTCTTTAAAAAAATTGGTTTTAAAATCTATACTTTTTAACGAATCATGTCCAAATGTTCAATTTTTACAAGACAAGATGTAGGAAAACATACTAGACATTTGGTTTGAGGAAAGTTTTTGGTAACAGATAAAGAAACAGAAAACAAAGAGAGATTATCTTATTCACATTCTTCACTGTTTGTTTCATCCCTTGCTTGAAGAATTTCTCTAAATAATCTTCCACTTAATCTGTTGTCAAATAAGCTAATTGATAAAAAGTCTTTCAGAGTAAGCACACTCCATTCTCTCTCTCCCACTGAATGCAACTAAGAATCTTGGAGGAATAAATGGAAAAGCCATCTGGGGACTCCCTGTTTTTATATTTTCTCTGATATTCCTGGCCTAGACTCAGAGATAGCCTGAAACCTAAGGACTCAGATCTGTACACTGAGTGCAAATATGAAGAGCTTCAATAGAAGCTCCTTTCTGGTCTGAGCAGTAGGAGACAAGGGTCTCTACAGGACAGAGTGGAGAGATTCCCATTTTTTATTTTCTTTAGATTTTTTTCATTCTCCCAGGCCATCCTATGGCAGCAGCAATGGCAGCCCAGTAGCACAGGCACATAAAACTGCAAGCTAAGAGCATGGGGGGAAATCCCTTTTGCTTGCTTCTTCCCGTGCCACCGCTCCCCTTGGTCTTGCCTGCCCCTGGCAATCCTGTGGCTGCAGTGACAGCAGACAGAGCAGCAGAGGCAACCAAAACTCGAAGATGAGAGGTTAAGAAAATCCCTTTTGCTTTCCCTCTTTTCTTTCTTTCTTTTTTTTTTTTGAGATGGAGTTTTGCTCTTGTTGCCCAGGCTGGAGTGCAATGGCGTGATCTCGGCTCACCACAACCTCCACCTCCTGGGTTCAAGTGATTCTCCTGCCTCAGCCTCCAGAGTAGCTGGAATTACAGGTGCACACCACCATGCCCGGCTAATTTTGTATTTTTAGTAAAGATAGGGTTTCTCCATATTGGTCAGGCTGGTCTCAAACTCCCAACCTCAGGTGATCTGCCCGCCTCAGCCCCCCCAAAGTGCTGGGATTACAGGCGTGAGCCACCGCGCCCAGGCTTCTTTCTCTTTCTTTGTTTCCTTTTTTTCCCTTCTTTCCTTCTCTCTCTGACCCCCCTTTTCTCCTTCTCTCATCCCTCTTGCCACTAGGCTAGGGAGGTAGAAGTAGTAGCAGGTGTTCAGTAGAGAAACTAAAGCACCAGCTTTCTAGCCAGAACACCAATATGGGGATCCCCTGAGAGTCAAAAGGTACCAGAGAGATTACTGAGAGAAACGAGCTCAGGAAAAATTACCTTATAAAGGTTTTTATGAACTCCTAGTCTCACTCTTGAGCTGCACATGTAAATCTATGACCCTAAACAACAAGCCTAAGGCTTTGAGAACTAATCTCCAGGCAAACCATCGGTGGCACAAATGAGGGGCAGATCCAAATAGCACTGCGAAAGCACTGAAAACTGAACTGACACTGGAACCACAGCCCAAAATGTGCATTTCTTTAATTATCGTATGTGAACAGCATTTCATTATAGTCATTTGATTGTAAAATACCTGTACTTCCGTCCTTTGCCCATTTTTGTCATGTTATTAATTTTTCTGACATATGCTACAAATTGTTTTTACCAATCTGTCTTTTAATTTTGCTTATGGCATATCTCTCCTTACCCACTAATATTTTATATAGTTAAATCTATTATTCTTTTTCTTTATGGTTCCTGTCTTTAAGATCTAGCCTTTTACCATTTCGATATCATAAAAATACTTTATATTTTCTTTTAATAGACGTCATTTTATTTTAGTGTTTCATTTGAACAATCCATTTGCTCCCTACTAATCTGCAATCCTGTGGCATTCTTGAATTCTTTAGGTCTGGCTTGTGAAATCCATTTAAAAGACAACTTACCCAACTGTTGAGCCCATTTTATGGCAGTACCAGTGTCTCCTGCATTGCTTTCAGCTAAGCATACGACTTCTTGCCCAATCTTCCACCCAATTAATGGATAAAAGCCTTGCAAAGCAAACAATGAATGTTAAGTCAAATAAATGCATAATTCATTATAGAGACTTCTACAATGTAATGATTTGGTTATCTCAAAAAACTGCAAAGTGCCTCTGAAGTCAGACTGTGGACCTTCAAACTCCAGCCCTCTTACATTTACTAGCTGTAGTCTTGCAAGTTTCTAACCTTTTAGCCTCAGTTTCCTTAACTACAAAATGGCCTACCTCAGAGAGCTACGAAATGAACAAACTGAATTAATACATAAAAAGAACTTAGCACACTGCCTGGCACATAATATGAACAATAAATACTAATTTGTATTAGCTACAGGCATGTCTACATCTCTAGAAACATGACAATAAATAGTTTAATAGAGAAATAAAAGGGTACTATGAGATTGGTTTGCTAGAGAACTATGCTATTGTGTTTACCTGTGGTTTTCAAACAAGGCTCCTAAATAGAAAAAATCTAATAGAATTATCAACATTTTCTAATTCCATCCTCCTAGTTAGGGGAAAAAGAAGAGCTTGAGGAGGGATAAAAGGTAGGAAAAAGATTTTTTAAGCCACCTCTTAGTAACCATGTTATGGAAACAGAGCCCAAACTAAGAGCTCCCAGCCCTCCAGAGTATAGTTCTATAATCTAGATTTCTTGGTTTGTAAATCCTAGGATTTGTTCTATTAAAAAGAGCAAATTCTTAGCAATTGTCATTATCCATTGCATTGGTCTCTAGCTGAGGACTACCACTGGAAGAAATTCACAAAATAATTTTCTAACAAATAGAAAAAAAAAGATTTAGAACCCTAGTAAGAAGTTGTTTTTTTTTTTTTTTTTTTTTTTGGAGACAGAGTCTTACCGTGTCACCCAGGCTGGAGTGCAGTGGCATGATCTCGACTCACTGCAACCTCTGCCTCCCCGGTTCAAGTGATTCTTCTGCCTCAGCCTCCCAAGTAGCTGGGATTACAGGTGACTGACACCATGCCCAGCTAATTTTTTTGTATTTTTAGTAGACACAGGGTTTCACCATGTCGGCCAGGCTGGTCTCAAACTCCTGACCTAGGGTGATCCACCCACCTCAGCCTCCCAAAGTGCTGGGACTACAGGTGTGAGCCACCATGCCCGGCCCCTAGTAAGGAGTTTTGAACAAATACAACATGTATTACAGAAAAATACCCAGAAAGCTGACCATATATCCTGAATTTTTCAGTAATATCATTCTTGTTTTTTATGCTTTTCATTTAAAGGGAAAAGAAAGGGAAATGATAATTAACTGTCTTTAAGAATAATAAAATATGTTAGAGAATATCACAAAATGGGAAAATAGTGTAAATATCACAAAAGTTAAATATGAACAGAAGTGATATTTGATTAATAAATAGGATAAATTCTAACTACTTACCTCCAATAGTCTGTTGAAGGCTATTTCCAGTGTTAATATCCAAAAATGTCCCAGTCCCCATGGTTAATTTCACATCACCGGTCTGGAAGCAGCACTCTCCAAACATGGCTGATTGCTGGTCAGCAACCTACCAAAAATGTTCAAATGTAAACCCATTGCCTTTAACAGTGGCCAATTTTATTATAGCCCATTGTCTCACTTATTGTACTATCATGATTAAACATTTTTGTTTCTTTTTCCTTTTCCTTAAAATTAAAAAAAAAAATCCCAAAGAGAATAGGGGGCAACAACCATAGGATAGGAGTCTCCCTAGGACTAATACTCTGCAGATAACTAACATGCCTCAGCAATTGTTTTTATTTTGGTTTTTTTGTTTTTTTAGAGACAGGGTCTTGCTCTGTCACCGAGGCTAGAGTGCAGTAAGATTACAGCTCAATGCAGCCTCAAACTTCTGGACTCAAGTGATCCTCCCACCTCAGCCTCCCAAGTAGCTAGGACTACAAGGCAGCTAGGACTACAGGTGCACACCACCACACCCAGCTAATTCTTTTTCATTGAGATGGAGTCTCACTCTGTCACCAGGCTGGAGTGCAGTGGCGCGATCTGGGCTCACTGCAACCTCCACCTCCCGGGTTCATGCCATTCTCCTGCCTCAGCCTCCCAAGTAACTGGGACTACAGATACGCACCACCACGCCAAGCTAATTTTTGTATTTTTAGTAGAGGTGGAGTTTCACCATGTTGGCCAGATGGTCTCGATCTCTTGATCTCGTGATCCACCTGCCCCGGCCTCCTAAAGTGCTGGGATTGCAGGTGTGAGCCACTGTGCCTGGCCAATTCTTCTAAATTTTTTTGTAGAGAGGGGGTTTCACTATATTACCCAGGCTAGTCTCAAACTCCTGGCCTAAAGTGATCCTCTCACATTGGTCTCCCAGAATGTTGGCATTACAATCATGAGCCACCATGCCCGGCCTGACTTAGGAATTTTTAATGGGTAACCTACTTCACGACTTTTAAGTATCTATGAATAATCTTAGAAATGAAGGTAAGAGGCCAGGCGCGGTGGCTCACGCCTGTAATCCCAACGCTTTGGGAGGCCAAGGCAGGCGGATCATGAGGTCAGGAGATCAAGAGCATCCTGGCTAACACGGTGAAACCCCGTCCCTACTAAAAAAATACAAAAAATTAGCCGGGTGTGGTGGCAGGTGCCTGTAGTCCCAGCTACTCGGGAGGCTGAGGCAGGAGAATGGCGTGAGCCTGGAAGGCGGAGCTTGCAGTGAGCCAACATCGCACCACTGCACTCTAGCCTGGGTGACAGAGTGAGACTCTGTCTCAAAAAAAAAAAAAAAAAAAAATGAAGATAAGAATAAAAATGATACCCAAAAAAAAAACTAAGATTTTTTTTCATTTTCAACTTATATTTGTTTCATTCATTAGTCAAAATAACCCTTACAAATTTATTTTATTAAACAATATAAAACATAGGTAAACATTTTGATATAAATAGATGTAAGTAAAAACCATCTATTTCCCAGCCATACATTTTTGTTAAAATAAAAATTGTAACATTTTGTTAATATAGTCAAATGTAGATATACAAACAGCAACATTTTAAGGATCAAAACTCATCTAAAGGCTGGGCCTGGTGGCTCATGCCTATAATTCCAGCACTTTGGGAGACTTGAGGTCAGAAGTTCGAGACCAGCCTGGCCAACATGGTGAAACTCCATCTCTAGGAAAAATACAAAAATTAGCCAAGCATGGTGGTGCACACCTATAGTCCTAGCTACTCAGGAGACTGAGGCAGAAGAGTCACTTGAACCCGAGAGGTGGAGGTCACAGTGAGCCATCGGTGAGATCATGCCATTGCACTCCAGTCTGGGAGACAAGAGTGAAACTCCATCTCAAAAACAACAACAACAACTCATTTAAAGAACCCTCTGTCACTAATTGGTAACCCTTCCAGCCATACCTTAATCTAACCCTGCACCTATGCCTAGATTGAATAAGACCGATCCTCTCTAAATGATAATGAATTTGTAACTTGGAAATTAAATTCCCTTTCCCTCAGCTGCTCTCCCAGCTACTGTGGAGACTGCACATCTTGCAACAGGTGGTCTATACTTCCTGCTTAAGCTGCCGCAGGAAATCAAAGGCAATGTGAAAGGACTCTTAAAAATCAAAAACAGGCTTGGCACAGTGGCTCATGCCTGTAGTCCCAGCACTTTGGGAGGCAAAGGCGGCAGAAGGCCCCAGTCTAGGAGTTCGAGATCAGCCGGGGGAACACAGCAAAATCCTATGTCTACCAAAAATACAAAGACTTAGCCAGGTGTCGTGGCACACACCTGTGGTACCGGCTACTTGGGAGGCTGGGGTGGAAGAATCACCTGAGCCCAAGAAGCTGAGGCTGCAGTGAGCCGTGATTATACCACTGCACTCCAGCCTGAGTGACAGAGTGAGACCCTGTCTCAAAAAAAATAAATAAATAAAAAATGGCAAATATTTCATTATTCTACAAACTTATTTACTGGTAGATGCTGGCTAAGGACTTTATTAAATGTACATACAACTTTCTCTGCTAGTTTAAGTTGCCCTAACACTGTTTGTGGTTACACTTTATCAAACAGAACATAAATATTTGCCCCATCACTGTGTTTTGTCTCAGAGTACCAAATGTAAACTAAATACTACTCAGAATTAAAAAAAATTTTTTTAATTTAAGTTTTCTGATAAACAATATACAGGCAAGTCAGAAAAGGTTATAAAGTACTTCCATGACAGAATACTGGCTCAATGGTCCCCTTCCCAAAAATATAGCAGATACTCTGGTCATATCCAGGGAACTTTAACTTAAAAAGAAAAAAAAATACTTTAATCTTACTCTGCCAAAGACCTTCTGTTTCTCTTAAAGCTAGTCCCAATTATTAATACGTATTACTTTAGTTTATACTATATAAAGGGAATCCCTCAAGTTTCCTACTTACCAAGGCAACTATTGGTATAGGCACACCAAATATCTCTTCATCCACTGATCCAAAATTGTGGCTTCGAATAAAATTCATTAAAAAGTTAGTTACAGCTCTAGAAATATTAGTTTTAAAACTCAGCAAATTGTTTTTTTGCATAAGCCAAAAAGTTACATAATGAACACACAAGTCCTTCAAACATGTAATAAAATGCTTTTCCCCACAAAACAAAATGAATTCAAGAACCGCTGTGCTGGTTACTATGTCTGATGTTTATTATTACCTTGTGTCCCTCACGGGAGGTAGGAGAGAAAGTGGTATCGAAATTAGAGAGGTAATCACCCCACTCCAACACATCTGAGAATAAAAACATATCATCAGAATATACATATTTACATATATCAAACCTCTAAACATATATCAACACATTATGTTGTACATGATATATTTGTCAATTAAAAATAAACTAATTTTAAAAATTTAAATCTATCTATGTTACACAAAAATGTGTGATTCAAAAAGAAGAAAAAAAATTTTTTTACCTTATATGGGTCAAAAAGTCCAGTTGTACTAGCATTTGAAAAATCTGTGGCATATACAGAACCTAAATTTAAATAGGAAATAATACATTTATTATCAGATAGTATAAATCAACACCTACCCATAGTATATAATATAGACCTTTGTATACCCTCAAATTCATTCCAAAATGTGTATTTTCTTTTTTTTTCTTTTTTTTTTTTTTTTGAGACGGAATTTTACTCATTGCCCAGGCTGGAGTGCAATGGCACGATCTTGGCTCACCGCAACCTCCGCCTCCTGGGTTCAAGTCATTCTCCTGCCTCAGCTTCCCGAGTAGCTGGGATTAGAGGCATGTGCCACCACGCCCGGCTAATTTTATATTTTTTAGTAGAGATGGGGTTTCTCCATGTTGGTCAGGCTGGTCTCAAACTCCCAATCTCAAGTGATCTGCCCACCTCAGCCTCCCAAAGTACTAGGATTACAGATGTGAGCCACCGCACCTGGCCCAAAACGTGTATTGTCAATGTGAAGTCTCCAAAAGCAATTTCCCACTTAATATTTATGAACTTTTATAGTTGTGCAAAAGTACTTACATACATGTTGTCACTTTATGATCCCCCAGTTTAAAGATGACAGAGGCTCAAAGATGTTAATGTCACCCATAGTTATACCCACTAGCAAAATGGCAGATTTGTTACTGAACTTGTCTTATCATTCTTGAAATTAAGACTGTTCCCCAGTCTTATATTGAATTTTTATCACAATTTATTTAAAAATTGTCCTCCTCTTATAATAAATCTAGAATAAATCTAGCTTTACTAGAACATGTTGTTATTAGGGTACCAAAGAGCAGTACGTCTGGAGTATAGGAAGGGGGAAAAAAAAAAAAAACTTCTGGCCAGGTGCGGTGGCTTACGCCTGTAAGCCCAGCACTTTGGGAGGCTGAGGCAGATGGATTGCTTGAATCCAGGAGTTCAAGACCAGCCTGGGCAACATGGCAAAACCCTGTCTCTACTAAAAATACAAAAAATTAGCCAGACATGGTGGCACATACCAATAGTCCCAGCCACTCAGGGGGCTGAAGCAGGAGGATCGCTTGAGCCCAGGAAGCTGAGGCTGCAGTGAGCCATGATTACACCATTGCACTCCAGCCTGGTTGACAGAGCGAGACCCTAGCTCAAAAAAAAAAAAAAAAAAAAAAAAGTAACTTCTACTTTTTTTAGGCAAATCATTTCTCTTGATCAAATTTCGGTTATTTAAAATAGATCTTCCAGGTCATCTTTACCTTTTGTGAGCTTATATAACAACCAGGTATCAATAGTCCCAAAGCAGCAATTTTCTTCTTCAACTGCCTTTTGCACCTTGAAAACACAACAGCACAAAATCGATTCAAAAAGGCTAAATTACTAAGTGCATGATTAAATGCAGATCAGTGATACAATATAAACCCATTTTTATAAAAATTAATATGTACACAAAAAAATTTCTAGAATATATTCCAAATAGTTCTGAGTGATTATTACATAGGGCATGAGATCTAGCCAGGGGAGGGAGGGAAGATTTTCGTTTTCTATATAATATTTCTGAAAGGTTTTAGTTTTATACCAAGCATGCGTTAGTTACTTTTGTGTTTTTTTATTATTTTTTTTAAATATATACATTTTTAGTTTAAACATCCACTAGTCAGCTGGGTGCGTTGGCTCACGCCTGTAATCCCAGTACTTTGGGAGGCCAAGGCAGGTGGATCACCTAAGGTCAGGAGTTCAAGACCAGCCTAGCCAACATGGTGAAACCCCATCTCTACTAAAAATGCAAAAACTGGCCAGGCGCGGTGGCTCACACCTGTAATCCGAGCACTTTGGGAGGCCAAGGCAGGCGAATCACGAGGTCAGGAGATTGAGACCATTCTGGCTAACACGGTGAAACCCAGTCTCTACTAAAAAATACAAAAAAAAATTAGCTGGGCATGATGGCAGGCACCTGTAGTCCCGCTACTTGGGAGGCTGAGGCAGGAGAATGGCGTGCACTTGGGAGCTGGAGCTTGCAGTGAGCCGAGATCACACGACTGCACTCCAGCCTGGGCGGCAGAGTGAGACTCCGTCTCAAAAAAAAAAGCCCAAAGCTGGGACGGCATACTATGGCCCACAGGCCAAATCCAGCCTACTCTCTGTTTTTGTACAGCAAATTAAAAATGGTTTTCATAATTTTTAATGGTTAAAAAGACAAAAGGAGAATATTTTGTGACACATGAAAATTATATGAAACTCAAATTTCAGTGTCCATAAGTCTTATTGGAACACAGTTATGCTCATTTGTTGCCTACAGCTGCTTTCACGGCAGAGTGGTTGTGACAAAAACCTTATGCCCCTCAAAGCCTAAAATATTATTAACAGGCCAATTCTTGGCATAAAGCATGCCAAGGGAAACAGAAGTGTCAACACCTCTTTAAACTATAATAGCTAGTAGAGAAACTGAAATGCCTGTTAGGGTGTTATTAACATACTGAAAAACAATTTCTTGAAACAAAGTTTATCACCTCTATAACTCTTATTTGTCCTTCAAGACCAGCATTTCCTGGCTTTGTCCAAGCCTGCCCCACTCCCACACTCCTTCTAACTCAGTCTGTAGCATTCTATGGATAGCTTCCATTTAGCCATTTTCTCACACCATTACTGCCTCTCTACTAGACCCTTAGCTCTTGAAGGGCAGGGACAAGATTGTATTTATATTCATATCCCCAACACCTAGGAGGGTTCCCAGCAAATGGCAGATGTTCCAAAAAATACTTAAGTAAGTAAATAACTGAAAAAGAAAAGCAAATGGAAACATTTAAAGATAAATTACACTTTAATAGTAGAAACGATCAGGAAAATGAAAACAAATGACATGAGTTCCAAAAATGAGGTCATTTGTAGGTTATTTATAATACAAGTACTTTAAGATTCCATTCAAGAGTTATGCCACTTAAATATGGAGTGCTTTAAAGTATTATTATATTTCAAACTCTTGTTAAATTTAGAAATTTTTATTCTAAAATTTGTTCCAGATACAACTTTTTTTAATAGCCAAAAGTTAACCTGTATTTCAGTGAGTAGCACAATGCCTGACAGGTGGTAAATTCATCCATCTATTAAAAACTATTTATGAGTCAGGGCCTCTGATAGGTGCTAGGCCCTTAGGAGGCTAGGGTGACACAGAGTAGACATCAGGGCTCCTAAGGTAGGAGGACCTAGGTCAACCCCCCTCACATTGGCTAAGGACTGCAAATGGCTCTACCCTAAGAGTAGGAGTAAACTAGAAGGACAGGCTCTCATAGGAACTACAAGTCAGATTTGAATAATCTCAATTATTAAGTTGGATTGACATAATCCTGTTAACTGGAAGAATGGAAGAAACAAACATAAATCGTGTCTAGAGCAAGACAGCATTATGTTAAGGCTCTCAAATTCTACACACAATTTTACAAATATAATGTCAAGGTCACATATATACACATATATATATACAAATAAGTAACCAGGCATATGAAGAAACAATAACATGGAAGAAAAACAAAAACAGGAAAAAAAGACAGTCCATGGGAGCTACAGATGATGGAATTCACAGTTGTGGACTTTAAAATAAACATGCTAATTATATGGGAAAAAATAAAAATTATAGAACTAAAAAATTAAGAACTTGATGGGTTTTAATAGCACATTAGAAACAATTGAAGAGTGGATAACAGATTGGAAGACAGGTTGGAATAGACTGGGTAGAATGAAGCACAGAAAGACAAAAGGATGGAAAATCTGTAAGATAGGGTTAGATACACAGGGGATTTAGTGAGAAGGTCTAAACTTAAAAATGTACAAGAGGGGACTCCAGTTTCCCATCTGATAGGTAAAGAGCTTGGAAGTCCTTACTGACATCCTCAAAAAAAAAAAGTTGAGCAAACTGAAAATCAACAACTTTCCTTAGATCCATAGAGAATTGAGGTCATAGGGCAATGGCCCATATTTGGGCTTTGAGAAAAAAAGAAGATAAGGAGAATGGAGCAGAAATTACATTTGAAGAGATAACACCTAAGAATTTTTCAAAATCAACAAAGACCTCAAGCAACAAATTCAAAATGCCCTACAAACCCCAAGTAGCTTGCATAAAACACACTAAACCTAGATAATAAGCACCGAAAATGTGTTTGATAAATTCAATACCCATTCATAATAAAAAGTGCCAGCAAACTTAGGAAAGAAAGGGAACTCCCTTAATTTGATAAAGTACAAAGGATAGCACCCTAAAACCAAATTCATACTAAGTAAAGAAATGTTAAAAGCCTTTGGTCCAAGATCAGAAACAAGAAAAAGAACTAATGATCACTCCTTCTAATCAACATATCCTGGAGGTCTTTGCCAATGAAAAAGAAAAAAGTGTTAAACCAGCAGGAAAAAAATCTAGTCATTTGCGAAAGACATAACTGTATACACAGAAACATCCCTTGCAAAAAAAAAGCTATTAGATAAGTTACTAGAATAAGTGAATTCAGCAACATTACTGGATTAAAGGTCAATTCATAAAAAGTATATTTCTAAAGACCAGCCAAAAAGAAGTATAAATATTTTTTTTTTTTTTGAGATAGAGTCTGGCCATGCCACCCAGGCTGGAGTGCAGTGGCGCAGTCTCAGCTCACTGCAACCTCCACCTCCCGGGTTCAAACGATTCTTCTGCCTCAGCCTCCCGAGTAGCTGGGACTACAGGTGCGCGCCACCGCACTCGGCTAATTTTTGTATTTTTAGTAGAGACAGGGTTTCACCATATTGGCCAGACTGGTCTTGAACTCCTGACCTCGTGTTCCGCCCACCTCAGCCTCCCAAAGTGCTGGGATTACAGGCATGAGCCACTGCGCCTGGCAAGAAGTATAATAATTTAAAGGACTAGTTAAAATAGCTACAAAAGATATCAATTGCCTAACAATAAGCCTACACATTAAAAAAAACTTTAAGTGGGGCTAGGTGCGATAGCTCACACCTATAGCCCAGCACTTTGAGAGGCCAAGGTGGCAGGATTACTTGAGCTCAAGAGTTTGAGGCCAGCCTGGGAAACATAGCGACACTCTATCTCTATGCAAAGTGAAAAAATTTGGCTGGGCGCTGTGTCTCATGCCTGTAATCCCAGTACTTTGGGAGGCCAAGGCAGGTAGATCACTTGAAGTCAGAAGTTCAAGACCCGTCTGGCCAATATGGTGAAACCCCATCTCTACTAAAAATACAAAAATTAGCCTCCCATAATCCCAGCTACTTGGAAGGCTGAGGCTGCAGAATCACTTGAACCCAGGAAGTAGAGGTTGCAGTGAACCAAGATGATGCCAATGCACTCAGCCTGGGTGACAGAGTGAGACTCTGTCTCTAAATAAATAAATAAATAGTGAAAACATTAGCTGGGCATGGTGGCACACACCTGTAGTCCCAGTTACTCAGGAGGCTGGGGCAGGAAGCTCACTTGAGTCCATGAGTTTTGAGGCTATAATGAGCCACGATCATGCCACTGCACCCCAGCCTGGGTGACAGAGCAAGAATCTGTCTCAAAACAAACAAACAAAAATTTTTTTAATGGCAAAAGATCTGAACAGACACCTCACCCAAGATATACCAATGGTAAATAAGCACATGAAAATATGCTCTGTATCACAAGTCATTAGGGAACTGTAAACAATGAATATTACTATACACACCTATTGAAACAATAAGATACTACTACACACCTATTAAAATAGCTAAAATCCAAAGCACTGACAACATCAAATGTTGGCGAGGATATGGAGCAAGAGGAACTCTCCAACTGTTGGTGGGAATGCAAAATGACACAGCTACTTTGGAGGACAGCTTGATAGTTTCTTACAAAACTAAATGCAGTCTTACCATATGATCCAACAATCATACAGCTATTTACTCAAATGAGTTGAAGATGTATGTCCAAACAAAAACCTGCACACAAAAGTGTATAGCAGTTTTATTCATAATTGCCAAAAACTGGAAGCAACCAAGATGTTTTTAATAGGTAACTGGATAGGCCGGGCATGGTGGCTCATGCTTGTAATTCCAGCAGTTTGGGAGGCCAAGGCAGGTGGATCACTTAAGGTTGGGAGGTTGAGAGCAGCCTGGCCAACATGCTGAAACCCCGTCTCTACTAAAAATACAAAAATTAACTGGGCATGGTGGCAGGCACCTGTAATCTCAGCTACTTGGGAGGCTGAAGCAGAAGAATCGCTTGAACCTGGGAGGTGGAGGTTGCAGTGAGCTGAGATCATGCCACTGCACTCCAGCCTGGGCGACAGAGTGAGACTGCGTCTCAGAAAAAAAAAAAGGTGATTGGATAAACTGTGCCACATTCAGACAATGGAATATTATTAGGTGATAAAAAGAAATGAGCTATCAAGGCACGAAAATACATGGAGAAACCTTAAATGCATATTGCTAAGTGAAAGAAGCCAGTCTGTAAAGTCTATATACCATATGATTCCAACTATATGATATTCTGGAAAATACAAAGCTATAGAGACAATAAAAATATCAGTGTTACCCAGGGTTCAGAAAGATGTGAGTAGGTGAAGGATAGGGGATTTTTCAGGACAGTGAAACTATGGTGTATAATAGTACTGCAATGGTAGATACATTACATTAATAATAATGTTTCCATATTGGTTCATTAATTGTAACAGATGTACCACTGTAATACAAGATGCTAATAACAGCAGAAACTGTTGGGGAGTAAGGGCATATGGAAACTATATTTACTGCTGAATGTTTCTGTAAAACCTAAAACTACTCTAAAATTAAAGTGTATTAATTTTTTAGAAAACAAAGGACTGAGGTACTTCACAAAAGGATATACAAATGGTAAGTATGTGAAAAGATATCAACTTTGTTAGGAAATAGAGTAATGCAAATTAAAGCCACAACGAAATTGAGAAGTGTGAGTTTTCCCATACTGTTCCTTTTTCAAGACTCTTTTGCTAATCTGGGTTCCTCAAATTTCTATGTGAATTTTAGGATCAGCTTGTCTGCTACAAAAAAAAAAAAAAGCACGAATTTTGGTAGAAATTGTGTTGTACCTGTAGATAAATTTGAAGAATACTATAATCTTAATAGTATTAAATATTCCAATCCATGTACATAAGATGTCTTTCCATTTATTTAGGCCTTCATTAACTGTATTCAATGTTTTGTACTTTTCAAAGTATATATTTTGTAGTTAAGCTTATTCATAAGTATTTTATTCTCTTTGATGTTTTTGTAAATGAAATTGTGTTCTTTCTTTCTTTTTTTGTGGGGGGAGACAGCATCTCGCTCTGTCGCCCAGGCTGGAGTGCAATGGTGTGATCTCAGCTCACTGCAACCTCTGCCTCCCCAGTTCAAGTGATGCTCCTGCCTCAGCCTCCCACGTGGCTGGGATTACAGGAGTCCACCACCATGCCTGGCTAATTTTTTTATTTTTAGTAGAGAGGGGGTTTCACCATGTCGGCCAGGCTGGTCTCGAAATCCTGATCTCAGGTGATCCACCCACCTCAGCCTCCCAAAGTGCTGGGATTACAGGCATGGGCCACTGCGTCCAGCCGAAATTGTTTTCTTAATTTCATTTTCTAGTTGTTCATTGCTAGTATATAGAAACAGGATTAATTTTTAGCTGTGCAGCGGGTCATACCTGTAATCCCAGCACTTTGGAAGGCGGGGGTGGGAAGATTACTTGAGCTCAGGAGTTCAAGAGCAGCTAGGACAAAATAGTGAGACCTTGTTTCTACAAAAAATTTAAAAATTAATGGGGGCCAGGCACGGTGACTCACACCTGTAATCCCAGCACTTTGGGAGGTCGAGGTGGGCAGATCACTTAACGTCAGGAGTTCGAGACCAGCATGGCCAACATGACGAAATCCCATCTCTACTAAAAATACAAAAGTTAGCTGGGTGTTGTGGCGCATGCCTGTAGTCCCAGCTACTTGGAAGGCTGAGGCAGGAGAATCGCTTGAGCCTGGGAGGAAGAGGTTGCAGTAAGCCAATATCATGCCACCGCACTCCCGACTGGATGACAGAGTAAGACTCCATCTCAAAAAAAGAAAAAAATTAACTGGGCATGGTGGTGTGCGCCTGTAGTCCCAGCTACTCTGGAGGCTGAAGTAAGAGGATCTCTTGAGCCTGGAGGTTGAGACTACAGTGAGCTGCGATCGTGCCACTGTACTCAAGCCTGGGTGACAGACTCTGTCTCAAAAAAGAAATTTTTTTTTTTTTGTATATTGATCTTATACCCTCCGACCTTACTAAACTCATTTATAATATTAGTGCTAATTTTTTTAGGAAATTCCTTAGGATTTTCAATATACAAGATCATGTCATCTGCATCATAGAGATAGTTTTACTCCTTCCTTTCCAATCTAGTTGCCTTTTATTACATTGTCATGCTCAACTGCCCTGGCTTAGAACCTCTCATACAATGTTAATTAGAAGTGGTGAGAGTGGACATCTTTGTCTTGTTCCCGAACTTAGGAGAAAAACATTCAGTCTTCAACTATTAAGTATGGTGTCGGCTGTGGGTTTTTCAAAGATCAGGTTGAAGGAGTTTCCTTCTATTCCTAGTACATTAAGCATTTTATCATGAAGAGGGGCTAGATATTGTGAAATGCTTTTTTCTATATCTACTGACATGATCATGTGTTTTTTTGTCCTTTATTCTATTAATATGGTGTATATTAATTTTCTATTTTTTTACATTTACCAGTTTTTTATAAAAGATCCATATTACTTGAATTTTGAACGCTAAACCAATCCTGTATTCTTGGGATAAATCCCACTAGTCATGATATATAATCCTTTTTATATGTTGCTGGATTTGACTTGCTAATATTTTGTTGAAGTTTTATGTGTGTATGTGGTTTCTTTCCAGAGATAGGGTCTTACTCTGTCATCCAGGCTGGAGTGCAGTGGTGGTGTGATCCTAGATCATTGCTGTCTCAAACTCCTGGGCTCAAGCAATCCTCCCACCCAGTCTCCCAAGTAGCTGGGACTACAGGTGTGTACTACTATACCCAGCTAATTTTTCAATTTTTAATTTTTTTGGAGAGATGGTGTCTTGCTATATTGCCCAGGCTGGTCTTGAACTCCTGGGCTCAAGCAATCCTCTTGCCTTAGACTCCCAAAGTGCTGGGATTACAGGCATGAGCCACCACACCCAGCCTTGTTGAGGATTTTTGCATTTGTATTCATAAGGAATATTGGTCTATCAGTTTCTTTTCTCTTGATGTCTTTGATCTGGTTATGAGGGAATACTGGCCTAAAAGAAAGAGCTGGGAAGTATCTCTCACTCCAGTAATGGAAGTATAATCCACTATTGATAGTGGGGTATTAAAGTCTCCAACTATTTCTATTCAATTGTCTATTTTCCCCTTCCATTTTTTGGAAGAATTTGTGAAAGGATTGTGTTAATTCTTCTTCAAACTTTTGGTAGAATTCACTAGTAAAGCCATCTGGCTCTGGGCTTTTCTAGGTGAGAATTTATTATTTATTACTTCAATCTCTTTACTTGTTATAGATTTATTCAGATTATTTATTTCTCCTTAAGTTATTTCCAGTAGTTTGTGTATTTCTAGGAAATTTTTCATTTTATCTTGGTTATCTAATTTGTTGGCATGCACTTGTTCATGGTATTGCCTATTAATCCTTTTTATTTCTGTGAGGTCAGTATTAATATCTGTAATTTCATAATAATTCATAATTTTAGTTATTTGGGTTTTCTCTCGTCTTTGTCAGTTTAGCTAATCTTTTCAAAGAAGCAACTTTCAGTTTCATTGATTTTCTTCACGGTTTTTCTATTCTCTATTGTATTAATTTTGTTCTAATTCCATTATTTCTTTCCTTCTGCTTGTTTTGGATTTAGTTTGCTCATCTTTTTCCATGTCATAAGGTAGAATGGTAGATTATTGAGTTGATATTTTGCTTCTTTTTAAATATACTCTTCTACATGTAATACAGTCTTGCTATAAATTTCCTCCTAAGTACTTTATCTGCATCTAATAAGTTTTGGGATGTTGTATCTTATTTTCATTCATCTCAAAGTATTTCTTAATTTCTCTTATGATTTCTTCTTGGACCCACTGGTTATTTTTAAGTGTGTTGTTTAATCTTCATATATTTTTGAACTTCCCAAGTTTTTTCTGTTACTTTTAATTTGAAGCCTTTGTGGTCAGACAACATACTTCGTATGATTTCAATCCCTTTAAATTTATTGAGGCTTGTAGTATGGCCTAGCCTATGATCTATCCTGGAGAAAATTCCATGTACACTTCAGGAGAATGTATATTCTGTTCTTGGGTAGAGTTTTCTATAAATGTCTGTTAGGTCTAGTTAGTTGTTACTGTTAATCAAATTTTCTACTTCCTTGTTAATCTTCTGTCTAGTTATTCTATCCATTATTGAAAGTGAGGGCCAAGCGTGGTGGCTCTCGCCTGTAATCCTAGCACTTTGGGAGGCTGAGGCAGGTGGATCATGAGGTCAGGAGATCAAGACCATCCTGGCCAATACAGTGAAACCCCGTCTCTACTAAACATACAAAAAATTAGCCAGGCGCAGTGGCGGGTGCCTGCAGTCCCAGCTACTCAGGAGGCTGAGGCAGGAGAATGATGTGAACCTGGGAGCTGGAGCTCGCAGTGAGCTGAGATCACACCACTGCACTCCAACCTGGGCGACAGAGCAAGACTCTGTCTCAAAAAAAAAAAAAAAAAAGCGAAAGAAAAAAAGAAAGTGGGGTACTGAAGTCTCCAACTATCACTGCTCGACTTTCTATTTTTCCCTTCAATTCTGTCCATTTTTGCTTCATGTATTGTAGACCTCTGTTATTAGGTGTTTATAACTGTTATATATTTATGATGAATTGACCATCTTATCATTATAAAATTCCCTTTTTATCTCTAGTAACATGTTTTTGTTTTAAAGTCTATACTGTCTGATGTTAATATAACCGCTCCAGCTTCTAACAGTGACTGTTTACATGATATATCTTTTCCACTCACTTACTTTTAACCTCTTTATATTTTTTAAATCTTAAGTGTGTCCCTTATAGACAACATAGAGTTAGATCTGGTTTTTTTATCCAGTCTAAAATCACACTCAGATATTATTACTTACCAACTAGGATGGCTAAAATATAAAAGACTAATAATGTCAATTATGACAGTAAATGAAATAAAAAGTCCTCTGATCACATACTGATACAAAGTGTGTAAATTGTTATTATCACTTTGCAAAAGTGTTTTGACATTATCCATTAAAGATAAAGATATATGGCTGGGCATGGTGGTTCATGCTTGTAATCCCAGCACTTTGGGAGGCTGAGGCAGGCAGATCACGAGGTCAGGAGTTCAAGACCAGCCTGGACAACATGGTGAAACCCCATCTCTACTAAAAAACTAGCTGGGCATGGTGGCGTGTGCTTGTAATCCCAGCTATTCAGGAGGTTGAGGCAGGAGAATCGCTTGAACCTGGGAGGCAGAGGTTACAGTTAGCCGAGATCGCACATGGCACTACAGCCTGGGTGACACAGTGAGACTCTGTCTCAAAAAAAAAAAAAAAACTATCGCAAAGACAAAAAACCAAACACCGCATGTTCTCACTCATAGGTGGGAATTGAACAATGAGAACACATGGACACAGGAAGGGGAACATCACACTCCAGGGACTGTTGTGGGGTGGGGGGAGGGGGGAGGGATAGCATTAGGAGATATACCTAATGCTAAATGACGAGTTAATGGGTGCAGCACACCAACATGGCACACGTATACATATGTAACAAACCTGCACATTGGGCACATGTACCCTAAAACTTAGAGTATAATAATAATAAAATTTTTAAAAAGGTGAAGATATATATACATATTCATGCCCTAAAAATTCCATTCCTATGTATAGACATAGCAATTACATGTACACCAAGAGATGAATTATTCATAACAGCTAAAAACAGGAAATAACCCAAATGCACATGAATAGAATAGACAATAAACTATGGTAAAATCATACATCGAACAGCAAATAGCAATGAATATATAAGCAAAGTAATTTAAACACAACATTGCTATATGTCAAAAACATAATGTTGAGCAAAAGGAGTCTGACACAAAAGAATTCCACTGACATAAATCAAAGATTTGGCTGGGCATGGTGGCTCACGCCTGTAATCCCAGCACTTTGGGAGGCTGAGGCAGATGGATCACCTGAGGTCAGGAGTTTGTGACCAACCTGGCCAACATGGTGAAACCTCGTCTCTACTAAAAATACAAAAAATTAGCCGGGCGTGGTGGCGGGCACCTGTAATCCCAGCTACTCGGGAGGCTGTGGCAGGAGAATCACTTGAACCTGGAAGCCGGAGATTGCAGTGAGCCAAGATCACGCCATTGCACTTCAGCCTGAGCAACAAGAGCAAAACTCTGTCTCAAAAAGAAAAGCAAAACAAACAAAAAAAACAAGATGCCACTTTGTCTTCCATTCCAATATGTGGTAGACACTTAATTTTCCCTCAAATAATCAAATTACTATCTTTATTCCTTTAATTTTTTCTTCCTCATAGTCTTTATATGGTTTCCACATACACACAGTATTTTCTTACCTCAGTCAGGTTCTGTAAAATCCAGACCAATCTCAAAGAAGTCTGCTGGGTTGTGAAAGTGAACAAACTGGCTGTAAAAAGTCGTTTACTTCTAGTGAAAAAGTGAAGCACTCGGCAAGAATTGTGAAATATCTATATTTTAAAAAACATATTTTAGGAAAATGCATTTAATAGTGTTTAAAATTTCTACATCAATTCTATATACATGCAAACAAACTCAATAATAAGTCATTTAACTACTTATAATGGTGTTTTCTGCGCTTAAGAAAATAAAAAACAGCAATATTATCCTAAATGGGCAGTCTGTATTCTAACATATGAAATGCAACACATCTAACTTTGGATTATTTTAGCAAATACCAGATGCTCAGGTACTTATTATAAACTTTTCTTAAAAAAACAACTATATTTTTACCTGTCTACCTATTTTTAACTATGATAGTGAAGGGAGAGAATCTAGAAGGAGGCTATATTTGTAGTATTCTTATTTCAGTGGGATATGTACACTTTAAGTTTATTGCAGGCCTCCCAGATAAATCTATACTATTTAGTAGAATAGCATTAATTCACTACTATTCCAATAGTAATAACATCTATGTAAAGTTATCAGCTAATCTTTGATTTTGAAGGCTCATAGTCCAAATATTTTCACATTAATCATAATCTTATATCTTAGCTTCAAGCTGCCTCTATGAATCAAAGACCTGAGAACTCTTAATACTAGACAATGAAGGATGAGCTCTTATTAGCTTTTTTTCTTTCCTATTAGAAATTAAGTTAGCACTAACACAGATAGAAATTTCCCTATACATTAAGTACTTAAAATCTGGTTGTATGATTTTATTTAATACTACCTATACTTATCTAATGATCGAAGATAAAACATAAGCAAAATCTTTAATTTACAAAAAGCCTTAGGTATACAGAAAACAAGCTTTGAGTTTTAAGGTCTTTAAGACATACTGGGAAAAAAAAAAAAAAAACCCTATCCTGCCACACACTACAGGGATGTAGATGGACACTTCAACTTGTGAAACTGATGTTTTACAAAACACTTATGAAGTATTGCCCACTTCTTGTTGAACTTACCCACTTTTGTTAAACCTACCTCACTCCCTAAAATAAATTTAAAGATGTTGGTTTATTTGTGAAAAATAGTAATATAAATTTTTTTTCTTTCATTTTTAATTGATAACACATCAATTAAGAAAATTTGTAGACTCAGTTATCTCTTTCAGTCTTGTCCTTTTAACTTCCTTCTCATCTTATTCAGTGCTCACACCTTCTTTATTTCTATATATACACACACACACACACACACGAACACATACACACACATATACATATGGTTTTTGGTTTTTTTGAGACAGAGTCTCACTCTGTTCCCCAGGCTTACATTTTTTTGCTTAGAGTGCTAGAGTGCAATGGCGCAATCTCAGCGCAATGCAACCTCCGCCTCCGAGGTTCAAGCAATTCTCCTCCCTTAGCCTCCCAAGTAGCTGGGATTACAGACGTGGACCACCACGCCTGGCTAATTTTTGTACTTTTAGTAGAGATGGGGTTTTACCATGTTGGCCAGGCTGGTCTCAAACTCCTGACTTCAGGTGATCCGCCCACCTTGGCCTCCCAAAGTCCTGGGATTACAGGCGTGAACCACCGCACCCGGTCATTTCTTTATATTTTACATGGCATATAGATTTTTCACATTATTTATTAAAACATAAGACTTTTTAAAAGTATTTAAAGTGACCACCCATAAGCCTTCTTCTGATTTGTTATAAGAAATAATTTAAACTAAAATGGGCAATTCCTCTTTATATACCCTACACTATTCTCATAAAAAATTAGATTTAGGACACTTCTGAGATCTTCCGTTAAAATGTAGATACCTCAGGATGGGTGGTGAGGTCATACAAAAATATTACAAGCTCTAATACCTGCACTTTTAGACAACATATAAACAATTAGCATCTTCATTCATATATCTAATGAGTATTTACTGAGTAACTTATAGCATACCAAAGACTGTTGCTAGGCCTTGTGAAAACAAATTGAACAATATGGGCAGAATCCTTGTCTTTTTAAAATTTACATTTTAGTGAGAAGACAAATAAGCAATCAAGTCAATAAATAAGATGATTTAAGAAGACATACTGTAAAATGAATCATTATTTAACATGCTACTAAGAAATGCATCCTGATTTCAGAGATGTTAAAATATAACTTATACATTGCTGATGGGAAAGTAAATGGTATAGTCACTCTTGAAAACAGTTTGGCAGTTTCTTACAAAAGAAAACATGCAATTACCATATGACCTTGAGGTTTTTATCCCAGAGAAATGAAAAATTACATTCACAGAAAATTCTATACAAAGAACGTTCATAAGAGCTTTATTTGTAATAGCCAAAAACTGGAATCAGCACAGATGTCCTTCGACAAGTGAATGGTTAAATAAACTGTGATACAGCTGTACTATTGAATACAACTCAGCAATAGAAAGGAACAAACTACTGATACAGGCAACAACTTGAATGAATCTCCAGGGAATTATACTAAGTGAAAAAAGCAAATCCCAAAAGGTTATATATTTAAAAGTATAATCCTATGTATATAACATTTTTCAAATTAGAACATTTTTTAAATGGAGGACAGATTAGTGGTTGCCGGGAGCTAGGAATGAGAGAGGGTAGGGAGGTGTATAGGAGAGTGGTAGATATAGTTATAAAAGAACAACACAAGAGATCTTTGCAGTGATGCAACTGTTCAGTATCTTGCATATGCTCCTGGATACATGAACCCACAGATAGGAAAAAATTGTATAGAACTTACATATATACACATACACACATACACATACACACACACACACACACACACACATACACACAAACACACAGACAAATATAAAGTAAAACTGGGGAAATCCTAATAAAATTTATGAATTGTATTAATGTCAATGTCCTGGTGGTGATGTTATACTACAGTTTTCAAAACTTTACCAGTGGGAGAAAGTGCAAAGAGTCTAAGGGATCTTTGTACTGTTTCTTACAACTGCATGTGAATCTATAATTATTTCCATTTAATTTTCAGTCTAAAAAATGTTTATCTAAGAATCTTTGAAATTTAGTAAGTACAATGAAGGAAACAAAGGGCAACATAAGAGACTGAGGGCAAGGGGGTTCCTTTAAGTAGGGTGGCAGGGAAGGGCTCCCAGATGTGCTACATGAGCTCGACCCTAAAAAGGATGAGAAGGATCCAGCCATGATGGCAGAGAGACCCTGTGCATGTACAATGGCCTTAAGGTAAGAAAGGGCTTGAGTGCTACAAGAACAAAAACAGGCTGAAAAAGATGGAGTTGCTAATCTTTAGCAATCTCAGGGAGAAAGAGGTCTAGGAGGTGGTCAGAAGTGTAGAAAGAGCCAAACCTTGGTAAGGAGTTGGGATTTTATGCTAAGAGCAAAGAGAAGAAAGCCTTAGCAATCATTAGGCAAGAATAAGAACAATAGTAAGAGGAAGACCGGGCATCTGGGGAGACTGGAGGAAAGCAACAGTGGCAAGAGATTGCAAACACACCTCAATTACTTCCCCATTTTGCTTCAGACTAGCCTTGGCCAAACTAATGACACTGGTGCCAGTTCTGGCAAAAACACTCTAAACATTTCCAAGGGCCACAATCAAACCATTAGCAACTGGAAAGGGATGACTGCAAAGTGGGGCTCCTTCACTGCCAGGACAGGCCCTAGAATTATGTATGCTAAACTGTGAAAGCCTGTGTTTGTGTAAATTTTTTTGCTAAGAGAAGCAAAACTTTGATCATGCGCATGTTCAGTATCAAGTAGACAAAAGTGCTTTAAATGCTCAATTTTGTGCTTGAGGTCACAGTTCTGCATTATGATTGGAAATTTGAGGCTAGGCATGGTGGTTCATATCTGTAATACCAGCATCTTGGGAGGCTGAGGTGGGCAGATCACGTGAGGCCAGGAGTTCAAGACCAACCTGACCAACATGATGAAACCCTGTCTCTACTAAAAACACAAAAATTAGCCAGGCGTGGCGGCATGCGCCTGTAATCCCAGCTACCCAGGAGGCTGAGGAAGGAGAATTGCTTGAAC
This sequence comes from Nomascus leucogenys, assembly GCF_006542625.1. Taxonomy (NCBI): domain Eukaryota; kingdom Metazoa; phylum Chordata; class Mammalia; order Primates; family Hylobatidae; genus Nomascus; species Nomascus leucogenys. The sequence continues at coordinate 8,619,929 of NC_044388.1, read as the reverse complement.
TCAGGAGGTGGAGGTTGCGACAGAGGGAGAGTCCATCTCAAAACAAACAAACAAAAAAAGATTTGAAATATGAGACATATTACGGAAGTAAATGTTTTCAAATCACAATTTTTCTTTTCAAACCACAATTTTTTTCAAAGCAATAAAAGTGTTAAACATCTCAATGACCAACTTAAAGAATGTTTAACTATTAAAAACTAAAACTATATATTAAGGTATAAAATTAGGAGGCCGGGCACGGTGGCTCACGCTTGTAATCCCAGCACTTTGGGAGGCCGAGGTGGGCGGATCCCGAGGTCAGGAGATCGAGACCACGGTGAAACCCCGTCTCTACTAAAAATACAAAAAATTAGCCGGGCGTGGTGGCGGGCGCCTGTAGTCCCAGCTACTCGGAGAGGCTGAGGGGGGAGAATGGCGTGAACCCGGGAGGCGGAGCTTGCAGTGAGCCGAGATTGCGCCACTGCACTCCAGCCTGGGCGACAGAGAGAGACTCCGTCTCAAAAAAAAAAAAAAAAAAAAAAAAAAAAAAGGTATAAAATTATAGATTATAAATTGCATAATTTAAAATTATACAATTGAGGGTTCATGACATTTCCTTATAACCACTTTTACTCCCTTAATTACTGTGTCCTTCTTGTCAACAGCACCTCTCACAAGTTATTGCAGCAAGGTACATTTTTCTATATTAAACTATCAAAAAGGAAAATCAATTCAGGTGAGATTATGGCAAAATTGTTTCACTCATGCATTGCTGTTATATTCTATAATATATTCACATTTGTTTTCATATTAAATTAATATCATCAAATACTTATCAAGTAAAACTGATGCTGTAGACAGTCCCCTGGGTGCCATCTGATACCAGTACACTAGCAGAGAAGGCATTTAACTGTGAGGCATTTTAAGTACTAAAATAATTAACATGGGCCAGGCGCGGTGACTCACGCATGTAATCCCAGCCCTTTGGGAGGCCAAGGCGGGCAGATCATCAGGTCAGGAGATCGAGACCATCCTGACTAACACAGTGAAACCCCATCTCTATAAAAAATAGAAAAAAATTAGCTGGGTGTGGTGGCATATGCTTGTAGTCCCAGCTACCTGGGAGGCGAGGCAGGACAATCACGTGAACCCAGGAGGCAGAGGTTGCAGTAAGCTGAGATTGCACCACTGCATTCCAGCTTGGGCGACAGAGCAAGACCCATCTCAACAAAAAATAATAAAATAAAATAGAATAATTAATATGGAATATTGATTATGACATAAAATACTGTAGGTCTGACACCACTCGAGGAGCTGGAAAACTGTTTTACCCTTTGACTCGGGAATCTCACACTCAGGAGTGAGGGCAATTTGAGACAAATAACAGAAGAACAGCTGATTTCATGATGTTGCTATTGTCACTGTCACCATCATCATTGTCATTTACTGATGCCTACTATGTATCAGGCATAATTTGGTATTGTTGGCTTTGAGACAGGATCTCACTGTGTCACCCAGACAGAGTGCCCTGGAGTGCAGTGGCAATCACTGCAGCCTCGAACTCCTGGGCTCAAACAATCCTCTCACCTCAGCCTACCAAGTAGCAGGGACTACAGGTCCACACCACCATGTTCCGCTAATTTTGCATTATTTGTAGAGATGAGGTCTTGCCATGTTGCCCAACCTGGTCTTGAACTTCTGGCCTCAAGCAGTCCCCCTGCCTCAGCCTTCCAAAGTGTTGAGATTACAGGCGCGAGCCATCACGCCTGTAATGATAAGAGCTTGTAACAGTCTGCTAGTTATCTATAATATCTCAATATCCATCCTGAGCTTTTATAAAAGATGAAATTTGGGTATTTCATTCATCTAGTCTGTATCTTTTCCATTTCTCAAGGACAGAAACACAAATTCTCACTAATATGTGAAACTCTGGTCCACCATCTCTTTAGAACTTCCTGAGGTAACAAGTACTGAAGTCTACCAGATACGCCTTTGATTGACTATTATTAAACTTCACTGGAATGGGGAGTGTGTGCATATGTCTTCTTAATGTCCTAAAACAAAATAGGTAGGAAATAATACAATTAAGTCTACAATTAAGAGACATTTACAGAAAAAAAAACCAATAATATCCAAATCACACAAGAAAAAGATTACCTTCATAAGAAGAGAATTATTCCAAGATTTTACAAGTTCAACAGCTCTTAAGTCTTGCCAACTTATAAAGTTGTGAAAATGATTTCCTGTTTTCCTAGAAAGAATAAAACAGTATTTTGAGACCCAGCATAAATCAGAGACTATGTTAAAGATGTGCCATAAGAGAAAATAAAATTAGAGGCCATACTGTAACTGCAAAGTATAATTTAGTTAGATGTGCCTTTTTGAATGATTTCTTGATTTTATAAGTTGAACACACTGCACAATTATGTGACATATAGTATGAAATGTATGTACTTCTAAAACCAAAACTAACTAAGGAAAAGGCCTTTGAGGACCTTCTCTATACACTTTAAAAGCAGGTTTTTTAAAAGCCAATGCTTTTCCCCTTTATTACACTTATCCTGATACACATAATCCAATAAAAACCTCCTGACCTACAAAAGAGCTGAAATATTGCCTGAGCCTAGTTCTACATCTGTTAACTTTAGGATTGGCTTAGCCATTGGCAACCTAACATGCTTACCAAAATCTCTCCAATAAATAGAAATTCAACAAACCTTGGGTCAATACTACAATAAAAGTACAGAGCTAAGAAATACAGAAGTAAAAAAAAAAAAAAAAATCCTTTTTCCTTTGAGGCTCCTGCAAATCAACCACTGGCATCTACTAATCAACATCCAAGTCAAGCTTGCTTTCTGCCCCAACTCCAGGCCTCCTCCTGTGTGACTTGAACCATGTTCAATTGCTAAGATTCATTCTCTACTCTACTTAAGCATTCCACACCCATGGTCATATCCTCACCTTTACATGGTCTACCACTCAAAATCTAATGCTCCATTATTAGTCAGCACATAGGAAGAAAAGTTTTCAGTTTTCTCAATCTCACTCCTTAAATACCTGGCCTTCCAACTCACTGCAACCTTTAATCCCTCAAACATTCCCTTTTCTTCTGACCAACCACTCCTAACTTTGGTTACTTTCCCCGATCTCATGGTCTATTACTTTAACAGCTTGCCACTGCACTCTCTAATACTTAACTTAAAAAAAAATTGTGGCAAAATATACATAATATGAGGTTTACCATTTTACCTATTTTATATATACAATTCAGTGGCAGTAAGTACATTCACAACGTTGTGCAACCATCACAACTGTTTCTAAAACTCTCATCACCCCAAACAGAAGCTCTGTAACAATCAGGAAATCATTCCCCATTCCTTCCTCACCCCATCCCTTATAGCCCCTATTCTATTTTCAGTGTCTATACATTTGCCTATTCCAGGTATATCATATATAAGTAGAATTATACAATATTTGTTCTTTTATATTTGGCTTACTTCACTTAGTATAATATAACTTAGTTTTCTAGATTGATCCATGTTGTAGCATGTATCAGAAATTTGTTCCGTTTTATGGCTGAACAATATTTCACTGTATTTATATACTATATACCGTTTATCAATTCATCTGTTGGTACACACTTGGGTTGTTTGTACCCTTTGGCTATCATGATTACTGCTGCTTTAATATTGGTGTGAAGTATCTGTTTGAGTCTTTGTTTTCAATTTTTTTAGGTATATACCTAGAAGTGGAACTGCTGGGTCATATAGTAATTCTATGTTTAACTTTTTGAGGAACTGGCAAAGTGTTTTCCATAGTCATTGCACCATTTTACATTTCTACCAGCAATGTATGAGGGTTCCAATTTTTCCAAATCCTCACCAACACTTGTTATCTTCCTTTTTTAAAAATTATGACCATTCTAGTGGGTGTGAAGTGGTATCTCATTATAGTTTTAATTTGCAATTCCCTAATTACTAATAACATTGAGCATCTTTGGGTGTGCTTATTGACCATCTGTATATTACTCAAGTCCTTTGTCCATTTATGTACTGCGTTGTTGCTTTCTTGTTGTTCAATTAGGAATTCTTTACATGTTCTAGATATTAATCCCTTACTAGGGATTAGGGATTAATATGTTACATGCTTCGAGGTTACAATTTGCAAATATTTTCTCCCCTTCCATGAGTTGTTTTAGACGATATCTCTGAGGGATTATCTAATCTCAACCCCATTCAATGGCTAAAATCTTTGGGAGGATCCACTATCGTTAATTTTGTTCTGTGTATAATTTGTGCTATTGGTTTACTGTTCATGTGCAAAATTGGAAAAAATATTCTTCAATCCAATCATGATCAGCCCCAAGCTATGATTGCTATGGTTCATTTAAATCAGAGAAAAGGGGGAGATGTAGGGAGACCCCCTGAAACTATGGCTACAGAATAAAAGATGAAATGCTCCTGATTATTGTAAATACAAAATTGCATGCAGGATTGTGTAAAGACAATGCCAGGTTGGACTGCCAGAATGAGCCAACAGCGTGTGATGTGCTTCCCCCTGCAGAGAGCCTATGAATGGACGTGCAGTCAGGGAGGTTTCACATCACCAAGATTCCTATCCCAGAAAAGCAGATGTTCATAGCTCTGGGAATGGAATGCAACCCTTGTGGAGAGCCTATAAAGGGATGCATGGGGGGGTGTCTCTCCATATGGATAAGATAGGGCTATAAATGCCCTCATCTTGCCATGGCTCTTCTAGGCCTCTTTAGGGTTAAGACATACTCCCTTCTGAGAATTTCTGGTCTAACCGGTTGTCTAGCTTCACATCCTGTTTCCATGGATTGTTTGTAACCAGCTTTTGTTGCAATTGTTACTGCTGATTAATATCTTGCTAATCATAGGTTATGGAAAGATTGTGTTTCTGTTTTAAGGCTCTGTTAGAAATTACTGATGCACACACTATATTGTAAATTCTTATCTCTGTATACTGTACTTATACATACAAATGTACTGTATTTCTACATACAAATGTTATGTTAAAGAATTACTTCATCCCCACGTGACCATCTCACCTCATAATCAAGTGACCCTAAATCTCTCACTAACCTACCCCCGCCCTCACTGAACTTAATAATAAATGCTGGTATATCCAGTGCATTGTTGGCACTGCGGGACCAGAAGGCAGTGACCCCCCTGGACCCAGCTTTCACTATCTTGTGTGTGTCTATTATTTCTCAACCTGCTGATCCGCCTAAGAACAAAGAGAGAGCCCCATTGCATTGTGGGCTGCTGGCCAGATCCTGCAATATTCACTCTGTTAATAGGGTCCTGTTTGTCACCTTTAAAATGGAAATCGCAACATTTACCTAGATCATGAGCAGGTTACTTCTTTTCCCTTTAGAGATCCAAATGGTCACCATTATCATGAGTACAAATCAGAGGAGTGATTTCCTACTGTTTTAGTCCTCAATCTTGGATGAAATTACAAACCAAACCTACCAAGATGCACACCTTCCATGTTACATGCTGCAGGTGGTTTTCTGAAGCCTCACTGCATATTAGATATCAATGTCTAAATTTTTTCAGACATTTTTAAAATGCAAATTGCACATTATGTCAAACTAATTTTAACATAGCTTACTTATTATTTATAATTAAATTTAGGGTAATTTTTCTACTTTGGAGAGTTCCAACCAATAGTTAAAAAAATTGAAAAATTAGTAATCATAAACAAATGAAAAAATAAATGTCATTTGATACATAAAGTCCAATTTATCTACTTTTTATTTTGTTAACTGCTTTTGATGTCATTTAAGGAATCACTGCCAAATCCAAAGTCATGATGATTTTCTCCTGTTTTCTTCTAAGAGTTTTTAGTTTATAGTTTAAGCTTTTAAATTTAGGTCTTTGATGCATTTTGGGATTCATTTTTGTATATGGTATTAGGTAAGGGTCCAATTTAATTCTTTTGCATGTGAATGTTCAGTTTTCCCAGCACCATCTGTTGAAAAAACTATTCTTGTTCCACTGGCTGGTCTTAGCACCTTTGTCAAAGATCAGATTGTGTTTGATAAAGATAAAATCTATTGATATATAATTCTTCAGAGCCATTCTACAACAGCACATACTTATACACTTAAATCTGATGTTCAATCACTGGTTTCAGCAAAAATTTATAAGGCAATTTGTACCAGGAGTTGGGTACAAGCTATGAACAGAGACACACAGCACTTTTGCCCTGATGACTGTACTTTCTACCAGGGAATTTAAACAAATAATCAATTACTCAGTTGCTCACTTACAGCCGGAATACGCCCTATAAAGGATAAATAGAGGCCGGGCGCGGTGGCTCACGCCTGTAATCCCAGCACTTTGGGAGGCCGAGGCAGGTGGATCACGAGGCCAGGAGATCGAGACCATCCTGGCTAACATGGTGAAATCCCGTCTCTACTAAAAATACAAAAAATTAGCCGAGCGCGGTGGCAGGTGCCTGTAGTCCCAGCTCCTCGGGAGGCTGAGGCAGGAGAATGGCGTGAACCTGGGAGGCGGAGCTTGCAGTGAGCCGAGATCGCACCACTGCACTCCAGCCTGGGCGAAACAGCAAGACTCTGTCTCAAAAAAAAAAAAAAATGATAGAGGTGCCATGAGAGTATTTAACAGATGGCCCCTGTGCGGTGGTCAGGGAAGGCTTGAGAAATGACAATGGATCTCAGCTCTGAAGGATAAGAAGGAATCAGAAGTATGAACATTCCCAACAAAATGTGCTATATGTTCAAAGGTCCTAGAGCAAGATGAAGCATGTCTTAGAGGAACTGAATGGCTAGTGTGGCTGAAAAGCAATGAGGGGGAGAGACAAAATCACAAGATCAAAGTGGCATCATTAATTTATAACATAGAACACGACAATCTACAATACTGATTTTTCAAGTAATAGCATATATTCCAATATTCACTCAGCACTGACTTGGGTTTATTTTATCTCTATCAACAAAAAAAGGAGAAATGAAGGAAAAGTGTAAATGGCAATATTATAAATTAATTGTCTTAAACCCTTCTAACACTTTACACCATTCTGTGGCTCTTAATATATTTTAAGTCATAAGTAGTTGGTAAGACTCATTAATGTAAGTATCAAATACTACAATAAAAATCTATTTTGTTCAATGGGAATATAGAGTAATTTGTGTACCTATATAATGAGATTGTAAATTAGGGCTGGTATTCTTATTCATCTGTATACGCAGTGCAGCCCCCAGCACGGTGCATTACTCCCTGTGAACCCTCAAATAGTTATGAGTGAATCCCGGCTCCCGTGACTCACAGTTTGTGTTGCTAATTGGCACACACCCTGATCTGAAGTTAGCTAGCAGAAATCTCCCAAGAGACAGTGACTAAAGAAACAAAACAGCTCGTGATTTTTTTTTTTTTAGAACAAAAGGAATTTAAAAGAACCAAAATGGAAGTGATATCAGTTAGAATTATTTTAGAAAGCAGGCTAAACACACCACTTTTTGAATATATTGGAAAAAAGGCTTAACCTGAAGAACATGAAGAAAGCTCAAAGACTGAAAAAAGTTAGTAAGTTTCCTGGTCCCTAACAGGGGGATGGGGGAGAGATAAGGAGAAAAACAAAAAGAAAGTTCAAAGTTTTAGACCTCCTGACAGCAACTGTGAAGAAAATAATGTTTCTACGGCCATGAGGACAGAAATGCACCATGGATGCAGGAGGGAAAAAACAACAAGCTGGGAGGAGGAGCTGCTGGCCAGAACTGGAACGAACAATAGGTTTTTCCACAGGGTCTAGTCTGTCTCTCCTTTTCTCTCACAAATGAACAAGAAGTGCTTCTGGCTGGCCCTGTGTTGTACCCATTTGTGCTGTGTCCCGGCTGTTTGCTAGGGCTCTTGTGGAATCTGTCAGCATCATACACCACATTGGCTCCCTGGGGCCCAATGAGCAGAATAGGCTCCGCTCCATTATTTTAATGTAAAAGAAGCACAAAGCCTTTCAGTCTTTTTTCAAAAAATATCCACTATTTCAGTTTCTACAAGCAAAGAATGTTCCCAAAACTCATGAAAGAATACAAACATTTCAAAAAAGAAAAAAGGACAGCCAAGATAAAAAACTCAGAATGAATTGCTTTAGGAAGAAGTCTTATCCCTCTACACCACCACCACGACCAGTAAGGAGAGTGAACGGTCTTGAAATCTAACTCTTCTACTCCTTCTGACGGTGATGTATAGTCCTAGTATCAGACAACAACTCTGCTTCCTAATATTCTGACCTTACTGTCATGAGTGATATGGTAGCCAGGTCCTGATGAAAGCAATCACTGGGGCCAATGGCCAAGTGAATGTGACACATCCAATCAGTTCTTTCCCTGAGAATACTCCTCCCTCCACTTTCATCCATCCACTTCCCAGATTAGTGTCGGTCCTGCTTTGCTGGCTTTTTCTTCCCTGACTCACTTTAAATTTGGTGGGAGGGGGGACCCACAGTCCAAATCCTTAGCTTGCTTTTCTTTTCTCCACATAATCTCTACCAGAGAACACATCTATTTTTTGAGACTTCATCTACACCAATGGTTCCAAATTGGGGATGTCCCCAGGGGACACTTAGCAATGTTTTGAGACATTTGTGGTTGGTACAAATGGTGGTGAGGTGGGCTGGGGTGCTACTGACATCTAGTGGGTAGAGGCCAGGGATGCTGCTAAACAGCTGCAACACCACAGGACGGTCCCCACAACAAATTATTCAGCTCAAAATGTCAACAGTGTCACTAAGATTAGATACCTTATCTGTACAGGTAAGTTTAATTCATCTGACAATATACTACTATTTAAGATTTAAGATTTGCCATAACCAAGGCCAGTGCTGGGGAGTGGAGTAAGCACAGAGGAACTGCAGATGTAGGCATCAATCTGAGATGCATCATGCCCTGAAAAAAAAGATTACTGGGCCGAGCATGGTGGCTTACGCCTGTAATCCCAGCGCCTTGGGACGCCAAGGCAGGCAGATCACTTGAGGCTCAGAGTTCAAGACCAGCCTAGGCAACACAGTGAGACTCCATCTCTATAAAAATTTTAAAAATTAGCCAGCCATAGTGTGGTACACACCTATAGTCCTAGCTACTTGGGAGGCTGATGTGGGAGGATCCCTTGAGCCCAGGAGTTCGAGGCTGCAGTGAGCTATGATCGTGCCACTGCACTCTAGCCTGGGTAGCAAAGTGAAGACCTCGTCCCCCAAAAATGAAAATAAAAAGAACCTATCTGACGGAGATGTGCTATGCCTCAGTCCAAATTAAACCAATGTTCTAGTCACCTCTGAGATATCTCCACATTCACATGTCCAAAACCAAACATTTTATCATTTTTCCTTCCACCTACTCTCACTACTACCCAGCCCATTCCTCCTTATATTCTCTATGATTTATATCATACAGCCCAAACATCAAGGCCAGCAGTATTGGTAAATTCGAATCTCTTCTTCTTGCCTAATACTGAATTAGAAGCCAAGTCCTTGTGAATTCACCCTAATTATATTTTTCAGATTCATCTTTTCCCCCTCTGCTCACTTTTCTTTCCCACTGCCCAAGCTTAAGATGTCCTTTGGAGCCTAATGCTTTAACAAAGACACATTTTACAGTGGTGTGTGTGGGTACGTGGGCGGGGGGATTTGGGGGGAGGGAATGTGAGTGTGTGTTTAAACCAAGAGACAGAGAAATACATGCTAGCTGGGGGAGGTGGCCGAGGTGGAAGAATTGCTTGAGCCAAGGAATTCGAGACCAGCTTGGCAATATGGTGAAACCCTGTCTCTATAAAAAATACAAAAAAACTAGCCAGGCATAGTGGAGTGCACTTGTAGTCCCAGCTACTCGGGAGGCTAAGGCAGGAGGATTACCTGAGCCTGGGAAGTTGAGGCTGCAGTGAGCTGTAATCATGCCACTATACTCCAGCCTGGGTAACAGAGTAAGACCCTGTCTCAGGAAAAAATAAAAATAAAAAGAAACATGTTGAAGGCAACATGGGGATAGGATGAAGAACATATGCTTCTGAGTCAAAAAGGCAATTTAGAATCTTGGCTCTATTTGCTCACTGAGCAACCTTGAACAACTTATTTCTCTGGAAAAACAGATATGATGCCTAAATTATAGGTTTGTTGTAAGGATAATGGCACTTGGGACTGTCACAGGTGTTTACTATATAGTAGTTATTATGATATTATAACTATGTTTAGTGTATATATGCCTCATATGCTATAGACAAATATTAAATTTTGAGTAGACTGAAAATACAAACCATAAGCATAGTACTCTGTTTCTGAAATTTGTGAGTTTCCTCTGACTCTTTTGAGGTATAATTTTTTAGATCTTTGATCTATGCTTGTTTGAAAAGCTAACTTACCCGAAAGAAAGAAATGGATAATTTAAATGACAGTAAGTTTTTTTGTAGTTATTATTTTATATAAGTCAAGCCCAAATGACATGCAGTGAGCATACAAGTCAGAAAGCAGGCACATTTCATCCCTCTTAACCAAACGAAATCATTCTCAATCCACAAAGTTAAAACTCCCCAAAGAGATTTCATAACCGTGTACTCACTGTGGCATGAACCCAGCAGTAGGGTGCTTATCACAAAATGTACTTACTTGTTCCATGTAATAAAAGTTGCTCTCTGTGTTGAAATGCCAAGACCAACAATTTGATTCATCTGTATTCCTGCAGCTAAAAGTAAAGATGGATAAAACGCATGTTTTAAAGCCAGTGATATTTTTCTTTACAATATTACAATATGGAAAAAAAATCCAATATAATCTTTAAGAAAAATACCTGGGTTTAGCATTCTAACAAAACAACTGGAATTAATAAATAAAGTATTACTAAGATGATTCTGCAGCATTTTTTTTACTTGAAGGAAACAAAGGTTGTTTCTTGTTTTTCGTTTTTGTGTTTTTTGTTTTGAGACAAAGTGTCACTCTGTTGCCCAGGCTGCAGTGCAGTGGCGCAATCTTGGCTCACTGCAACCTCTGCCTCCCGGGTTCAAGCAATTCTCCTGCCTCAGCCTCCCAAGTAGCTGGGATTATAGGTGTGCACCACCCCACCTGGCTAATTTTTTGTATTTCTAGTAGAGACAGGGTTTTACCACGTTGGCCAGCCTGGTCTCGAACTCCTGACCTCGGGTGATCCGCCCACCTTGGCCTCCCAAAGTGCTGGGATTACAGGTGTGAGCCACTGTGCCCGGCCTTAAAGGTTGTTTCTGAATAACAAAGTAGCTTTTTTTGTTTTAGGTGTTGGGAAAAAAACAAATACTATTCAAAGTATGTCAGATTTATTTTTTCTTGGTAATAATAAGATTGGATCTTAATTTAAGCAATGATCAATCATAATAGAAGCTGGTTAATGGCAATAAAGGAAAACTCTCAAGGAAAGTAGTATAATTATTGAAGCTGAGACCTTATTTTCAACACAAACTGATGCCAGGATGCAAATAAAAATATTAACTTTTTGGTCCAAATTTCTTAAAATATAGCAACTTGAGTATTTTTTGTGATATTCTTTAAAAATCTATTTATCCCACTGGGAAAATCTGGGACAACTTCAATTTGAGCATTGAGGAAAACACGTCAACCCCCATATAGTATTCCAAAGTTATTCAACCTGAATCTAACTGGGAGGAAACAATCAGAAAACCTCTAAATGACGGACACTCTACTAAACTGGCTTGTACTTTTGAAAACTGCCAATGTCATAAGAATGTGCTCTAGATGAAAGGAGCCTAAGCCGACTGACAGCTAAATGCAATGCCTCCTCTTTGGCTGGGTTCTAGATTGAAAAAAGAAGTTTTTTTTGTTTTTTTGTTTTCACTAAGACAAGAGCAAATATTGAAGACAGAGTATTAGAGAACAGTGCTGTGTTAATGTTATACTTCCTGAGTGTTATAATTGCATTGTGGTTATAGGAGAAAATACTCCTTTCCTATGGTTCAGAAAGAAAAAAACAGTTTGCAGAAAATGGTAAACATTACAAAATATGTTTGAATCTACGAGAAAGATATACAAGAGTTTATTGTACTATTCTTGCAAGTTTTGTATAGACTGAAATATTTCAAACCAAAAAGATGAGAAGAGGCAATTCAGCCAGAAAAATGAAGTAAAAGATCTTCTGGAATTTACATTTGCAAGTAATCTTTGCCATGTTCTCAAGCAAGGTTGCCATTTCAATGTTTTGAGATGTTGTCAATGTTTAAGAATGTTTCTAACACTCTTAAAGAACTAAGACTTAGATGATAGCTTTGGCCAGGAGAGCACTTTATGTCAAGTGACCAGAAAAAAACAAATAAAAACTTATTTTACAATAGAAATAACTCAGTTGTAAACTCATGAGAGTCGAAACTATACACTGTAACTTCTGTTTATAATCCTCTGGTATTTTGTGCCAAACAGGAAATCAAAACAGCACTAGCTATAACCTGGAATGAGGAAACGGTGAGCATTTGTATTACAGCTGAAAAGGGACAAACCAGAGGACACAGCAGATGTTACCTTTCCCTGACAAAGGAGCTCACTGTGAATTACAAATTTCCGTTGAAAAATACTGGGAAACTGTAATCCCAATAAAATACTATATATATGTATAACTTAGGAAAACCACAACTACAGAAGCCTGAGAAAAACTCTTATTACAAAAAAAATACCATAAATATTATTGTTATTTTTATAAATCCAATTACCTTTGACTGCTTCTTTTATTACGGCAACAAATTGAATCCAAAGAACATCAGGATCAATTTCTACCCAGCCAATTTGAGGATAAAGATTTTCTACCTATTGAGGAAAAGAAGATTTAGTAAAAACAGCATTAGATCAAGTCAATAGTATGGGTCTTTGGGTCTCAAAACTACTGGTTAAAATAATTAACATGATTTTATTATCTAATCAATTTTTATTGTTAAAATTGAAAAAAACGCATTTATGAAATAAAAAAGGACTACATGCCAACACCAAAATAGCAGTAACTCATGAGTTCACAGAAGACTTCAGCTTTGTTTATCTCTACTTTTATTTTCTAAGTTTTCTACAAGAAGGTGTGTTTTTAAAATAAGAAAAAAGGCTTCTAAAAAATTAAAAATAAATTTTAAAAAAAGTGAATTCCAGTTCAGACCATGATAAAGTACGCACACTCCACCCTGTCTCTTCCGCTAAATACAAATATAACACCTGGACAGAATGCATGGAGCAGCTATTGTGGACTCTTAAAAAGTATATGGCAGCAGGTGGACTGGGGAAGTAGATAATTCAGGTACCACAGAACTGGTGGTGAGTTTCCCATTTTTCTTCTGAAATCCCCTGGCTTAGACTCAAGGCATCCTGAAAACCAGAACTGGGAACTAGGGCACAGAGGAAGCGCCAGGAAAAGCTCTACTGTTTTGGCTCAAAGAATGAGAAAGGGAACTCCTAACACTCAGAGGAAATGGGGCAGACCTCCCATTTTTCTTTTTTCCCTTGTCTCCATCCTTTTGTACCCACAAAATCCTGTAGCAGTGGCAGCAGCAGTTAATAGTGGTATCAGTGTGTCTCAACAGGTACCTAAAATCCTGAGGAAGGTAGAACTTCCTCTCCAATCAGATGAGCGGTGATCCCAAGAGGGTGTGGTCAACCCCTATGGCTTTTTTCTCTGTGTGTTTCCGCTGCCTAACCCCAGACATACCCAGCCGAATGGAGTAATAAAAGCCCCAGCTTTTTGGCCAGGGACCATAAGGGGAGGTTCAGAGAATCAAAAAGTACCAGAACCATCTCAGAGAGGGAGGAACTTGGAAAAGATACCACAGAAAGTTGTGTATGAACTCTTAGGCTCACCCCAAAGCTGCACTTGTATGGATGTAATCCTAAACACTATACCAAAGATATTAAGAACAGAACTAAAGGATAGACCACTGCCCAGGTCCCAGACTGACCACTAGGTTGCACACACACAGGGCAGATCCAAACAGTACTGCCAAGATTTTGAAAACAAATCTGACATTGAAACTGCAGTCAGAAGACTGAATTTGTAGCCTGAACCCAAATGCAACAAATACCTGCTAAAAGAAAAACAACAAAAGTCCTCATAGGATTTATAAAAACCCCAGGGTCTTTTAACATAATAGTCAAAATTTCTTGGATACAATCCAAAACTACAAGGTATATGAAGAACCAGAAAAATCTTAACTCACACTGGAAAAGATAATCAAGAAATGCCAATGCCAAGATGACACAGATATCTGATAAACAGTCTAAAGCAGCTATTATGAAAATACTCCAAGAGGAGTGAATACACTTGCAACAAATGGAAAGACAGTCTCAGCAACGGTAACTACAGTAATCATTTAACTACGTATGTGTATATCAAGGTCAGTATATCAAGACATCATGAAGAATGCCTTAAATATATCCCATTTTAAAAAGAAAGAAAAAAGAAAGTCATAAAAGACATAAAAAAGAAAAGTTTTAGAATTGAAAAATGTACTGATCAAAATTTAAAACCTACTGGACGGGCTCAATAGCAGAAGGGAGATAGAAGAAAATTAATAAACCTGAAGATAGATCAATAGAAATTATCTGCACAACAGAAAGAAAAAAGATTGGAGGAAAAAGAAGAACAAAGCTCCAGGGACATAGCAAAAGGTCTAATATTTGTTTAATCAGGGGTCTCCAAAGAAGAAAAGAAACAGTTCAGAGCAGGAAAAAAAATTACTTGAAGGAAGTAACAGTGCTAAAAGCTGCCCAAGTTCAGTGAAACCTATATATTCAAGAGGCTCAGGAAACCTTTACCAGAATGTACCCAAAGCATTACACACCCAGATATCATAATTAAAATGCTGAAAACTAAAAGCAAAAAGTTTGAAACCAGACATTTCACATATACAGAACAAAAATTTAAATGACTGTGGATTTCTCATCAGAACCATGAAAGCCAGAAATAAGTGGCTCAACATTTTAGTGTGCTAAAAGAACTGCCATCCCAGATTTCCATAACAAAATCCCAATAGTATTTTTTGTAGATTCTAAAATTTATATAAGGCAAAAAAACTAAAATAGCCAAAACAACGTTGAAAAAGAATAAAGTCAGAGAGGAAAAAAAAGAATAAAGTTAGAGGCATACTACCCAATTTCAAGACTTACTATAAAGCTACAGTAATCAAAATAGTATGCTATTGGCACAAAAACTGACACATAGATCAATGGAACAGAACAGAGAGTCCAGAAATAGATTCACACAAATATGACTAGTTGATTTTCAACAAAAGTACAGAGGCAATTCCATGGAGAAAAGATAGTTTTTTCAACAAATGATGGTGTAACAATTGGACATCCATATGCCAAAAAAAAAAAAAAAATCAGGCCAGGCATGGTGGCTCACGCCTGTAATCCCAGAACTTTGGGAGGCTGAAGTGGGCATACCGTCTGAGCTCAGGAGTTCGCAACCAGCTTGGGCAACACAGTGAAACTCCGTCTCTACTAAAATAAAAAATAAAAAAATAAAAAAAAAAAAAAGCTGGGTGTGGCAGCGGCACCTGTAGTCCCAGCTACTCGTGAGGCTGAGGCAGGAGAATTGCTTGAACCTGGGAGGCAGAGGTTGCAGTGAGCCGAGATTGAACCACTACACTCCAGCCTGGGTGACAGAGCAAGGCTACATCTCAAAAAACAAAAAAAAATAAACCTCAACCCAAACTTTACAACTTACAAAAATTAACTCAAAATGGATCAAGATCTAAATGTAAAATGTAAAACTATAAAATGTTTAGAAGAAAACGCAAGAGAAAATCCTGTGACTTGGGGTTAGGCAAAGAGTCCTTAGAACACCAAAAGTATAATTCATATAACAAAAAATCGATAAATTGGACTTCATCAAAGTTAAGAACATTTGTTCTGCAAAAGATACTGTTAAGAAGATAAAAAGACAAAAGTACAGACTGGTAGAAGATATGTGCAAATCACATATCCAACACAGGACTAATATCCAGAATATGTAAAAAATTTCAAAACTCAACAGTAAGAAAACAAAGAACTCAACTTAAAAATGGGCAAGACTTCAAGCACTCCACCAAAGAAAACATATGGATTACAAATATGTACATGAAGACAGATATCAGCATCATTAGCCATTAGAGAAATGTAAGTCAAATCAAATAAGCAAAGTTTTAAAAACTAATGATACCAAGTATTGATGAAGATGTGGAACAACTGGAACTCTGATACATTGTTGGTGAGAATGCAAAATGGTATGGCCACTCTGAATTTCTTGTTAAGATAAACATTCACTTACCATATAACCTAGCAATCCCACTCCTAGGTATTTACCCTAGAGAAATTTACCCTATAAGGTTGTACACAAGACTGGTTCAAAGTTTTTTAATGTTCCCTTTAAAATCTGTACACTAATGTTTATAGCAGCTCTATACATGATCACCAGAAACCAGAAACCACTTAAATTGTACTTCAACAGGCGAATGAATGTAGTACATCCATATGACAGATACTACTCAGAAATAAAAAAGAATAAACAAGTGATATACATAACAACATGGACAAATCTCAAAGGCATTATGCTGAAAAAAATCCAGTCTCAAAAGGCTACTTGCTGTATGATTCCATTTATATGACATTCTCAAAAAGACAAGACTGTGGCATGGAAAACAGATCAGTGGTTACCAGAGGTTAGGTGGGCGGGGACATGTGACTACAACAAAGTAACACAAGGGAGCTTGGGGATTACTTCTACACATGTGCTAAAGTTCACATAACTATACATCGAAAGTCTATTTTACTTTAACTTAAAAAATAAAATAAATTTTGCAGGCTGGATGCAGTGGCCTGTAATCCAGTACTTTGGGAGGCCGAGGCAGGAGAATCGCTTGAGCCCAGGAGTTCAAGATCAGCCTGAGCAACATGGCAAAACCCCACCTCTACAAAAACAGAAAAAGGGTGTAGTGGCCCACACCTGTAGTTTCAGCTACTCAGGAGTCTGAAGTGGGAGGATCACTTGAGTCCAGGAGGTAGAGGATACAGTGAACTGTGGCCACGCCACTGCACCGCAGCCTGGGAGACAGAGGGAGACTGTCTCAGTCAATCAGTCAATCAATCAATGAACAAATTTCATAAAAATCTATGGCTTCAAGTTAAAATGATGGCTTAAACATATGCATACATCTCCAATTCCTCCCAGTCTATTAAAAGGAAAACATTAATAAGGTTTAAAAGCACAAGAACAAAGAGAAGAGCAAATAGGATCAGACTAGATTTTAACAAATGTTTTTTGTTTTTTTTTTTTGAGATGGAGTCTCACTGTGTTGCCCAGGCTCGATTGCAGTGGTGCAATGTCGGCTCACTGCAAGCTGCACCTCCCGGGTTCACACCATTCTCCTGCCTCAGCCTCCCGAATAGCTGGGACTACAGGCGCCCACCACCACACCGGGCTAATTTTTTGTATTTTCAGTAGAGACGGGGTTTCACCGTGTTAGCCAGAATGGTCTTGGTCTCCTGACCTCATGATCCGCCCGCCTCAGCCTCCCAAAGTGCTGGGATTACAGGCGTCAGCCACCGCGCCCGGCAACAAATGTTTTTAATACTAACAGTGAGTGGGCAGGTGGTACATGGCTTAGGACAGAGGAGGAAATGCCAATACCTCACTGCCTGCTCAGGTTACACTGCATCTCTACTCACCCTGGCTCCCATTTCACTCAGAGTAAAACCATTATTCCTTATAATGGCCTATAAGACCAGAGTCAGGTCACCTCTACCTTACTCCTCAGAATGTGAGCTCCTAGAGGCCAGGGAATGTGTCTCCTTAGTTCATTTTATCCCCAGCATCTAGAAGTGCCTGGGGTTTCTTAGATATTCCATAAATATAAAGTGAATGTATGAATGAACATATGAATGAACTATGAGAGTGATGCCCGTAAGCAAAGAGCAGACATTCTAGGGTTCAACTCTGGAAATTAGAGGTTCCTCTGAAAGCTGGGATGCCAGATGGGGTTCTACATAGGACTGGTTCAAAGTCTTTATAAGGAGCCCCAATTCCTTTCCTCCAGCCAGATCACTGCCCCTCCCTAACTTGGCAGAAAGAGAAAGTAAGAGATTTATTTCTGGAGGGGTTGAACCAGAGTTCTGTACTGGCAAATGACAGATATACCTAAGTGCTAGGGCAAGGCATGGTACCAAAAAAAAAAAATGCAGATAACCAATCAAGATCACTAGTTAAGGAAAATTTCTAACATGTAGTACGAAAAGGCCAAAATAAAGAAAAAAGGAACTCTGAGGAAACAGTGACAATAGGGGGAGCATAAGTGTTACACAAGGTGATGTGGAAAAAGAATCTCTTATTCCCCAGTGAGCTCATCAAAAACAGACTGAACACAATCTATTCTCCTTCTGTCAATTAATACTTCTGCCCTTTCTAGGCAAGGCTTTTATGACTACAGACTGTAATAGTTTAACTACAAGAAACACTTTCTTACCCCAGAAAACTCAATGTGGATATCATTGCTTCAAGGCTATAAACCTCCAGATTTGACTCAGGGTCACTTCCCCCCACTTTACCAATCAGGATGTCACATACCATCCCCAAACAAGTTGCAGTAGTGAAATCTGTTCTTTCACAGGAGAACCAAACCAAAATTAGATCAAGAACATAATAAAAGTTAAAAAAATTTTTTTTTATTAAAAACAAAAGACGACAACCACCCAGTCTGTTTTTCAAGCACGTACAGAGAGTACACAGTATTACTCTTTGGAATGACCTTTCTGTCTTGTTCTTCCAACCAAGACATTATCATTTTTTATAGTTTCTCATAATGGCATGATGTTCCACTGGGGAACATGATAAATATTCTCCATTTTTAAAACCAAAATATCAAATGTTCATATGTGGAGTTTCCAACACAAAATATTCTTCTAGTAGTTAATTCGTATATTTAAGAGTCCCTACGAAAGATTTTTTAAAAATACAAATTGCAGAAAAAAGCTAAAAATGTATCTCTACTGTTAAACATTTAAAAAATAAAGGCCATAAGAAATAAGACTGATGTCTTGTCACAGCCTATTTTGTTCTTGTCTACAAAGGGAAATCTCTTTTTTTTTCTTTTTTAAAAATTTCTTTCCCAGTATCAATCAAATCATACACTAAGAGGTTTTAGGTTTCCATTATACATTCTTTCCATTGGAATATTATAAGAGGTGTAATTTTCACTTGACAGAATAAACACAATCAAGTTCTGTGTCTAAGTCATAGAGCTCAAGAATTCCTAATATTTTAACTGCAATTCAATTATTTATTCTGTAACGATGAGGTAATAAACCAGGTACTAAGACCGACAAGATCCTTGTTCCCAAAAAACTCAAATTATCTGCAGTAAAGGACCGGTTGCTGCTTGTCTTTTTAAAAAAATTTCTATTCATTGGTCGGGCGCAGTGGCTCAGGCCTGTAATCCCAGCACTTTGGGAGGCCAAGGCGGGGGGATCATGAGGTCAGGAGATTGAGACCATCCTGGCTAAGACGGTGAAACCCCGTCTCTATGAAAAATACAAAAAATTAGCCAGGCATGGTGGCAGGTGCTGTAGTCCCAGCTACTCAGGAGGCTGAGGCAGGAGAATAGTGTGAACCTGGGAGGCGGAGCTTGCAGTGAACCGAGATGGTGTCACTGCACTCCAGCCTGGGCGACAGAGCGAGACTCAGTCTCAAAAAAAAAAAAAAAAAAAAAAAATTCTATTCATTGTGGACCAACAATTTTTAAGATACAATTAAGTTTCTAGTCCGGGTGCAGTAACTTGTGCCTGTAATCCCAGTGCTTTAGGAGGCTGAGGCAGGAGGATTGCTTGAGCCCAGGAGTTCAAGGTTGCAGTGAACTGTGATCAGGCCACCTGGGGAACAGAGTTAGAATCTGTCTTTAAAAATAACAATAATTTTTATAAAGTTTCCAGAAAAAAAAAGCATACAAAATAAAATCCCAAATGTTTCATTACTAGAGTCGACAGACATAAAATTATTCTGCTAAATTGCTACACAAGTTCCTAAATGCTGTTTTCTTTTATTATCTCAATCCCAGCAGCCCTGTAACTACACTTTAAGCAGTACTGCTATAAACTCCTACCACACAGAGAGGCATTGCTGCACATTTCTTAATCTACGACTGTGCTTTATCCGGGAAGAGCAGGCATTTTTTTTGTATTTTTATTTACTCATATCTTTCTTTTATCCAGACACATTTTCCACAGGTTAAAGTCCGTGCAAACCTTCCTGGCCTCCTGCCACTCACAGCAATCTTGATCCATCTTTGAGATTCCTCACTTCATTCCTAAAAAAACTAATGATCTGCCCCAAATTATATATTAACTGTGAAACTTTGCATTTTCTAGTAATTTATTTCTCCCTTTGGTTCCAAATATTTCAATTCCTTAAAAGAAAAACAAACAAACAAACAAAACAGTGCTTAAAAGTACTTTGTGTCTAGAATTATAAGGGAGACTTTAAAAAGTATCATTGTGTTTGTGATAAATACTCTTAGAAAGGTAATGAGTACCCAGTCACTGAAGGGTGGTGTCTGCCTTTTATTTTTCCTTTCAGGCTGGGATAGGGATAGTGTGTGGGTGGGTGGGCAGTGTTCCCACACAGCTAGCCAGAGAAGGGACCAGGGAGCTGCTACAGTCCCAGTTCCACTGTCTTGGTCCTGAAACCTGAATGGAGGCCGGGCACAGTGGCTCACGCCTGTAATCCCAGCGCTTTGGGAGGCCGAGGCGGGCGGATCACCTGAGGTCAAGAGTTCAAGACCAGCCTGGCCAACATGGCGAAACCCCGTCTCTACAAAAATACAAAAATTAGCCAGGCATGATGGCGGGTACCTGTAATCCCAGCTACTCAGGAGGCTGAGGCAGGAGAATTGCTTGAACCTAGGAGGCGGAGGTTGCAGTGAGCCGAGATCATGCCATTGCACTCTAGCCTGGGTGACAGAGCGAGACTCCATCTCAAAAAAAAAAAAAGAAATGGAAGGAAGTCTGATGTTTCCTCAGAACAAATGCTCACTGGCACTCTAGCTGGACCTGCTCCTGGGCAAGTGCTACAAAGAAAAACACCTCTAAGGTGGTGGGAAGAAGAATGAGACACTGAGAAAAAGGGGGAATACAGTGCTGCTGGGAATGGTTAGGTAACTGATGGCTCCTGCCCTCCCTCAAATTTCTAACATAAAAAGATATTGGTACTGGGAAGAGAAAAGAAGAACACCGTAACAGGCTGGCTGCAGTGGCTCACGCCTGTAATCTTGGCACTTTGGGAGGCCGAGGCGGGTGAATTATTTGAGCCCAGGAATTCCAGACCAGCCTGGGCAACATGGCAAAATCCCACCTCTATTAAAAAATACAAACAAAGTTAGCCAGGCATGGCGGCCCCTTGCCTGTAGTCCCAGCTACTTGAGGGGCTGAGGTAGAAGGATCACTTGAGCCCAGGAGGTCGAAACTGCAGTGAGCCGAGATCACACCACTGCACTCAGGCCTGGGTGACAAAGTGAGACCCTGTCTCAAAAGAAAAAAAGGAACAACAATAAGAATACCATAACAAATAAATATTATTTTTGGTGCATTGACAATTGTGTATAAATCAACGCTTCAAATAATATGAGAACAGAAGGATATCAATTTGTTGGTTGCTGACCAATATTATCAACAGTTGAAGGCTTTACTAACAACCAACCGATGACTTGGCAGGTCTCTCAAACGAGGGGAAATAAAGAATTTTATGAATTCTCAAAGATGGAAAATAGAAAAGTGATGACCACACAGCCTTCAAAACTTGCCCAATACCTCTAATATCCATGGCAATCAGTTGCTCATGTAAGGAACCAGCATTTTGTGGAGTAGTAGTTAATGATGACAACTGAAGAACAGAGAATAAACTTAAATTCGACAAAGATATGAAAAGTTATTGAGGCACAAGTCCAAAGGATATAATAAAGAAAAAAGAAAAAAAAGTTTTGAAAAATTAAAATGTAAATAAAGATGTGGTGGGAGATCTATCAGGGAAGTTCAGGAAGAACCAAGCAACTCACAAACCACCCTCGGGCTGGATGCGCACAGCCTGCCCAGTCCCATCCAGGTAAGGCCGGACAGGTGGCTCCTCAGGTGGCAAGAGGCGAGCGAGCGGCCCAGGTCATACACCGGGCCCCTGGCGCCCTCACCCCGGACAGGAAAGGCGCGCGGGATTCAGCCCAGCCGAGGGAGGGAACGCTAAGACTCAGCCGGTCCGGGCGCGCCGTTCTGGCCCCAGGGCCCGCGGGTGCTGCAGGTGGCCACGTCCAGGGCGGTAGGTGGGGCCTGCCCACACGCCTCCCGAGGCCGGGCCCCGGGACTCAGCGAAACCCAGTCAGACCCGCGCCCCACGCCCGCCCCCAAGTCACCTTCTGCACGCTGGAGCCGCAGACCCGCGCCGCCCGGTCATAGACGTGGCAGCGGATCACAGAACTGCCCACATCCAGCCCCAGCACGAAGCCGGCGTGCCGCGGCTCCTGCGCTCTCTGCCCCGGGTCCGTGAGCAGCCCCGACATCCCGATCCCGCACGCCTCTCCGCTACAGCTGCCTCCCCAGAGGGCGCGCTATAAATCCCGATGCTCCAGAGACCCAGGGCGCCGCGCAGGGCCGCCGCCCCCTACCCGGGCCCCAACCCGACTCCGCCGGAGAGCCTAGAGGGGCCCGGCCCCTGCCGCGGGCTCCACCCCGACGCCGTGACGTCACGGGCGCGCGCCGGCGGCCGCGCGGGAGGGGTGGAGGTGAGCGGGTTTGTGCCGTGCTCTGGAGCCCCAGATCGCCAGGCATGCTCAGCCTCCAGTCGCCGGCCGCGGTTGGATTGACTTGGCCCTTAACTCTTTCTTTTCTTTTTTTGAGACGGAGTCTCACTCTGTCGCCCCGGCTGGAGTGCAGTGGCGCGATTTCGGCTCACTGCAACCTCCGCCTCCTGGGTTCAAGCGATTCTCTTGCCTCAGCCTTCCGAGTAGCTGGGATTACAGGCGCGCTCCACCACGCCCGGCTCATTTTTGTATTTTTAGTAGAGAAGGGGTTTCACCATGTTGATCAGGCTGGTCCCGGTCTCCTGATCTCGTAATCCGCTCGCGTCGGCTTCCCAAATTGCTGCGATTGCAGGCGTGAGCCACCGAGCCCGGCGGCCCTTAACTCTTAATTTTTTCTCTTGCGTCTCCAGCTTTCTGAGAGGCAGCGCCGGCGTTTCTTTTAACCCTAGCTACATTTGAAGAATCTCTATTAAAGAAAAATAGCTACCCCATATGCTAATCGTAAGGAGAGAAGTATAGGCTAGTTTATATAAAAATCTCAAAAAGTTTCGAGGTGCCATAAGGCACATTTATTCATTTCTCAACTATGATTATGACTTGAGGGCTGGAGAAATTTTTATCTCTGAGTAACTTTGGCAGACTAACCTGTGTCTCTGAGTTCGTGCAGAATTTTTCAAGCTTAAAACATTTGTAGAGGTCACTACCATATATGGTTTCCATTTTTTTGCTAACATTTTGGGTGCGACTTTATTTCAGTATTATTAAATGCACAGCCATTGAATATGCTAGAGTTAAAGTGCTGTTTTTCAAAAATGAAATAAAACAAGTGACATAAAAAATTCAAAATTTGGCCAAAAGTATTAATATTTATTAACAAACTGAGAGTTCCCCACGACTTCTCTTCCCAGAAAACCTGGTAAAGTTTGCACCCAGTACAAAGCGGTAAATATTTGCTAAATGAAATACGACGCAAGGAAGAAGACTTTTCCCAGCCCTCTAGTGAGAAAGAAAGGAGAAAGCTTAAGGTGGCTGCTTTGACCATCATGCTCCACTCCAGCGGTTGCTTTTTTTGGAATCTGAAAGCCTCACAGAGGCCATTTACCTTTTGTTGCTGCCCAAGGGGATGGGCTCATTTTGGCCAGACACTTGGCCAAAAGGAACAAGGCGTCCTGTGGAAATTTTGAGATTCTTGCAGCTCAGGTTCCTGGGCCTGGAGCTTTCCCGGGGAGGGTCCTGATCTGCAAGGAGTGGGGAGGTGGCTCCACCTGCGCCACCCACCTCTCCACTGCCACCAGCAATCTGTGAAGCCGGGGCCTGAAAATATTCCTTATCTTCTTTTTGTAAAATTAGCAAACATATGAATATATGTTTTGTGTGAAAACGTTTAACAGTGCCAACTGGTATATCAGTTAAAAAGATAATCATTTTGACTGGGCGCGGGGGCTCACAACTATAATCCCAGCACTTTCGGAGGCCGAGGCGGGGGGATCACTTGAGGTCAGGAGTTTGAGAGCAGCCTGGGCAACGTGGTGAAACCCCGTCTCTACAAAAATACAAAAATTAGCCGGGCATGGTAGCGGGCTCCTGCAATCCCAGCTACTGGGGAGGCTGAGGCAGGAGAATTACTTGAACCCGGGAGGTGGAGGTTGCAGTGAGCCGAGATCGTGCCACTGCACTCCAGCCTGGGCGACAGAGCAAGACTCTGCCTCAAAATAAATAAATACATACATAAATACATACATACATACATACATACATACATATATACTCATTTTGAATCAAAACTTGTTTTAGACAGGGTCTTGCTCTGTCACCCAGGCTGGAGTGCTGTGGCACCATCTCAGCTCACTGCAGCCTCGACCTGCCAGGCTCAGGCGATCCAACTGCCTTAGCCTCCCATGTAGCTGGGACTACAACCACCACGCCCGCCTAATTTTTGCATTTTTTTGTAGAGACTCTGTTTCGCCATATTGGCCAGGCTGGTCTTGAGCTCCTGGCCTCGAGTGATCCTCCCACCTTGGTCTCCCAAAGTACTGGGATTATGGGTATGAGCTATTGTGCCCAGCCAAATCATTCTTTTTTTTTTTGTTTTTTTGTTTTTTGAGACGGAGTTTTGCCCTTGTTTGCCCAGGCTGGAGTGCAGTGCTGCGATCTCGGCTCACTGCAACCTCCGCCTCCCGGATTCAAGCGATTCTCCTGCCTCAGTCTCCCAGGTAGCTGGGACTGCAGGCCCTTGCCACCATGCCCAGCTAATTTTTGTATTTTTAGTAGAGACAGGGTTTCACCATGTTGGCCAGGATTATCTGGATCTCTTGACCTCATGATCCGCCCGCCACGGCCTCCGAAAGTGCTGGGATTACAAGCGTGAGCCACTGGGCAGGGCCAAGTCATTCTTTTGGCAAAATTGTCCTTTAATCAACTTGCTTTCAGACAATTTGACAAAATTGGCTCTTTGGCCATACAACGTGAAGCTTGGAACATACACCTGGAAGAGTATGTTTTTTTTTCTTTGTACCCTGTTCAACAGTACTGATTTGTTCCAAGTGGCCTCAAGGACTGACTGCCTTCACCAGTGCTGACCATTTTGGTCGTGTGTGTGTGTGTGTGTGTGTGTGTGTGTGTGTGTGTGTGTGTGAATTATTGTAATTCGAAATAAATGACTAATGGGTCCAGTACTTGTCAGGGTTCTCCAGAGAAATAGAAACAATAGGATAGAGAGAAAGAGAAAGAGAGTTTTATTATTTTAAGGAATTGCTTCATATGATTGTGAGGGCTGGCAAGTCCTGGATATTTGTGGGGCAGGCTAGCAGGCTGGAAACTCAAGAAGAGTTTCTATGTTGCAGTTTTGAGGGGACTTCCTTCTTTGGGAAACCTGTTTTTGTTCTTAAAACTTAAAACCAATTGTATGAGACTCACCCAGGTTATGGAGGGTGATCTGCTTTACTCAAAGTCTACTAATTTAAATGTTAATTATTTCTAAGAAATACCTTCACAACAACACCTAGACTGGTGTTTGACCAAACAGCTGGGCATACAGTGTGTCTAACTAGCCTAGCCAAGTTCACACATAATAGTAACCATATCAGTTCCCCATTCACAACAGAGAAAACAGCTTTGTATTACCTGATGTTAATATTTAGTATATTTCTCAAAGTGATATTTCTTGGCTTCTTGAAACCTGACACTTCCATAATGATCCTTCTAATAAATTCAAATAAATTATATTGAGTATTATCAAATCATAGAATTTGAAAACAGGGGCCTTAGAAACCACTTAATCTAGTGTTTCTCAAATTGTTTTCAGATCCTGAACAACTTTGGGGCCCTAATGAATACTATCTTCCCAAGAAGATGCTTATACACACAAAATTTTGCACATAACTTCAGGTGCTGGGTGTTGGGTAAAGCAAACATGAAGATCTCAGATAAAAATCAAGATCTTATTTCACTGTTGAGTAGGAGAGGCCTGGGGGAACAAAGAGATACCTGTTTCTCCCACTTTCTTTGTTCTCTGTCAGCACCTCCAACCCTGTTCTTCTCTAAGGGAAAGGAGTATATGGGCAACATGGCACAGGGCTCAGAGGCTTCTAACGCCCTTTGATAGCTGCTCAGTCATTCTTTTTAATTTTTTAAACATTTTATGGATACATAGTAGGTGTATATATTTTTGGGTTACATGAGATATTTTGATACAGGCATAATAATCACATCAAGGTAAATAGGGTATCCTTTATGTCAAGCATTTATCCTTTGTGTTGCAAACAATCAAATTATACTTTTCTATTTTTAAATGTACAACTAAATTGACTGTATCAAAAAATAGTCGACGTTGGTGTGAATGTGGTGAAAGGGGAACACTTAGACTGCTGTTGGGAATGTAAATTAATACAGCCTGTAAAAAACAGTGTGGAGATTCCTTAAAAGAGCTAAAAGTAGATCTACCATTCGATCCAACAATCCCACTGCTGGGTATCTACCCAAAAGAAAATAAGTCATTATATGAAAAATACACCTACACAAATATATTTATTACGGCACAATTCACAATTGCAAAGATATGGAACCAACCTAAGTGCCCATCAACTAATGGGTGAATAAAGAAAATGTGGTGTGTATATATATATATATATATACACACTATGGAATACTACTCAGCCATAAAAAGAAATAATGTAAGAAATAATGTCTTACAGCAACTTGGATGGAGCTGGAGGCCATTATTCTAAGTGAATTAACCCAGGAATGGAAAACCAAAGAAGTAGGAGCTAAGTACACAAAGGTACACAAAGTCATATAACGGACTTTGGAGACCCAGAAAGGGGAGGGTGGGACGGGGGTGTGTGATAAGAAGCTACCTATTGGGTACAGTGTACACTACTCAGGTGACTGGTGCACTAAAATGTCGAAATTCACCACTATATAATTCATCCATGTAACCCAAAACCACTTGTACCCCAAAAGCTATTGAAATTTAAAAAATGTGATTTTTAACTATAGACACCCTGTCGTGCTATCAAATACTAGATCTTATTATTATTTCTATTTTTTTGTACCTATTAGCTATCCCCACTTCCCCCGGCCCTACCCCTCACTCCTGTCCACTACCCTTCCCAGCCCCTGGTAACCATCCTTCTACTCTCTATCTCCATGAGTTCAATTATTTTAATTTGTAGCTCAAATTAAACTGAGAACATGTGACGTTTGTCTTTCTGTGCCTGGCTGATTTCACCTAACATAATGACCTCCATTTCCATCCAAGTTGTTGTAAATGACAGGATCTCATTTTTTTAATGGCTGAATAGTACTCCATTATGTGTAATACCATATTTTCTTTATCCATTTCATCTGTTGATGGATGCTTAGGTTGCTTCCAAATGTTGGTTATTGTGAATAGTGCTGCAATAAACATGGGAATGCAGATAGCTCTTCGATGTACTGATTTCCTTTCTTTGGGGTAGTGCATTGTTATTGATTCAGAGGCCACTGCTGCTGTGTGCTGCATTACCTGGTGGCCTTATCCTTCATCTGACCCAGCTGCTACATCTTAGATTCTGGGCTGGACTGCTCTCTCAGGCTCTTTTTCCACCACTGCCACTTCTTACAACACATTACCCTCTTAAGCAGGCCCAAGATTACAAATCCTTGTACCAGCCTCCCACAATCTCAAGAAATTTGATTGCAGCTCCTCGGGGCTGGATCAGAAATGATGTGAAGGTCATCATTCCCTGTCACACCCCAAAGGGAAATGAATGGTACCTCAGGACTGAACCCAGTGACCTCAATGCCCTCCTTCCTCCAAAGAAACTAGTCAGTGTCCCTTCCTCCTAGGGTGACCAACAACCCCAGTTTTCCCTTGATTGAGGAATCTCTTGGACCACAGGACTTTGACTGTTAAAATCAGGAGTTGGTAGGGCAAGCTGGAAGAGTTGGTCACCCTACTCCTTTCAGAAGCTGCAAGTGCTCCTACCAATGTTTTAGGGCCCAATCATCATTCCAACCTCCTCTACACTAGTCTTCCTAGAGGCTCTCGGGTTCTGCAAGTAACTTCCTTTGGGGACTCTGGCTACATCATGTTTTGGTGTCAGTTGCTGGTTTTAGACAGTGAACTCCTTCAGAGCAGGGATGGGGCCTTAGTCTTTTTTCCTCAAGGCACAGAAAGTATTCAATGACTTGGCCGAGCGCGGTGGCTCACCCCTGTAATCCCAGCAGTTTGGGAGGCCAAGGCAGGTGGATCACTTGAGGCCAGGAGTTCAAGACCAGCCTGCCCAACATGGCAAGACCCCATCTCTACTAAATATACAAAAATTAGCTGGGCATGGTGGCCCATGCCTATAATCCCAGCTACGTGGGAGGCTGAGGCATGAGAATCACTTGAACTCGAGAGGCAGAGGTTGCAGTGAGCCAAGATCGCACCACTGCACTCCAGCCTGGGCGATAGAGCAAGGCTGTCAGAAAGAAAGAAAGAGAGAAAGAGAGAGAGGGAAGGAAGGAAGCAAGGAAGGAAGGAAGGAGAAAAGAAGGGAAGGAAGGAAGAAAGAGAGGAGAAGAGAAGAGAGAAGAAGGAGAGAGAAAGGAAGGGAAGGGAAGGGAAGGAACAGTATTCAATGACTGAATAAACAAACAAATATGTACAAGTCCTTACCAGACCTCATCTTCTGCCTGACTTGGCCACAAGACACAGAGGGCACTGGGCCCTTCCTAATCTCTGCACTATGCTGGGCACATTGTAATGTGACCACCAATGCAGATCATCCAACCTGAACAGAAGGCCTGGGGTTGAGCTAGCTTCCCTGAATAACCACATGAATATTAAGCCACCTCCTTTTTCTTAACCCCTGTTTTATGAGCCCTGCCTCTTTTGGAGTGGACCGCTGTCTCAATTTCCTGATTTGACTGTCTGGAGCCCAGACCCCTCTGCAGGACAGAGGTAGATGAGCTGTGGTGTTAATGAAGCTTAAGCTTCAGGCCCCTCCCTGGCATGGGCCCCTGCCAAGGCCCTGAGAAGAGCCCTAGCAAACTGTTCACAGTCTATGCTTTAAAGCATTTGAAAAGTGAAATATTTTTGTTTGTTTCCTTGAAGGGGGTTCCCCAAGTTTTACAAGCTTCAGGTCCTGTAAAACCTTAATTTTTCCCCCCACTTATATACTCTTCAGAAATTCATCCTTTTCTAAGGCCTGGACTCCCTCTCCTGGATCCCCACATTGTGGTCTGGAAGGCTGCCATGTACTCACTCTGAGTACCAGAACTCCCCACTCACCATTCTGAAGCCCCTGGAGCGTGATACCTGCTGAGACTGTCTGTCCTCCCTTGACAACTGTTATATGTAAAATGTTTGTTTTTCGGTACTGCAAGGAAAAATCAACATTTAGACAAAAAGTTTCCTCAGCAAAGTAATTTTACTTTCTGCAGAAAGGGTGTTGCTCCTTAGCAATCCTGCCATGAGAGCGCAATGAACAAAGGAAAAGCAGGCATATTTATTCCTTACGCATTGTGTGCTTACTGCTGTGTCTGATCTCTGTTGGCTGGAGCCAAACCTCACAATCTAAACTGAACCCAATTGGCTAACAGCTTAAAAACTTTTGTAAATAGGTAAAAGCAATGGAGAACAGAGGAAAAGAGGAAGTTGCTTAAAAAGGACTTAGAAAAGTACTAATATTCCCAAATAAGGAAGGGGCCTAGGCTGTGAGCTGGGACATGCCTATGAGCATGTCCAGCACAAATATCATCTTGGTTAAAGTACAAGGACATAGAATGTACTTATTCCCTTATGTCTAACAGCTACATAGGACAGGGCTTAACAAAGAGTTATTAAGAAAAAGCAAGAAGGTTTTGAAGAAAGTTAGTCTTTAAGAGAAACTATTATTTCTAACATTTATTATTATTATTATCCTCTAACAAGAAGGGAAACTTTGAAGAGGAACTTTTTACTTTTCACAACAACTCGAGTATTACAGTTGTAAACACTGGCTTCCGGGCCGGGTGCGGTGGCTCCCGCCTGTAATCCCAGCACTTTGGGAGGCCAAGGCAGGTGGATCACGAGATCAGGAGTTTAAGACCAGCCTGGCCAACATAGTGAAACCCCACCTCTACTAAAAATACAAAAATTGGGCGGGTGTGGTGGTGTGCGCCTATAGGCCCAGCTACTTGGGAGGCTGAGGCAGGAGAATCGCTTGAACCCAGGAGGCGGAGGTTGCAGTGAGCCAAGATCGTGCCACTGCATTACAGCCTGGGTGACACAGTGACACAGCGAGACTCTGTCTCAAAACGAACAAACAACAACAACAAAAAAACACTGGCTTCCTTCCTTGGCACCACCTCTTTCAGCAGGCTAATTCCCTAAAGACTCAACCCAGGCCCATTCCTCACCACTGAACAGTCCTAGCCTTGAAGGCTGGCCTTAAACACCCTTCTTCACTGAAGTCCTAGCCTGCCTTGCTGTTAAGCCCATTCACTTCCTGAAGTAGTCGAACCAGAAGGAATGAGACCCAGAAACTGCAAATTCTCAGGACCCATGTCCATCAAGATCTGAAGATAAAAGAGGACTTTGAGTCAGACCGAAATCAAGGGGAGAATTGGAAATTGAAAAGTAGAATAACAATACCAGAAGACCTAGACTAAAGGAAATTACTTCATAAATCAAACGAATAAACACTGAGTTCCTCATGCTTCCTAGAAACCAAAGCATGAAAGGGAGTATGAATTTTCTATCAGAGAGAAAGAAGTCATGTGAGTGATTGCTGTGCCGAATACTGCGTTTGTCCTTACACGTACAATCCTGTATGTTCTCTTACTTAATTCTCTCCAGAACCCAATGAAGGTCACTGTGTTGTTACAGTAGGGAATAACCCCTCAAGGCTGCACAGACAGTACGTGATGAAAGTAGGATCGTTTCCCCTATACAGTAGTTCTTCAGAGGGGCTGAAACATCCAGTGTTTCCAGAGGTAAACAATGAGGACTTACCCTGCCACCCAGATATGTTTATGCAAACTTGACAGCATAGATGCCACTGTGTCCGAGGCTGGCTTTTTCCAG
The DNA here is from genome assembly GCF_006542625.1 of Nomascus leucogenys. Taxonomy (NCBI): domain Eukaryota; kingdom Metazoa; phylum Chordata; class Mammalia; order Primates; family Hylobatidae; genus Nomascus; species Nomascus leucogenys. The sequence continues at coordinate 8,588,612 of NC_044388.1, read as the reverse complement.
CCTTCCCAGAGAGAGCTGAGTAGCGACTTGCCTGCCTAAATCTTAAGCGAGTCTGGGGGAAGTGATGGCGTCCCCATGGCTAAGCTGCAGGGAGCCTTGGAAAGGGTTACTGTTTAATCCAGGGAAACCAGAGTCACAAAGCCACACCTGGCCAATTATCTGCCCATCTCCGTGCCCTTAAGAGGCACCCAGTGTCAGAAACATGAGCAGGCTTCTTCCTCCCTCTCTTAAATTCTCCCCTCCTGAAGTGTATTGAGTGACAGGAAATCTTTTCATTCATTCACTTACTGATCTGTACAGGTCGTGGGCAGGAAGGAGCCACTTGGGGCGCAGGTTTTGTGGACTCACTTTTTATGTTTATGAACAGCCAAGGCCTGGAAAGTTCTAAAGAGAGGCCACTGCCTAAGAAGAGCATCCGTCGTCTCATCTTAGTCGCAATGTTTTACTTATGGTCAGATGCCTTTTCCTTAACTAGGGACATTGTAACATCTCAAGTGAGTGAGTTCTGTGGATTAAGAGTTAAACCACATTAGAGTTTGGCTGAAGACATTTGTGAATACATGGGTACAGATAAAACTTTATTTTTTGAGGCAAATGTTTGTATAAGGCAATTAAAATCCAAGGTAAAGAAAGATTATACAAGGCCAGGCACAGTGGCTCACCTGTAATCCCAGCACTTTGGGAGGCCAAGGCAGGCAGATCACCTGAGGTCAGGAGTTTGAGACCAGCCTGACCAACATGGAGAAACCTCGTCTCTACTAAAAATACACAATTAGCCGGGCACGGTGGCAAACGCCTGTAATCCCAGCTACTCAGGAGGGTGAGACATGAGAATCACTTAACCGGGAGGCAGAGGTTGGAGTGAGCCAAGATCGTGCTACTGTGCTCCATCCTGAGTGACAGAGCAAGACCCTGTCTCAAAAAAAAAAAAGAAAGAAAGAAAGAAAAGATTGATCCATAATTTTAATACAGCACATCTGAAAAAGTTGCAGTTTCCAGGCTGACTTTAAATGAGCTCTTAGTTCTGATAACATTCAGGCAGGATGTGTGGACCTAGGGACTTTGACCCTAGTGATACTTTTATGTAAAGCTAAGCATAATAAAGTACTTGATATGGTTGTTTGCAACCCAGACATTTATTCTTTTTTTTTTTTTTTTTGAGATAAGGTCTCACTCTGTCACCCAGGATGGAGTGCAGTGTCACAGTCTCAGCTCACTGCAACCTCTGCTTCCTGGGCTCAGGTGATCCTCCCACCTCAGCCTCCAGAGTGGCTGAGACTACAGGCATGTGCCACCATGCCCAGCTAATTTTTGTATTTTTTTTTTTTTTGTAGAGTGCGGTTTTGCCATGTTGCCCAGGCTGGTCTCAAACTCCTGGACTCAAGCCATATGCCCTCCTTGGCCTCCCAAAGTGCTGGGATTACAGGTGTGAGCCACTATACCCAGCCACATTTATTTATTTATTATTTATTTTAGATACAGGGTCTTGCTCTGTTGCCTAAGCTGGAGTGCAGTGGCAACATCCACGATCATAGCTCACTGCAACCTCCAAGTCGTGGGCTCAAGCAATCCTCCTGCCTCAGTCTCCCAAGTAGCTAGGACTATAGGTGCACACTGCCACACCTGAGTAACTTTTAAAAATTATTTTTTGTAGAGACAAGTCTCGCTATGTTGCCCAGGCTGCTCTCAAACTCCTGGGCTCAAGCAGTCCTCCTGACTTGGCTTCCCAAAGTGCTAGGATTACAGGCATGAGCCACCATGCCCAACCAGCAATGAGGACATTTAGTAGGCGTGTTCAGATTTTATCCTGTCAAGGAAAAAAAGCCCTACTTTAAAATATACTTAGTACAGACTATATTTCACAAATTGTAGCTCTAGCCCTCCATCATGCTTTATTACTATAAAGGAGAACAGAACTTAGAATGAATAAAACCTAATTGATTCAAATGCAAACGAAAGTAGAAATAAAGACTATAAGTAGTATACACTGAATTTTAACTGAAAAAGAATCATACTTGGCCGGGCATGGTGGCTCATGCCTATAATCCTGACACTTTGGGAGGCTGAGGCAGGCGGATCACCTGAGGTCAGGAGTTTGAGACCAGCCTGGGCAACATGGCAAAACCCCATCTCTACTAAAAATACAAAAATTAGCCAGGCATGGTGGCATGAGCCTGTAATCCCCACTACTTGGGAGGCTGAGGTGGAAGAATTGCTTGAACCCAGGAGGCAGAGGTTGCAGTGAGCAGAGATTGCACTATTGCACTCCAGCCTTGGCATTAAGAGAAAACCTCGCCTCAAAAAAAAAAAAAGAGAGAATTATACTCGATTCTCATTACTCACAGTAGTTATGTTCTATAACATCACTGGCAACCCCGAATTAGGAAATATTGAACCATTTTTCCTAGAGGAAATACAAGGTTAGCTTCCTGCAGGCCCCTGGTCACATTTTCTTGAATCGATCAATACACAACCTTGTATTATATGTGTTCCTGCTTAAAGACATCCTATTTAATACAGAGTTGGTTAATTAACATTGAACCTAGTATCTCCCCTGAACAAAGCTTATCTAACACATATTCTCTCCTACAATGACACAGCCTTCTTATGCTTAGGAACACTGGTGAACATTTTAGTACTACACTTGGAAATATTTTAAACAGTGAAATCACCAACAAAAAGCATAAAAATATCAAAAATGTGGCTCTAAACAGACACTGAAAAGGACACCGGTTTACATTGGGAGAACTGAAACAGGAAGGCACAGATCATCTTATTTGAGCTCAGCTGGGAACATGCATGTTGAGTGACTCAGATTTTTCACAACTGTATACACGTCCACAAATTACCCTGAAAACACTACAAGTATTTATTTTTTTAATGGAAAATGTTACATTGCACATTTGGGGGTTACAAATAAATGTTAGTGAGCAGACTAATTCGCAAACGGAGAATCAAAGAATAATGAGGATAAACGAACTGATAATTTCTTTCTTTCTTTTTTTTTTTTTTTTTTTTAGATAGAGTTTTGCTCTGTCACCCAGGCTGGAGTGCAACGGCGAGATCTTGGCTCACTGCAACCTCTGCCTCCCAGGTTCAAGTGATTCTCCTGCCTCAGCCTCCCAAGTAGTTGGGATTACAGGTGCCAGCCACCACACCTGGCTATTTTTTGTATTTTTTTAGTAGAAACGGGGTTTTGCCATGTTGGCCAGGCTGGTCTTGAACTCCTGACCTCAAGTGATCTGCCTGCCTCAGCCTCCCAAAGTGCTGGGATTACAGGCGTGAGCCAACACGCCTGGCTATAATTTCATTTTTAACATTTGAGAGTTCTGTAATCATCACCTAAAACTCTCCCTCTTTTAGATATATTATCTTAATATAGTATTAAGAAAAATCATGCTTGTTAAAATAAAGATAATAAGAAAAAACATTTTTGGTTGAAGGTAAAAAGATCTTATTCCAAGGCCGGGTATGGTGGTTCACACCTATAATCCCAGCACTTTGGGAGGCTGAGGAGGGCAGATCACAAGGTCAGGAGTTCAAGACCAGCCTGATCAACATGGAGAAACCCCGTCTCTACTAAAAATGCAAAATTAGCCGGGCATGGTGGCACATGCCTGTAATCCCAGCTACTTAGGAGGCTGAAGCAGGAGAATCGCTTGAAGCCAGGAGGTGGAGGTTGCGCTGAGCCGAGACCATGTCATTGCACTCCAGCCTGGGCAACAAGAGCGAAACTCCATCTCAGAAAAAAGAAAAAGAAAAAAAAAGATAAAGATCTTATTCCATTTGTATGCACCTATTTCTTTATTATATATTCAAAATTCAGGCATGATAAATAGAGAAGAACATTACCAGTGGTCATGAGAGAATCTTCAACACAGATGGCCTGACATGATTTAGTATGATTAAAACTTAATAGAATATTAGGAACTATGACAAAGTAATTCACATGTTGGGTTTCAGATGATTGAATTACAAGTAATTATAAAATCAGTTTGTTTTTAATTGTGTGTTTTATTTTAGTGAAGGAGAAAAATATTTTCATGAGCTTCCTGTTCATCTAAATAACACTCTTGAGTGCTAATGATCTTTTTATGGCTCAACTTCTTTTATCAATCCTGAGAAAAAAACAATAATCAGAGCGCTCAGGAACAGTCTAGTTTATAGCTCTGAAGTAGGCAGACAATGCCTTCCCCTGCCAAAGATGTCCAGGTCCTAATGCCCAGAACCTGTGAATGTGTTGCCTTACATGGAAGAAGGGATTTTGCAGATGTGATTAAATTAAAATCTTGAGATGGGAAGATTATCCTGGATTCTGTGTATGGGCTCAATATAATCACAAGGGTCTTTATAAGGATAAGAGGGAGGCAGAGCTTCCGAGAAGCAGCTGTGATGACAGAATCAGGGGTTGGAGTGATGGAATTGTTGGAAGGGGGCCATGAACTAAGGAATGCAGGAGAAAGCAAGGGATGAAGTCTACCCTAGAGTCTCCAGAAGGAACATACACCTGCCAGCACATTGATTTTACCCCGTAAGAACCATTTCAGACTTCTGGGCTCCAGAAATGTGAGATGGTAAATGTGTGCTGCTTTAAGGGATGAAGTTTGTAATAATTTGTTTGTTTGTTTGTTTATTTTTTGAGACAGATCTCACTCTGTTGCCCAGGCTGGAGTGCAGTGGCATGATCTCAGCTCAGTGCAGCCTCTGCCTCCCAGGTTCAAGCGATTCTCCTGCCTCAGCCTCCAGAGTAGCTGGGACTACAGGTGCATGCCACCACACCCAGATAATTTTTTGTATTTTTAGTAGAGACAGGGTTTCACCATGTTGGGCAGGCTGGTCTTGAACTCCTGACCTCAGGGGATCTGCCCACGTTGCCCTCCCAAAGTGCTGGAATTATAGGCGTGAGCCACCATGCCCAGCCAAGTTTCTAATAATTTGTAAATGCAACTCTAAAATCCTTAGGCAGAAGAGACTGTCTTCTGGCATGACAGCATGAGAAAGCCCATGGACCCACTCCCTAGTAAAACCAGTGAAATTATAAAAACAAAATACACAATTTAAAGCCTCTGAAAATTGTCCTAAGGTCAAACAGCAAATGAAGAAACATCTACACAAGAAAGTCTATGAAAATTCAGTTAAAAAGAGTGACAGTCTGAGATACTTGAACGGAGACAGCTTCCTCGGTCCCCTCCTCCTCACTAAGCCAGACAGGAACTCCAGTACAGGCAGAAGTCAAGAACACAGGGTTCCCGCCAGGTGCAGTGGCTCACGCCTGCAATCCCACCACTTTGGGAGGCCGAGGTGGGTGGATCACTAGGTCAAGAGATCGAGACCATCCTGGTCAACATGGTGAAACCCCATCTATACTAAAAATACAAAAAATTAGCCAGGCGTGGTGGTGGGCACCTGTAGTCCCAGCTACTCGGGAGGCTGAGGCAGGAGAATCACTTGAACCCAGGAAGTGGATTTTGCAGTGAGCCAAGATTGCACCACTTGCACTCCAGCCTGGCGACAGAGTGAGACTCCGCCTCAAAAAGAAAAAAAGAACACAGGGTTCCCTTTCCCCTCAACTGCCGCTGCCACTTAGGGGGATTTGTTCCCGGGAGGAGCACAATGTCAGCATTTTTCATCCTGTCTCCAGTTACCTGTTGTTGAAGCTCAGTTCCAGATAAGTGCAGTTCATCCCTGGAGTGGAGGCTGTACCTTAGGCGTGATACTACTGAGCCTACTGGGGCCCTGGTCATCCTTGCCCTGGGTCACAGGTGGTCATGGGTTGGGCAACTAGAACAAAGGCTCTCCATCAAGGAAAGCAAGTATCCTGTGCCAGGCATTCTTATTAAAAGCAAAACACGGGCAGGGCACGGTGCTCACGCCTGTAATCCCAGCACTTTGGGAGGCCGAGGCAGGTAGATCATGAGGTCAGGAGATCGAGACCATCCTGGCCAACATGGTGAAACCCCATCTCTACTAAAATTACAAAAATCAGCTGGGCGTGGTGGCGCACGCCTGTAGTCCCAGCTACTCAGGAGGCTGAGGCAGGAGAATTGCTTGAACCTGGGAGGCAGAGGTTGCAGTGAGCCAAGATCACGCCACTGCACTCCAGCCTGGGCGACAGAACGAGACTCCGTCTCAAAGAAAAAAATAAAAAAGCAAAACGCTTTGCCCACAGCCCCTAACCTCCTCATATGACATAGGATTTTGTCTTTGCTCTTGAGAGGTTAATAAGAAACAGGATGGGGTCTTGAAATTCAAAGGCATGCCAGGACAACCCTCCTTCAGGGACCCCAGCCGGCTGCATGTTTAAACATTATGGTGCATCCATGTGCATTTTTAAATTGACGTGAAGATTATACCAAAGATAATTTAGAGCTCCAATGGCCATTTTTTAGGATCATTCCAACTCCCAAGCTTGTTTTCCTTAGAATTAAATTAGAAGACCATGGCCAGAGTGTCAAACAGTTCAAAGGGGATGCACATTTTTTTTTTCCTGAGACGGAGTCTCGCTCTGTGGCCCAGGCTGGAGTGCAGTGGCACGATCTCCACTCACTGCAAGCTCCGCCTCCCGGGTTCACGCCATTCTCCTGCCTCAGCCTCCCGAGTAGCTGGGACTACAGGCGCCCGCCACCATGCCCGGCTAATTTTTTGTATTTTTAGTAGAGATGGGGTTTCACCGTGTTAGCCAGGATGGTCTTGATCTCCTGGCCTCGTGATCTGCCTGCCTCGGCCTCCCAAAGTGCTGGGATTACAGGCGTGAGCCACCGCGCCTGGCCAGAGGATGCACATTTTAATTGGCATCTCAAGATTAGAAAATGCATTCAGGACTCAAAAGTTGCCTTCCAGGAACATACTGTCTCAAAGCTAGCTGAGACCCCTTCCTCTCTAGAGCCTTCTGCTTCCTTTCCTACCACTCCTCCTCTTCTTTATCCTTCTCTAGATGAACTCCCTGAATTGACTAATACATCCCTTTTCTGCTGCGCTCTTCTTCTCTCCAGAGCCACCAACTTAGCTTTTAATGTTTGAAACTTCTAGGGAAGTTCCAGTCAGGGGAAGTGAAGTCATTAAAATATGCTATTCTGGTATACTGATTTCTTAAATTATAAACACTTAAGAGCAGGAGCAAAAAGGATCACTTTGACCTTCACGCTGTTTCTTAGCACAGAAAATGAAATTCCTATATGAAAGACATTCTCCCCATACTAGAAGGAAAGGCAACAACCTTATTTTCAAGAATGAGAAGTTGGCCGGGCGCAGTGGCTCACGCCTGTAATCCCAGCACTTTGGGAGGCCGAGGCGGGTGGATCACGAAGTCAGGAGATCAAGACTACAGTGAAACCCCGTCTCTACTAAAAATACAAAAAATTAGCCGGGCGCGGTGGTGGGCGCCTGTAGTCCCAGCTACTCAGGAGGCTGAGGCAGGAGAATGGCATGAACCCGGGAGGCGGAGGTTGCAGTGAGCCGAGATCGCGCCACTGCACTCCAGCCTGGGCAACAGAGCGAGACTCCGTCTCAAAAAAAAAAAAAAAAAAAAAAAAGAATGAGAAGTTGAAACAGAGAAGACAGCACAGACCTTGTTGAAATAACTCTTATTTTTAACTCTCCCCACATAATTTAGTAATATTTTCACAGTTTACTATTCTTTCTCCAATCCATTATATTGGTAACTGACTCTAACTTCTTCCTTGGGGTCTTCATTTCCTTCTAAGGGCCCCATTTATAAGTTTACATAAAACTTGTATCGTGTTTTTCTCCTGCTAATCTATCTTATATTGATTTAATTTTTTGAACCAGCCCAGAACCTAAAAGGATGAAAATGTAATTGTCTTTCCCTGTACTTTCTGGTGATGAGAAACAGACCCTAAAGCCTGGGACATCCTGCTCGTAATGAAGCCTACAGAAGGGATCCTGGGAGACCTGAAATTCTTACCAAAGTCAGCTCCTCCATATCTCTGTCTGTAGTGCTTGTCTGAGAGAAGAAGATAAACATTTTTGCTTGTCCCTTCTTTTCCAGATTTGGATTACCAGGATAAAAACATCAATATGAACTGATTATTTAAATTGTGACTCTTGTGAATTTGGTTCTGGGTGCCCATTGATTATTAATCCAAAGCCTCCCAAAAACAGACCTTGTTTTTCCCCTCTCCCTCTTTTGTGTAATTTGTTGAAAGGAGAAAAATTATAATACATTTTCCTTTCATTTTCTTTTGTGTCTTGAGAGCTTGGCTTTGTGACTAGTGAGAATAGGATATTCCCTCTGGTCTCCACCAGCCAGGGTCGGGGGTACAAATTGCTGGGCTTGGGTCAGGTTGTTAGCCAGCTGGCTAGGAGAACAAAACACAAAATGCCTCTTTGTCTAACCAAGCCAGCTCTCAGGGGAATTTGTCTTAATTGTCTCAAGCTTTGTTGCCTTGTGAACAATGAGGGTCTTTGCTTTCTTAGGCTATCTTGGGGAGAAAATTTGGATCTTCAGGGAGACTGCAATTTTTTTTTTTTTTGAAACAGAGTCTCACTCTGTCACCCAGGCTGAAGTGCAATGGCACGATCTCTGCTCACTACAATCTCCGCTTCCCGGGTTCATGCGATTCTCCTGCCTCAGCCTCTTGAGTAGCTGGAATTATAGATGCGTGCCACCACACCTGGCTGATTTTTGCATTTTTAGTAGAGATGTTTAGTAGAGATGAGGTTTCACCATGTTGACCAGGCTGGTCTCAAACTCCTGACCTCAGGTGATCCACCCGTCTCGGCCTCCCAAAGTGCTGGGATTACAGGCGTGAGCCACCGTGCCCAGCCAAGACTGCATCTTTTGCACCCTCTTTAGGGGCACTTCTCACATCCATGGTTAAGCCACAAAAAGCTTATTGGTTTAAGTGGCAATTGGACTAGGTATATCTTTGGAGATTTGGATTTTTTGTATCTAAAAGTATATTTCTAAAAGAGCTCTCATCCTAAACAACTGTCCTATTTGTACCTATGGCTTGAAGGAAGAAAATAAATGCTTTTGTAAATTAAGCATTCTCTCAGAAAAATAGGAAATAACCCAAATATTTTTCAAGTTTACATGACCTGGGATGAACGTTAGTAAATAAAAAGCTAGTTTAAGTCTGTTGGTTTAATTAAAACAGGCATGCGTTTAGAGTTGTTAACATTAACTATAATGCAGACACACAACTGCTTGTACCTGGATTTACTAATCAAAAAGCTCCTGTGGTTTAGGATGGTGTTATGGTTTGGTATGTCCCTGCCAAAATGTTGAAATTTGATCCCCAGTGTGCCAGTTTGGGGATATAGGGCTTTGTAGGAGGCGTTTGTGTCATACGGACAGATCCCTCATAAGCAGATTAATGCTCTCCCTCAGGGGTGAGTTTTCACTTGCGTGGGAATAGATTACTTCCTAAAAGAGTAGGTCGTTAAAAAGAGTGGATTCCTGAGTTTCTCTCTCTTGCTTCCTTTCTTGCTATGTGATCTCTTTGCACATGCAAGCTCCTCTTCTGCTTTCCACTATGAGTTGAAGAAACCTGAGGCCCTCATCATCAGTTGTAGATGCCCAATCTTGTACTTTCCAGTCACCAGAATCATGAGTCTAATAAACTTATTTTCTTTATAAACTACCCAGTCTCAGGTACCATAGCAAATTAAGTGAACTAAGACACATCGTAAAATTATAAATAAATTTAACCTATGAACAAATACACAATAAAAATAAATTGCTTGATGTGTGTCAAACATGACAGTTTTTAAAAGGAGAGAATTAAAAAGATCCATAACTTTTCTTTTAGGTTCTTTGTTCTGTGATGATTTTTGATAATTGTTACTAAGAAGAAAAATAACAAGATAATGACTAGCTTTGTTTAGTGTCTCATGAAATTTTTATGAACAATTCAAACATAATTTATCCATTTCTTTATTTTTAAATGTGAAGAAATACAAAATATGAAAAGACCCAAAATATACAAAAAATGAATATGGATATTGAATCAGTAATAAGAGGACTTCCATCAAAGAAAAAGCTCAGGACTTGATCACTTCATTGCTGATTTCTACCAAACATTTAAAGAAGAACTAATACCAATTATTTTCACTTATTCCAGAAAATTGAATAGAAGATAATCCTTCCAAACTCATTTTATGAGGTCACCAATATCACGATTCAAAAACCAGACAAGGACTCTGCAATTAAAAAAAAAAAACTACAGGCCAATATCCCTGATGAACATAGATGCAAAAATGATCAACAAGATACCAGTCAATTGAAGTTGATGGCACAAACAAGCCAAAACTACAAAGACCACAATAAGTACCTGACTCTTCAATGCCCAGACATTGATGGACATCCGTAAGCATCTCAATTCAGGAAAACATGACCTCACCAAGCAAACTAAATAAGGCACCAGTGACCAATACCAGAGTGATAGAGCTATGTGATCTTTCAGTCCCAGAATTCAAAATAGCTGTTCTGATGAAGCTCAACAAAATTCAAGGTAACACAGAGAAGGAATTCAGAATCCTATCAGATAAATTGTCAAATTGAAATAATTTTTTAAAAATGAAGCAGAAATTCTGAAGTTGCAAAATTCAATTGACATAATGAAGAATGCATCAGAGTCTCTTAACAGTAGAACTGGTCAAGCAGAAGAAAGAATTAGTGAGCTGGAGGACAGGCTATTTGAAAATACACAGAGGTGACAAAAGAAAGAAGAATAAAAGAGAATGAAGCATGCCTACAAGATCTAGAAAATAGCTTCAAAAGGGCAAATCTAAGAGTTATTGGCCTTAAGGAGAAGACATATATAGAGAGATCAGGGTAGAAAGTTTATTCAAAGAGGTAACAGAGAATTTCCTTAACCTAGAGAAAGATACCAACATTGAAGCAAAAGAATGTTATAGAATACCAAGCAGATTTTTTTTTTTCAGACAGGGTCATGCCCAGGCTGGAGTGCACTGGCACAATCATGGCTCACCACAGCCTCAGCCTTCCAGGCTCAAGCAATCCTCCCACCTCAGCTTCCCAGTAGCTAAGACCATAGATGCATCCCACTATACTTGGCTAATTTTCTAAAAATTTTTGTAGAGGCAGGGTCTCACTATGTTGCCCAGGCTGGTCTCAAACTCCTGGGCTTAAGATATCCTTCTGCCTCAGCCTTTCAAAGTGCTAGGACTATAGGTGTGAGCCATCACACCCAACCTACCAAGCAGATTAAACTCAAAGAAGGCTACGTCAAGACATTTGAAAATCAGACTCCCAAAATTCATGTGGCAGAATACACATTCTTCTCCTCACCACATGGATCATTCTCAAGGTAGACCATAGATTAAGTCAAAAAACAAATCTTAAAAAATTCAAAAAATTGAAATAATATCAAATATCTTCTCTGACCACAATGGAATAAAACTAGAAAGCAATAACCACTTTGAAAACTATACAAACACATTGAAATTAAACAATATGTTACTGAATGACCAGAGGGACAGTGAAGAAATTAAGAGGAAAATTTAAAACTGACTTGAAACAAATGAAAATGGAAACACAACATAGCAAAACCTATGGGATACAGCAAAAACATCACTAAGGGAAAGTTTATAGCAATAAGTGCCTAAATTGTAAGAGTAGAAAAACTTCAAATAAACAACCTAATGATGCATCTTAAAAACCTAGGAAAGAAAAAGCAAAGCAAAACCAAAATTAGTAAGAGAAATAATAAAGATCAGAGCAGAAATAAATTAAACTGGAATTTTAAAAAATCAACAAAACAAAAATTGGTTTTTTTGAAAAGATAAACAAAAGTGACAAAACTTTAGCCAGACTAAGAAAACAAAGAGGGGGCCAGGCGTGGTGGCTCACTCTTGTAATCCCAGCACTTTGGGAGGCCGAGGCGGGCGGATCACGAGGTCAGGAGATCGAGACCACGGCGAAACCCCGTCTCTACTAAAAATACAAAAAATTAGCCGGGCGTGGTGGCGGGTGCCTGTAGTTCCAGCTACTCAGAGAGGCTGAGGCAGGAGAATGGCGTGAACCCGGGAGGCGGAGCTTGCAGTGAGCCGATTTCGCGCCACTGCACTCCAGCCTGGGTGACAGAGCAAGACTCCATCTCAAAAAAAAAAAAAGAAAAGAAAACAAAGAGGGGCCTGGCATGGTTGCTCATGTAATTCTGGCACTTTGGGAGGCCAAGGAGGGTGGGTGGATCACTTGAGGTCAGGAGTTTAAGAACAGTCTGACCAACATGGTGAAACCCCTGTTTCTACCAAAAATATAAAAATTAGCCACGTGTGGTGGCACATACCTATAATTCCAGCTACTCAGGAGGCTGAGGCATGACAGCCACTTGAAGCCAGGAGTTGGAGGTTGCAGTGAGTAGAGATCACACCACTACATTCCAGCCTGAGTGACTGAGAGAGACTCTGTCTCAAACAACAACAATAAAAACAAAGAAGAAAGATCCAAATAAATAAAATTAGAGATGAAAAAGGAGACATTACAACCATACGACAAAAATTCAAAGGGTCATTAGATAATACCATGAGCAACTATATGCCAATAAATTGGAAAACCTAGAAGAAATTGATAAATTTCTACATCTACAACCTACCAAGATTGAACTATGAAGAAATCCAAAACCTGAATGTACCAATAACAAGTAACAAGATCAAAACTATAATAAAGTATCTCAGCAAAGACAAGCCCAGGACCTGATATCTTCACTGCCGAATTTTACCAACATTAAAGAGGAAACAATAGGCTGGGTGCAGTGGCTCATGCCTATAATCCTGGCACTTTGGGAAGACAAGGTGGGCGGATCACTTTGAGCTCAGGAGTTAGAGAAGAGCCTGGACAACATGGCAAAACCCTGTCTCTACAAAAAAATACAAAAATTAGCCAGGCATTGGTAGTTCACACCTGTAGTCCAGCTACTCAGGAGTCTGAGGCTAGAGAATTGCTTGATCCTGGGAAGTGGAGACTGCAGTGAGCCAACATCGTACCGCTGTACTCCAGCCTGGGCAACAGAGTGAGACCCTGTCTCAAGAAAAAAAAAAAGAAGAAGAAATAATACCAATCCTACTCAAACTATTTTGAAAAATAAAGAGGAGGAAATTTTCCAAACTCATCCTACAATGCCAGTATTAACCTGATACCAAAACCTGACAAAGACACATTGAAAAAAAAGACAACTATGGTCCAATAACCCTGATAAGCATTGATGCAAACAGCCTCAACAAACTACTAGCAAACCTAATTCCACAACACATTAAAAGTTTTCATCATGACCAAATGGGATTTAGCCCTGGGATGCAAGAATGGTTTGACATGTGCAAATCAATCAGTGTGATGTATCAACAGAATGAAGGACAAAAACAATACAGTCATTTCAACTGATGCTGAAAAAGTATTTGATAAAATTCAACATCCCCTCATGACAAAAACTCTTAAAAACCTGGGTATAGAAGAAACACACCTGAACACAATAAAAGCCATATATGACAGACCTACAGCTAGTACCATATTTAGCAGGTAAAAACTGAAAGCCTTTCTCTAAGATCTAGAATAAGACAAAGATGCCCACTTTAACACTGTTATTCAACATTGTATTAGAAGTCCTAGCTAGAGCAATCAAACAAGAGAAAGAAATAAAGAGCATCCAAATTGGAAAGAAAGAAGTCAAATTATCCTTGTTTGCAGATGATATAATCTTTTATTTGGAAAAAACAAAAGACTCCACCAAAAACCTATTAAAACTGATAAATTCGGCCGGGCGCAGTGGCTCACGCCTGTAATCCCAGCACTTTGGGAGGCCAAGGCGGGTGGATCACGAGGTCAGGAGATAAAGACCATCCTGGCTAACATGGTGAAACCCCGTCTCTACTAAAAATACAAAAAATTAGCCTGGCATGGTGGCGGGTGCTGTAGTCCCAGCTACTCAGGAGGCTGAATTAGGAGAATCACTTGAACTGGGAGGCGGAGCTTGCAGTGAGCTGAGATCGAGCCACTGCACTCCAGCCTGGGTGACAGAGCAAGACTCCGTCTCAAAAAAAAAAAAAAAAAATGATAAATTCAGTAAAGTTGCAGGATACAAAATCAACATACAAACATCAGTAGCACTTCTATACGCCAACAGCAAACAGTCTGAAAAAAAGAACCCAAGAAATTAATCCCATGCACAATAGCTACAAATAAAATTAAATAACTAGGAATTAAAGCAATGAAAGATCTCTACAATGGAAACTATAAAACATTGATGAAATAAATGGAAGAGGACACCCAAAAATGTAAAGATATTCCGTGTTCATTGACTGGAAGAATATAATGTTGTTAAAATAGACATACCACCCAAAGCAATCTACAGATTTAATGCAATTCCTATAAAAATACCAATGACATATTTTGCAGAAATAGAAAAAACAGCTAGGTGTGGTGGTACATCCCTATAGTCCCAGCTACTGGGAAGAGGCTGAGGCAGGACAATCATTTAAGCCCAGGAGTTTGAGACTGCACTATGCTATAGTCACCCTGTGAATAGCCACTGAACTCTAGCCTGGACAACATAGCAAAACACTGTCAAGAAAGAGACGGAGCAGGCAGGGAAGGGGGGAAAGAAAGAGAGAAGGAGAGAGAGAGAGAGAGACAAAGAAAGACAGACAATGCTAAAATTCATATAGTATCACAAACGACTCCAAATAGCCAAAGCATTCCTGAGCAAATGCAAAGCAAGGCTAAACACATTATACTACCTGATTTCAAAATATACTACAAAGCCATAGTAAGCAAAACAGCATGGTACTGGCATAAAAACAGAACACACAGACCAATGGAATATAATGGAGAACCCAGAAATATTCACACACCTACAGCCAAATGATTTTTTCTTTTTTTTTTTTTTTGAGACGGAGTCTCACTCTGTCACCCAGGCTGGAGTGCAGTGGTGCAATCTCGGCTCACTGCAAGCTCCACCTCCCGGGTTCACACCATTCTCCTGCCTCAGCCTCTCCGAGTAGCTGGGACTACAGGCGCCCACCACCATGCCTGGCTAATTTTTTGTATTTTTAGTAGAGACGGGGTTTCACCGTGGTCTCGATCTCCTGACCTCGTGATCCGCCCGCCTCGGCCTCCCAAAGTGCTGGGATTACAAGCGTGAGCCACCGCGCCCGGCCCAGCCAAGTGATTTTCAACAAATGTGCCAAGAACGCACACTGGGGTAAAGATAATCTCTTTAATAAATGGTACAAAAAAAAACTGAATATTCACATGCAGGAGAATGAGACCAGATCCCTACCTGTCATCTCATACAAAAAAATCAATTCAAGATGGATTAAAGATCTAAGTGTAACACCCAAAACTGGCCAGACATGGTGATTCATGCCTTTAATCACAGTATTTCAAGAGGCCAAGGCTGGAGAATCACTTGAAACCAGAAATTTGAGACCAGCCTGAGCAACATACCAAGACCTTGTCTCTAGTTTGTTGTCGTTTTTTGTTTGTTTGTTTTGTTATATTTTGTTTTATTTTGTTTTTTTTAGAATGGAGTCTCATTCTGTTGCCCAGGCTGGAGTGCAGTGGCACGATCTCAGCTCACTGCAACCTCCGCCTCCCGGGTTCAAGCAATTCTCCTGCATCAGCCTCCCAGGTAGCTGGGACTACAGGTATATGCCACCACACCTGGCTAATTTTTGTATTTTTAGTAGAGATGGGGTTTCACCATGTTGGCCAGGCTGGTCTTGAAATCCTGACCTCAGGTGATCCTACCACCTCAGCCCCCCAAAGTGCTGAGATTAAAGGTCTGAGCCACCGTGCCTGGCCCTTGTCTCTGGTTTTTACAAAACAAAATATTAGCCAGATGTGGTGCTGCATGCCTGTAGCCCAGGAGGTCAAGTTTGCAGTGAGCCACATTTGCATCACTGCACTCCAGCTTGGGTGACAGAGCAAGACTTTGCCAAAAAAAAAAAAAAAAAAAAAAAGAATAGAAAAAGAAAAAACAATCCACCCAATCCAAAGCTGTGAAAGTACAATAAGGAAACATAGGGGAAACCCTTCATGATATTGGGCTAGGCAAGGATTTTAAAAATAAGACTTCAAATTCACAGCCAACAAGATAACAAGTAAACAAATGGGATTACATTAAACTAAAAAGCTTTTGTGTAGCAAAGGGACGACCCTACAGAATAGGAGAAAATATTTGCAAACCATATATTTGACAAGGGTTAATATCTAGACTATATAAAGAACTTAACATAAAAACAAAAACCTGATTTTAAAATGGGCAAAGGATCTTAACACGTTTCTCGGAAGAAGACATACAAGTGGCCAACAGGTGTATGAAAAATGCTACATTTCATTAATCATCAGGGAAATGCAAACCAAAATTATGAGGACATACTGCCTCACGCCAATTAGAATGGTTATTATAGAACAGACAGAAGAGTGCTGGGCGCAGTGGCTCATGCCTGTAATCCCAGCACTTTGGGAGGCTGAGGCAGGTGGATCACCTGAGGTCAGGAGTTTGAGACCAGCCTGGCCAACATGGCAAAACCCCGTCTCTACTAAAAATACAAAAATTAGCCGGGCATAGTGGCACATGCCTGTAATCCCAGCTACTAGGGGGACTGAGGCAGGAGGATCACTTGAGCCCGGGAGGTGGAGGTTGCAGTGAGCCGAGATCATACTACTGCACTCCAGCCTGGGCAACAGAACAAGACTCTGTCAAAAACAAAAACAAAAACAAACAAACAAACAAAAAACAGAAGAAAACAAGTATTGGATGGAATGTGGAGAAAGGGAACACGTACACATTTTGGTAGGTTTTAAATTAGTACACCCACTGTGGAAAACAGTATGTGATTTCTTCAAAAAATTAAAAATAAAACTACTATATGATCCAGCAATCCCATTACTACTAGGTAAATGTCCAAAGGAAATGAAATCAGTAGATTGAAGAGATATCTGCTCTCTCATGTTTATTGTAGTACTTTTTTTCTATTTTTATTTTTGAGACAGAGTCTTGCTCTGTCACCCAGGCTGGAGTGCAGTGGTACTATCTCCGCTCACCACAACCTCCACCTCCCGGGTTCAAGTGATTCTCCTGCCTCAGCCTCCTGAGTAGCTGGGATTACAGGCATGTGCTACCATGCTCGGCTAATTTTTTATTTTTAGTAGAGATGGGATTTCACCATGTTGGTCAGGCTGGTCTCAAACTCCTGACCTCGTGATCCACCTACCTTGGCCGCCCAAAGTGCTGGGATTACAGGCGTGAGCCACCACGCTCAGCTGTAGTACTTTTTACAATAGCCAAGATATGGAAACAACCTAACTCTCCAACAATAGATGAATGGATAAAGAAAATGTGGTATATATACACAACGAAATATTATTCGGCCATAAAAAAGGAGGACACTGGAGGACTATAGGGAGAAGATTGCAGATAGGAGACAGGGTTGATGTGCAGCTCCCACTTGGACGAACAGAACAGCATGTGGAGACTCACACCACTGACTTTTGCTTAAGGAACCACTGCAGGAGCGCACCCAGAAAACCAAAAGAATTTACAGATCATTTGAGAGAAGAGAGAGGCCACTGCAAATTATCTGAGGCAGGCGACAAACTATGAATTCCCAAAGTAATACAGGTTATGGGAGAAAGATTTAACCTTATCTGGAGATATATAACCTTATCTAGAGATACATATTTAACCTTATTTAGAGATATATACCTTATCTAGATATATATAAAAGTAGAAGCACCAGCAGGAAGAGCCACATAGGCACTGCCATTCTCCAGCTCGAGCCCAGGGAAGCCAACCCTGACCATATTTCACAGGGCCTTCGGGGAAGGCAGCCAGTGGAATTTCAGAGGAGTCACAAGGTGAAAGAAGTTTCCAATTGAACTTTGTGATAATTTTGACTGGGTACAAACTGTTGAGCAGAATCTGGAGACGAATGGGAACTGCTGCAGAAAGGACAGCAGGAGTTGCAGCTGACAGTATGGCAGGCAGGGAGGGGCATGGCCTGAAAGCTGTGCTTGCTTTCCTAGCAGGGAAACTTATAGCCTGGGATTAGGTCTTAGTCCCATGTGTGGGCTACTTGGAGATAAGCTCAGTGCTGTTATTAGGACATGATCAGAGCAAGACTGGCCTCAACAACTGCATGGGAGCTGGATGAGGCCTATTGCTACCAGCTTTTCCACACTTCCCTGATGACAGAGGCAGCCATAATCCCCTGTGGAACATAATCCCATTAGCCTAAGAACCACCTCCCATCCCCCATAATGGCCATGGCAAGCCCCATCCAAGAAGAGTCTGAGCCCAGATCCGCCTAACCCTGCCCCAACCTAATGGTATTTCTCTACCTGCCCTGGTAGCAGATCGCAAAAGACATAAACACTTGGGAGCTTTATGACTCCATCCATCACTTGAGAAACCCGAATATGTGTCCTGGCCAACTTAGGGCAAGCTTATATCTCCCTTATTGCAGCTGGTGCTCTCTTGAAAGCACCTCCTCCTGGCTGGAGGCTAACTAACTCAAGATATTACAGCAGCTCATGACAGAATACCCCTGCTCTGAGGAAGGAGAAAACAACAACTAATTCCACTGCCTGCAACATCCTGGCTAACCAGAGGTCCTGAGTCTGTCCATGTGACAACTTCACTACCAGCATAGCCAGCATTCGAGAAAACCAGGGTACTAAACATATCTACAACCAAAGAGTCTCACAGAGTCTGCTTTACTCCCCTGCCACCTCCACCAGAGCAAGTTCTGGTATCCACGGCTGGGAGAACTGAAGACAGATCACATCACAGGACTCTTTGCAGACATTGCCCAGCACCAGCCCAGAACCTGGTAGCCCCGCGGGGTGGCTAGACCCAGAAGAGCAATAACAATCACTGCAGTCAGGCTTGCAGGAAACCCCGTCCCTAGGGGAAGGGGAAGTGTACCACATCAAGAGTCCACCCGATGGAACAAAAGAATCTGAAGAGCAGGCCTTGAGTTCTAGACTTTTCTGCTAAAATAGTCTACCCAAATGAGAAGGAATCAGAAAATAAATTCTGGTAATATGACAAAACAAGGTTCTATAACACTCCCAAAAGGCCACACTAGCTCCCCAGCAATGGATTCAAACCAAGAAGAAATATCTGAATTGCCAGATAAAGAATTCAGAAGGTTGATTATTAAGCTACTTAAGGAGATACCAGACAAAGGTGAAAACCAACTTAAAGAAATTTAAAAAAAATATATAGGATATGGATGAAAAATGCTCCAGAGAAATAGATATTCTAAAAAAAAATCACAACTTCTGGAAATGAAAGACACAATTAGTGAAATACAAAAATGCAATGGAAAGTTTCAAGAACAGAATTGAACAAGTAGAAGAAAGAACTTCAGAGCTTGAAGACAAGGTTTTTGAATTAACCCAATCAGACAAAGACAAGGAAAAAATAATTTTTCAAAAATGAACAAAGCTTCCAAGAAGTTTGGGATTATGTTAAACAGGCAAATCTAAGAATAATTGGTGTTGCCAAGGAAGAAAAGAAATCTAAAAGTCTGGAAAACATATTTGAGGAAATAATCAAGGAAAACTTTCCTGGCCTCACTGGAGACCTAGACATTCTACCCAATAATTGCAGAATGTACATTCTTTCCAGCAGCACATGGAACATTCTCCAAGATAGACCATATGATAGGCCACAAAACAAGTCCCAATAAATTTAAGAAATTTGAAACTGTATCAAGTACCCTCTCAGACCACAGTGGAATAAAACTGGAAATTAACTCCAAAAGGAACCCTCAAAACTATACAAGTACATGGAAATTAAATAATCTGCTACTGAATGATCTTTGGGTCAATAATGAAATCAAGATGGAAATGTAAAAATTCTTTGAACTGAATGATAATAGTGACACAACTTATCAAAACCTCCGGGGCACAGCAAAAGTGGTGCTAAGAGGAAAGTTCGTAGCATTAAACTTAACAAAAAGTCTGAAAGAGCCCAAATAGATGATACAAGCTCACACCTCAAGGAACTAGAGGAACAAGAACAAACCAAACCCAAACTGAGCAGAAGAAAAGAAATAACAAAGATTAGAGCAGAAATAAATGAAATTGAAAAAAAAATACAAAAGATAAATAAACAAAAAGCTGGTTCTTTGAAAAAACAGACCAAATTGATAGATCATTAGTGAGATTAACCAAAAAAAGAAGACAGAAAATCGAAATAAGCTCAATTGGAAACGAAACAGGAGATACTACAAGTGATACCACAGAAATACAAAAGATCATTCAAGGCTACTATGAACACGTTTATACCCAAAAACTAGAAAATCTAGAGGAGATGGATAAATTCTTGGAAATATACAACCCTCCTAGATTAAATCAGGAAGAAATAGAAACTGAACAGACCAATAACAAGTAGCAAGATTAAAATAGTAATTTTTAAAAAATTGCCAACAAAAAAAGTCCAGGACCAGATGGATTCACAGCTGAATTCTCTCAGGCATTAAAGAATAATTGGTTCAAAACTATTCCAAAAGATAGAGAAAGAGGGAATCTTCTCTAAATCATTCTACAAAGCCAGTATTGAGACAGGAGACAGCCAAATGCTGCCCAGGTCATTGTGCACATGGGGCTTGCCTAAACATGCCCACAGTGAAAAATTTTGTCCCCTAACACATGCACAGTAAGAGAAATAAATCATCGTGGAGTGGCTCAGACTAAGGGCCCATCTGTGCACTGGGAGAATTGTGTGGAGCCATCAGGAATTTGCACCTTATGCAGGAGGGCAAGAGCCTGTCCTCTTCAGCTCATGCGTGGTGGCCCGGTATTCAATCTGTGAGGTGGGAGCCTGTTGGCAGGACCCCCTCTTTTTTGCTGAGAGCTTTCTTTTAATAAATTCCACTCTCCTCGCCTTTCAATTTGTCCACATGCCTAATTTTTCTTGGCTATTAGACAAGAACCCAGCTTTAACTAAACTAAGGAACAAAAAAGCCCGCTTCAGTACCACCCTAATACCAAAACAAGGAAAGAACATAACAAGGAAAGAAAATTACAGACCAATATCTCTGATGAACATAGATGCAAAATTCCTCAACAGAATACTAGCTAACTGAATCAAACAGCATATCAAAAAGATAATACACCATGATCAAGTGGATTTCATACCATGGATGTAGGGATGGTTTAACATATGGAAGTTAATAAATGTGATATATCACATAAACAGAATTAAAAATAAAAATCATATAATCATCTCAACAGATGCAGAAAAAGCATTTGACAAAATCCAGCATCACTTTGTGATTAAAACCTTCAGCAAAATCAGCATAGAAGAGGCATACCTCAAGGCAATAAAAGCCATCTATGACAAACCCACAGCCAACATTATACTGAACAGGGAAAACTTGAAAGCATTCCCCCTGAGAAGGGGAACAAGACAAGGATGCCCGCTTTCACCACTTATATTCAACATAGTACTGGAAGTGCTAGCCAGAGCAATCAGACAAGAGAAAGAAATTAAGGGCATCCAAATTGGTAAAGAGGAAGTCCAGCTGTCCCTGTTCACCAATGATATGATTATATATCTAGAAAACCCTAAAGACTCATCCAAAAATCTCCTAGGTCTGATAAATGAATTCAGTAAAGTTTCAGGATACAAAATCAATGAACACAAGTCAGTAGACTGCTATACATCAACAATGATGTAGCTGAAAATCAAATCAAGAACTCAACCCCTTTTACAACAGCTGCAAAAAAAAAAAAATACAATAAAATATTTAGGAATATACCTAACCAAGGAGATGAAAAAGCTCTACAAGGAAAACTACGAAACACTGCTCAAAGAAATTATCAATGACACAATAAAATGAAAATGCATCCCATGCTCATGGATGGGTAGAATTGATATTGTGAAAATGACCATACCAATGCCAAAAGCAGTCTACAAATTCAATGCAATTCCCATCAAAATACCATCATCGGCTGGGTGCGGTGGCTCATGCCTGTAATCCCAGTACTTTGGGAGGCTGAGGTGGGGGGATCCCGAGATCAAGAGTTCGAGACCAGCCTGACCAACATGGTGAAACCCCATCTGTACTAAAAATACAGAAATTAGCTGGGTGTGGTGGCATGTGCCTGTAATCCCAGCTACTCAGGAGGCTGAGGCAGGAGAATCACTTGAACCCAGGAGGCAGAGGTTGCAGTGAGGTGAGATTGCACCACTGCACTCCAGCCTGGGCAACAGAGCAAGACTCCATCTCAAAAAAAAAAAAGCCAGCTCAAACCAACTAGAAGTAAGATGACAATGAAAGTGACCTCTGATTACCCTCACTGCTCATTATAGGCGAATTATAATGCCTTCACATGCTAATAGACATGCCCACCAGTGCCATGATAGTTTACAAATGCCATGGCAACACCTGGAAGTTACCCTATATAGTCTGTAAGGGGTAGAAACCCCTGGTTCTGGGAGCTCCTTGCCCCTTTTCCAGAAAACTCATGAAACAATCCTCCTCTTGTTTAGCATATCATCAAGAAATAGCCCTCAAATAGCCAGCTAGCAGCAACCCCCCCCACAGCACCGCTCTGCCTATGCTGTAGGCTTTATTTCATTTGTTTCCTTAATAAACTTGCTTTCACTTTATTCTCTCATCTCGTTCTTGAATTCTTTCCTCCATGAAGCCAAGAAAGGGTTGGCCTCCCAGGCTGAACACCAATTTTTCGGGTTCCCCTTTGTCATAAGGGTGCTCTCAAAAACAGAGGAGGTTGTGGTGAAAGGCAATTGGGAGGAGATTCAAGACACAGGCTAAACCATGGGCCAACTTGTCTGCAGGAGAGAACCAGGCAAAGACACAGCTGGGAGGAGCACCCTGGTGTCAGAACAAATATCCAATACTGACACCCAGACCTATCTCTTTGAAGGAGCCTGAATTTTACTGGATTAGGTTTCTAGATTAATTTATGCCCTTGTAAGCGCCCAAGGGGTTCACCTTGCACGATGGGTGGGCAGAGACAATTCATCAAGACAGGGGAATTGCAATAGAGAAAGAATAATTCACACAGAGCTGGCTGTGCGGGAGGCCGGAGTTTTATTATTACTCAAATCAGTCTCTGAGAATTCAAGGAGCAGAATTTGTAAGGATAACTTGATGGGTCGGGGGGCGGGGAAGCCAGCAAGCCAGGCGTGCTGATTGGCCAGAGATGAAATAATACAGAACCGAAGCTGTCTTCCTGCACTGAGTCAGTTCCTGGGTGGCGGAAGCCACAAGAGCAGATGAGCCAGTTTATTGATCTGGGTGGTGCCAACTGATCTAGCAAGTGCAGGGTCTGCAAAATATCTCCAGCACTGATCTTAGGAGCAGTTAGGGAAGGTCAGAATCTTTTAGACTCCAGCTGCATGACTCCTAAACCATAATTTCTAATCTTGTGGCTAATGTTAGTCCTACAAAGGCAATCTAGTTCCCAGACAAGAAGGAGATCTGCTTTGTGAAGGGGCTGTTACTGTCTTTGTTTAAACTATAAACTAAGTTTCTCCCAAAGTTAGTTCAGCCTATGCCCAGGAATGAACAAGGGCAGCTTGGAGGTTAGAAGAAAGATGGAGTCAGTTCGATCTCTTTCACTGTCTCAGTCATAATTTTGCAAAGGTGGTTTCACCCTCTAAGGCTTCTCTGAAAACAATAGAACAACTAGCTAGCAATTCATGGAGTTTAACAGAGGGGTGTAATCAGGGAAAGAAATGAGGCGAACACAGCCAAGTCCACTGCCCTGCCAGGGTGACTGTGTTCATCCCCACCTGGGCCTCCTTGAGGAGCAACATGAGAGGGTTAGTACTGCAGAGGGGCTGGGGGTGGGGGAGAAACTAGACTTCATTAAAATAGTCCAGCCAGTCACTAAACAAATAAACAGCAAATAACACCAACAAGCTCTGGAAGGGGTTGGGACAGACCCAGAGTGGCTACCATATGTTGTTTACAATGTATCTCACCTGTAATCCCTTTGGGAAGCAGAGGACGGAGGATCCCTGAAGCTGAAGAGTTGGAGACCAGCCTGGGCAATATGGTGAGACCCCATCTCTACAAAAGATACAAAAAATTAGCCAGATGTGGTGGTGTGCCCCTGTAGTCCCAGCTACTCAGGTGGCTGAGGCAGGAAAATTGCTTAAGCCCAGGAGGTCAAGGCTGCAGTGAGCCATGAGTGTGCCATTCACTCCAGCCTGGGTGACAGTGAGACCCTATCTCAAAAATAAATAATAAATAGGCTGTCCTGCCTGTGGAGTAACCATTCTTTTATTTTTTACTTTCTTAATAAACTTCCTTTCACTGAATTCTTTCTTGCTTGAGGTCCAAGAACCCTGTCTTGGGGTCTGGATCAGGACCCCTTTCTGGTAACAATCATACCACTGCACTCCAGCCTGGGTAATGGGAGTGAGACCCTGTCTCAAAAAATAAACAAACAAACAAATAAATAAATAAATATGTTCAAAGACCTAAGAGAAACCACAAAGAAGTAAAGGAAGTTGTGATGACAATGTCACACTAAATACAAAATATCAATAAAGGGATAGAAGTTATAAAAAGCACCAAAGGGAAATTCTGCAGTTGAAATTTGTAAATGGAAAAAATCACTGAAATGAAAAAAAAAGATTTGAGCTAGCAGATGAAACACTTAGTGAACTTGAAGATAAGTCGATAGAAATTACATAATCCAAAGAACAGGGAGAAAAAGAAATGAAAAATAATAAAGCCTCAAAGAAATGTGAGACACCATTCAGCACACCAACATATATGTAATGGGAATACCAGAAGGAGCAGAGATAAAGGAGCAGAAAAAATATTCAAAGAGATAACGGCTAGAAACATCCCATACTGAAAAACACCAACCTATGTATCTAGGAAGCTCAAGGGACTTCAAGTAGGATAAACGCAAAGAAGTCCAAAAACAGACCTTCGTAGTAGAAATACTGAAGGTCAAAGACAAAGGGATAATCTTCAAAACCACAAGAAAAAAACAGTTCATCACTTATAAGAGAACTCTAGGAAAATATAATTATGAAAGATAGCATAAATGTATATTTTGTTTTTCTTCTCTTATTTAAAAAGCAATTGTGTAAAATGTGTATATATTACTGAGCCTAAAACATATAGAAGTAGAATATATTTTTAATATATTTGCCAATAAAAACCCAAAGGAGGTGATTGGAAGCAAAGCTGTATTGAACTAAGTAAGTGACTACAGATGGTAAAATAATAATTATAACAATATATTACTTGGTTTATAACATTACTAGAGTCAACATGTACAACAAAACCAAAAAAGGAAGGGGGAAGAATAGACTTATATAAAAATAGTGCTTCTATATCTCACTTGAATTAAGTTAGTATAAATCTGAAGTTAATTCTAATTTAAGAAGCCCTTGTTACCTGTGGAGCGTGTCCAGTTTCTTGGCATCTCAAACAAAGAATTTGACAAAACGCACAAACAAAGCAAGTAAAGAATGAAGCAACAAAAGCAAAGATTTACTGAAAACAAAAGCACACTCCACAGGGCAGGAGCATAGGGGCTCAAGAGCCGAGTTACAGAATTTTCCGGGGTTTAAATACCCTCTAGAGGTTTCCATTGGTTACTTGGTGTACGCCCTATGTAAATGAAGAGGCTAAAGTGAAGTCGCAAAGTTATTTGCTTGGTGTACACCCTGTAGATGAAGAGGATATTTCCTGTCATAGCTGAAGTGTTTCCATTTGATTTAGTTCCAGGAAGTCCTTAGGTTCCCTGCCTCTAGGCCCTGTTCTTCTGCCTCATACTGAAAAAACAAACCTCAAAAAGTAGGAAAAAAATCACTATAGAAATTTAAATGCTTCATTAAAACATATTCACTTAATGCAAAATATAGCAGTAAAGGAAGAATAGAGGACCAAAAAAGAGATGAGACACATAGAAAATAAGTAAAATGGTAGACATAAATCCAGCCATATCAAAAATAGCATTCAATATGAATTTATTAAACTAATTAAGGGCAGAACTTGTAAAACTGAATTTTAAAAAACAAAATCTCACTATATAATATCTATGGAGAATATAATTTAGATTCAAAGATACAAATAGATTGAAAGAAAAAGGATGGAAAAAGATTTGCAAATCACCACCACAAGAATTGAAATGGCTATCCTAATATCAAACAAAATAAACTGTAAAACAAAAATGTTAGTAGAAATAAGAGGAAATTTATAATGAAAAAAGATAAGACTCAAATTGTTGCCAGAGAGCTTAGGTTGGTCTCCAGGTGCTGGTGAGACCCCAGCCCCAGGCGGGTGTTCCAGGTTCTTGAAACCATTGCGAGAAAGAATTCAGGGATGAGACAGAATAAAACAAAAGACAAGAAGCGGTTTTTTTTTTTGTCTTTTGTTTTGTTTTGTTTTGTTTTTGAGATGGAGTCTCGCTCTGTCACCCAGGCTGGAGTGCAATGGCGTAATTTTGGCTCACTGCAACCTCCACCTCCCAGGTTCAAGTGATTCTCCCATGTCAGCCTCCAAAGTAGCTGGAATTACAGGCATGCACCACCACACCCAGCTAATTTTTGTATGTTTAGTAGAGATGGGTTTTGCCATGTTGGCCAGGCTGGTCTTGAACTCCTGACCTCAAGTGATCCGCCCACCTAGGCCTCCCAAAGTGCTGGGATTACAGGTGTGAGCCACCAGGCCCAGCCAAGAAGCTTTTATTGCAAAGCAAAAGTATACACTTCAGAGCGAGAGTGGCTGAGGGTGTGCTCAGGAGGGTGAGTCACATGCAACAGAGTTTGGGTTTCTAATTTCATGGGCTGTTCTAATAAGGGAGTAGAACAATCATGAGGTCTTCTAGGAAAAAGGTGGCAATTTACTAGAATTGGGTTGCCACACATTTTAGGCATGCCCGGATCTGTCATGGCGTTGGTGGGTGTGTGCTTTAGTATGGTAATGAACATATAATGAGGTCTGGGGTAAGGCATGGATCAAATCCAGCACCATGGTGAACCCAGTTGGTCTCAATCAGGTTAGCACCATCCTGTTTGTTAGGGTCTTACCATCCCAGGCTTGTTCTTATCCTTGTAGCTAATTTTAACATCTCCTTTCTTGCTGCTACATGAAATTGCTGGGTGTTTCTTAATTAGAAGATGGAATAATGGCTGGGCCCAGTGGCTCAGACCTGTAATCCCAGCAGTTTGGGAGGCTGAAGTGGGAGAATTGCTTGAGGTCAGGAGTTTGAGACCAGCCTGGTCAACATAGTGAGACCCCATCTCTATAAAGGAAAAAAAAAATTAAGAAAAAAGAAGATGGAATAATTATTAGGTGCTTAGGAAAAGAAGGGGATTGCAGGGAAAACCCCTCTCCTTTATTTGGGTTTCCCTGGAAGGGTCATGGACAGGTCACCCAAACCCGAATTTTGGCAATTTTCTCTCCCTTATTTTGGGTTTTCTATTAACCTGTAGTTTCTTTGCATAGTTCCTGTTTTAGCTCTTTGGGGTTTTCCATCCTCCTGCCACCACCCAGTGCTATTCCTCTCTCTCAAAATTACTAGAATCAGGCAGTGTTACTACTGACCTTACAGACATGAAAAGATTATATAGGAATATTATGAATAACTGCATGCCAATAAATTAGATAATCTATGGGCTGCACACGGTGGCTCATGCCTGTAATCCCAGCACTTTGGGAGGCTGAGGTGGGTGGATCACTAGAGGCCAGGAGTTTGAGACCAGCCTGGCCAACATGGCAAAACCCTTTCTCTACTAAAAATACAAAAAATTAGCTGGGCGTGGTGGCAGGTGCCTGTAATCCCTGCTACTTGGGGGGCTGAGGCACTAGAATCGCTTGAACCTGGGAGGCAGAGGTTGTAGTGAGCCAAGATTGTGCTACTGCACTCTAGCTTGGGTGACAGAGTGAGACCCTGTCTCAAAAATAATAAATAAATAAATAAATAAATAAATAAAATAACCTAGATAAAATAAATTCCTCAAAGACACAAACTATTAAAACTGACTCAAGAAGAAATAGAAAATCTGAATAGACCTATAACAAATGAAGAAACTGAATTAGTATTTAAAAATTTAAAAACTGCCCACGAAGAAGTCCCAGGTAGCTTCCCTGCTCAGTTCTACCGACCATTCAAACATTTGCAGAAAGCTAATACCAGCTCTTCATAAACTCTTTCAAAAAATGGAAGAGGAAAAAACACTTCCCAATTCATTATATGAGGCACTATTACCCTGATATTAAAACTGTACAAAGGCAACACAAGAAACCTACAGCCAGGCGTGGTGGCTCATACCTGTAATCCCAGCACTTTGGGAGGCCGAGGCAGACGGATCACGAGGTCAGGAGATGGAGACCATCCTGGCTAACATGGTGAAACCCCGTCTCTACTAAAAATACAAAAAATTAGGCAGGGGTGGTGGTGGGCGCCTGTAGTCCCAGCTACTCGGGAGTCTGAGGCAGGAGAATCGCTTGAACCCGGGAGGCGGAGCTTGAAGTGAGCCAAGATTGCGCCATTGCACTCCAGCCTGGGTGACAGAGCAAGACTCCGTCTCAAAAAAAAAAAAAAAACAAGAAATCTACAGACCGGCCAGTCCCAGTGGGTCATCACTGTAATCCCAGCACTTTGGGAGGCTGAGGTAGGCAGATACTTAAAGTCAGGAGTTTGAAACCAGCCTGGCCAACATGGTGAAACCCCATCTGTACTAAAAATACAAAATTAGCTGAGTGTGGTGGGGCATGCCTGTACTCCCAGCCACTTAGGAGGCTGAGGCAGAAGAATTGCTTGAACCTGGGAGGCCGAGGTCGCAGTGAGCCAAGATCGCACCACTGCACTCCAGCCTGGGCAACAGAGCAAGACTGTTTCAACAACAACAAAAAAAAGAAATATACAGACCAATTTATTTTATGAGTATGAATGCAAAAGTCCTCAACAAAATACTAGCAAACAGAATCCAGAAACATATAAAACAAATTATATTCCATGACCAAGTGGAGTTTATCCCAGAGTGCAAGTTTGTTTTAACATCCAAATGTCAATTAATGGAATATGTTATATCAATAGAATTAATGTAATATATCATACCAATTACAAATAATCATCTCATTAAACACAGAAAAACCAGTGGACAAAATTCAACACCCTTTCATGATAGAAACATTCAACATGCTAGGAATAGAAGGAAAATTTCTCAACCTGATAAAAGGCATCTATAAAAAACCTAATTTAAAAATAGACAAAGGTAAGCCATGATCATGCCACTGCCCTCCAGCCTGGGTGACAAAACAAGACACTGTCAAAACAAAAAAAAAAGGACCAAAGATCTGAATAGATTTTTCTCCAAGGAAGGCCAATAATCACAATGAAAAGATGCTTGACATCATTAATCACTGGGGAAATGCAAAGCAAAACCACGATGAGATACCACTTTACATCCACTACAATGGCTAGAATAAAAAGGTCAGGTAATAAACTGGGCACAGTGGCACATGCCTATCACCCCAGCCCCAGCTACTTGAGAGTTTGAGATGGGAGGATTGCTTGAGCCCAGGAGTTTGAGCCCAGCCTGGGGGAAACATAGTGACAACCCATGTCTCTCTCATTCTCTTTCTCTCTCTTTTGTTTTTCTTTTGAGACAGGGTCTCACTCTGTCACTCAGGCTAGAGTGCAGTTGTGCAATCATAACTCACTGCAGCCTTCAGTGAGGGTCTTTGAGTAGTTGACTTTCTTAGTTTTTGAATACTCGAACACTCGAACATATCTTTATATAGCTTCACTTTTAAACCATAGTTGAGCTTAGTTAATAACGCTAGTTTGATGTTCTTTTCCTTTTTTTTTTTTTTTTTTTTTGAGACAGAGTTTTGCTCTGTCGCCCAGGCTGGAGTGCAGTGGTGAAATCTTTGCTCACTGCAGCCTCCGCCTCCTGGGTTCAAGCAATTCTCCTGCTTCAACCTCCTGAGTAGTTGGGATTTACAGGTGTGCACCACCACGCCCAGCTAATTTTGTACTTTTTAGTAGAGATGGGGATTCTCCATGTTGGCCAGGCTAGTCTCAAACTCCTGACCTCAAGTGATCCACCCACCTCGGCCTCCCAAAGTGCTGGGATTACAGGTGTGAGCTACATGCCTAGCCAGACAGTTACTTTATTTCTCTACTTTGGAAATACTGTTTCATTGGCTTCTAGCACTATTATTGCTAAGGATAAATCAGCTGTCAATCTAATTCTCATTCTTTTGAGGGTATCTGTCTTGTTTCTCAGGTAGTTTTTTTTTCTTTTTCCTTTTTTTTTTTTTGAAACAGAGTCTTGCTCTGTCGCCCATGCTGGAGTGCAGTGGCATGATCTCAGCTCACTGCAGCCTCCGCTTCCTCGGTTCAAGCGATTCTCCTGCCTCAGCCTCCTGAGTACCTGGGACTACAGGTGCATGCCACTATACTGGCTAATTTTTGTATATTTAGTAGAGATGTGGTTTCTCTGTGTTGGCCAGGCTGGTCTCGAACTCCTGACCTCAGACGATCCGCCCACCTCGGCCTCCCAAAGTGCTGGGATTACAGGCATGAGCCACCATGACCAGCCTACATATATTTTATTTTTTCATTCTGTTCTTCATTTATCTCTTTTTTTTTTTTTTTTTTTTTGAGATGGAGTCTCACTCTGTCACCCAGGCTGGAGTGCTGTGGCACAATCTTGGCTCACTGCAACCTCTTCCTCCCAGGTTCAAGCGATTCTCCTGCCTCAGCCTTCTGAGTAGCTGGGATTACAGGTGCCCACCATAATGCCTGACTAGTTTATGTATTTTGAGTAGAGATGGGGTTTCACTGCGTTGCCCAGGCTGGTCTCGAACTCCTGACATCAGGTGTTCCAAACTGCTGGGATTACAGGCATGAGCAACCGTGCCTGGCCATATATCTTAATAGCTCTTTCACATGTTGTGTTTATTGATCACTTTGTGCTATATTATGGGTGATGTCCTCAGCTCCATTTTCCAATCTAATCATCCTCTCTTGTGCTATGTCTCTGATCTAACCACTTAGTTTTAAAACTGACTATATTTTTTTATTTTCTAGAATTTCTACTTAAAATTATCTGTTCTTTATTATTACTATTTTATGTTATTCTTGCCAGAGAGGGTCTTTTCTTTGCTTTACCTATTTGATTATTTTTAACATATGGATCTGCTCATCTATGTCCCCACCCAAATCGCATCTTGAATTATAACTCCCACAATCTGCACCTGTTGTGGGAGAAGCCCAGTGGGAGGTGATTGAATTATGGGGGCGGGTCTTTCCGTCACTGTTCCTGTGACAGTGAATGAGTCTCACAAAATCTGATGGTTTTAAAAACAGGAGTCTGCCTGTACAAGTTCTCTCTCTGCCTCCTGCCATCGACGTAAGATGTGACTTGCTCCTCCTTGCCTTCTGCTATGGTTGTGAGGCCTCCCCAGCCATGTGGAGCTGTAACTCCAATAAACTTCTTTCTTTTGTAAATTGTCCTGTCTCGGGTGTGTCTTTATCAGCAGCGTGAAAACAGACTAATACACGTACTGATTTCAAATTCTTTTTCAGATCGGTCTATTATCTTTATCTCTTGAAGTGTAAATGCTTTCAATTGCTGTGTATGCTCCCTCACCCTCACAGTGGTAATTTTCTTCTGTGGTTTTTCATCTTGTAAATTGTAAAATTATCTCTGGTGGAGTTTTTGGTTTTTTTTTCATGGAAATTCTGTGCATTGTGGGTTATGTTGAGCATCCGCATGTTTGCCTCTGCCAGGACCTGGAAGGTTTCATGGGTTTCAAATGAGTTTCCATATTAATTTCTCAGTTTAGGGTTCCTACCATATGAAGTATTATGAATTCAGACCCTGCATTGATGGGTGACATAGTGTCAAGCAGTCCTTAAGTACCAGTGACTACAGTTGCTGCTGGGTCAGCTCACCACACTTCCATATATTCAGCCACTAAGGAGACAAATCCTGATGGCTTAGGCACAGCAGGCAGCGCAAGCCTCATGCTCACCTTGGGGCACTCTGTGCATTGAGACAAGTCCTAAGGTACTAAGAGTGCTGAGGAGTAGCTCAGTGTCTCTCAGCTGTGTCACAGGGACACAGTGACTGAAGCACTGAGCTTAGGAAACCTCCGATCTTTTTGAAGGGACTGCTGGCAAAAATACCAATCTTTGCCCCTGAGGAAAATATTATCTTTATTATCCTTATCAAGGAACAATCTACTCTCTTAGCCAGAGGGAGGCACTATCTCTAGTTTCCAAGGCCATCTCCTGTACATGCTTGAGTAGGGAGTTTGAGACCAAAATTGTCATAAGACTTGTAGAAATGCCATGGAAGGCCAGGAGCCGTGGCTCATGCCTGTAATCCCAGCACTTTGGGAGGCCAAGGTGGGCAGATCACCTGAGGTCAGGAGTTTGAGATCAGCCTGGCCAACATGGTGAAACCCTATCAATACTAAAAATAAACAAATTCGTTGGGTGTGGGGGTGCACACCTGTAGTCCCAGCTACTAGGGAGGCTGAGGCAGGAGAATTGCTTGAACCTGGGAGGCAGAGGTTGCAGTGAGCTGAGATTATGGCACTGCACTCTAGCCTGGGTGACAGAAGGAGACTTTGTCTAAAGAGAAAAAAGAAATGCCATGGAGAATTGTATTAGACTATTTTCATACTGCTATAAAGAACTGCCTGAGACTGGGTTATTTTTTAAAGGAAAGAGGTGGCCAGATGTGATGGCTCACATCTGTAATCATAGCACTTTGGGAGGTGGAGGTGGGTGGATCACATGAGGCCGGGAGTTCAAGACCAGCCTGGCCAACATGGTGAAACCCTATCTCTACCAAAAAAAAACAAAAAACAAAAACAAAAATTAGCCGGGCATGGTGGTGCACACCTGTAATCCCAGCTACTCGGGAGGCTGAGGTGGAAGAATTGATTAAACTCGGGAGGTGGAGGTTACAGTGAGCTGAGATGGTGCAACCGCACTCCGGCCGGGGTGACAGAGTGAGACTCTGTCTCAAAAATAATAAATATATAAAAAAAAAGAGGTTTAATTTACTCACAGTTCAGCATGGCTGGGGATGCCTCAGGAAATTTACAATCATGGTGGAAGGCAAATGCAAAGCAAGACACCTTTTTCACAAGGCAGCAGAAAGGAGAAGTGCCAAGGGAAGAGGGGAACAGCCCCTTATAAAACCATCAGATCTCGTGAGAACTCACTCACTATCACAAGAACAGCATGGGAGAACCACCCCATGATTCAATTACATCCACCTGGTCTCTCCCTTGACAGGTGGGGATTACGGGGATTACAATTCAAGATGAGATTTGTGTCAAAACACAAAGCCTGACCATATCAAGAGTTGTCTCCAAACACAAAGGTTCTAGTTTCTCCTAAGGGACTTTTTCCACCCATAGCAGCTCCTCACCTCAGGATTCGTCTTTCTTGGTTTCAAGTATAATAATAATTAAAATAATTTTTGGTTGCTGTCGTTAGGTGTTAACCAGCATTTCTATTTATTTGACTGGGAGTGGGCATGGTTGGGGGCAAAGCTTCCGCATCTGGTCAGCCCTCACTATTTACTGAATGTCAGTTATTACTTGTCTACTTCCTTGTTTAACTGTTCTGAGTATAAATCCCAACCATACCTATCACTAGTTGCCAATGCCTCCTTACTATCACCAAGGTTGGACTCTTGCCGCAGATGTCTAACCTGAATCTAATCATGAGAAAACAATTGGACAAATCCAAAATGAAGGCCTCTCTTCACAACAACTGGCCTGGAACCTTCAAAAATATCAGTGTTATTAGGGAAATATGCCTGAGGACTTAATTTAGATTAAGGGAAATAAGAGAGACATGACAACTAAATTCAGTGCTAATCTGATTCTTTTTTAAAAAAGCTTTTTTATTTTTGAGACAGAGTCTCACTCTGTTGCCCAGGCTGGATGGAGTGCAGTGGCACGATACCGGCTCACTGCAGACTCCACCTTCCAAATTCAAGTGATTCTCGTGCCTCAGCCACACAAGTAGCTGGGATTACAGGCATGAGCCACCATGCCTGGCTAATTTTTGTATTTTTAGTAGAGACGGGGTTTCAGCATGTTGGCCAATCTGGTCTTGAACTCCTGACCTCAAATGATCCGCCTGCCTTGACCTCCCAAAGTGCTGGGATTACTGGCGTGAGCCACAGGGCTTGGCCCCAATTCTTTTTTTTTTTTTTTGAGACGGAGTCTCGCTCTGTCGCCCAGGCTGGAGTGCAGTGGCGCGATCTCAGCTCACCGCAAGCTCCGCCTCCCGGGTTCCGGCCATTCTCCTGCCTCAGCCTCTCCGAGTAGCTGGGACTACAGGCGCCCGCCACCACGCCCGGCTAATTTTTGTTTGTATTTTTAGTAGAGACGGGGTTTCACCGTGGTCTCGATCTGCTGACCTCGTGATCCGCCCGCCTCGGCCTCCCAAAGTGCTGGGATTACAAGCGTGAGCCACAGCGCCCGGCCGACCCCAATTCTTATTTGGATTCTAGATGAAACAACAACAAAAAGCAGTTATAAT
The DNA here is from genome assembly GCF_006542625.1 of Nomascus leucogenys. Taxonomy (NCBI): domain Eukaryota; kingdom Metazoa; phylum Chordata; class Mammalia; order Primates; family Hylobatidae; genus Nomascus; species Nomascus leucogenys. Next base: position 8,554,093 of record NC_044388.1, on the reverse strand, counting down.
ATTGGGGAAATTTGAATACGTTCTGCATATTAGCTATAGAATTATATCCAGGTTAAAATTCCTTACTGTAATATTCTGTGTTTTAGTAGGAGAATGCCCTTGTTTCTAGAAAATATATGTCTACGTATTTAGAAGTAAAAGATCAGAAAAAAGAGAAGGCTATGGAGAGAAAACGAGGAAGAGTTAATGCGGCAAAAATGTCAACAATTGGGAAACCTGGATGATGGCTATATTTATATTTAGAAATATATATATTCCCATCCATCCATCTACATTTAGAGAGAGAGATGTTTATTATATTCTCCTCGCAACTCTTCTGTAGGTTTGACTTGTTTTTTTTAAATGAGGAGTTGGGGAGGGGGGAAAGGCTCAACACATTTGCACCTTCTTTCTGAAGCCTGTCCTGATACTGGAACGCTTTCTTTGCTGTGCTCCACAGGGCCCCGTGGACACTTCTATGTCAGCATGCATCCATTGACTTCATGCACCAACTCCTTTCCCTGCATAGAGACCCGCCTGAGCTCAGGGACTTTGTTTATTTCATCTTTGTATTATCACCAACCACACAGCAGGGGTGGAATAAACGTTTGTTGAATATATCAAGGAAAGACGCAACAAATCTTTGAGTTCAGGTAAGCGATTTTGGGAACCATTGCCATTTTTTAGATCCAGACAGTAAGCTTTCAGAGTTGAACTCCCACCATGAGCTGCTGCTGGGATTGATGTTTTTATAACTCAACAGTTTGAATTCATCAGACAACCTAAATATGTCACTGTGAACTTCCTCTCGTAGAATGATAATCAAAATGTTAAATGAAATAAGTGTGCATTCTGATTCCTGAGATGACAATTTTCTGTTTGAGAGGAGTCCGTTTATACTCACCCTGTTTCTTATCTCGAAGGCGGTTCTACAGATAAATTTTCCTTAAGACCAAGGAATCTCTTTAAAAACATTCTTTAATGTAAAGCCTTGTCAAACTAATTTTTGTAGACAAAATACATTTTATCCTTGTTTATATATATTGTGTCCACTTATTTGGCACTTCAAAGATGTTTTTTGTAGTACTTTGGCCTACTTTCCACTTAGAGAAACTGCGGTTCCTAACCAGGTTGATTCAAGCAATATTAACTGACTTAGATTTTGTGGGTTCCCTGACGCTTGAGTGTTTACAATGTGGTGTATATGAAATGTAAACCCCTCAATTTGATTATGTTGGCTATGATTTTCTTTGTTATGATACCATTTGCCCAATGTAGTCATTAAAAATAGCCTAGAATTAAGGTCATTAAGGCCTCATTTTCTATGAATTTTTAACAGTATTTTGTCTACATTAAAAATTATTTTGGAGGATTAATGAGGTTTAATTGAGGAGACTCACTATTTCTCCATTGTGTTTAACTTCTTCAATTACAAAAGCAGTGTTTTTGCCACCGGTTCTGATAATAGGATTTAAAGATTTGAATTTCAGTGTAATGTAATGCCTTCTAATCAGGATATTCAGCTCTTTTCATAAAACTAGAATAGTGTCATCTGAAAAGTTGATCCTTTTAGGTAAACAATGCACACTCTTTGTTTTACCATGCCTTAAAAATATCACATGTTGGAATAAACAAACCTTAATCCCCTATTAACACAGCAAATACTAAAAATAAGATAAAATTATTTGGAGAAAGAAGGTTGTTTTTTGGAGTTAAAAGAGACTTCCTGTAAAAAGACAAACAACTCAATAGAACATGGGAAACAGACTTGACATTTCTTAAAAGAAGTGATACAAATGGCCCACACGCCAGTGAAAAGATTCTCCTTGTCATTAGTCATTAAGGAAATGCAAGCTAAAACCACGATTACATACCACTTCACACCCACTAGGATGGTCATAATTTTAAAAAATAGAAAATAAGTGTTGTTAAGGATGTAAAGAAACACAGCACATTGCTGGTGGAAGTGAAAAATGATACAGCTGCTGTGGAAAATTCTTTCCTTTCACGGCATCTCAATAAGTTAAATCATAATCCCCAGATCCCCAGCAATTCCATCCTAGGTATATGCCCTTGAGAACTGAAAACAGGTGCACAAATAAAAACTTGCACATTAATGTTTACAGCAGCACAAGTCACCATAGCCAAAAGGTGGAAGCAACCCACATGTCCATTAAGCAGCTGAATGAATGAACAAAATATGGGATACAATGGGATATTATTCAGCCTTGAAAAGAAAGGACCGATACACGCTGCAACACGGATGACCCCTGGATGCACTATGTTAGGTGAGAGAAGCCTAACGCAAAAGGCCACTGTAATAGAATATTTCACAAGTTCTATCTTGACCCAATTTTGAGTCAAGCTAAAACTTGGCTGAAAGTCTTGCTGCCCCTTTGTGGACAGTTTGCTAATTCTCCATCCCAGCGACTTCCCACCTCAGGTTCTCGTTGTTCACGGATGCTATCATGTCTTATTTCACAAATGCTGTCTTGATCCTGTTTTGAGGTCATGGTAGTGAAATCGTATTTCACAAGTGCTGTCTTGACTCAGTTTTGAGGTCATGGCTACACCTCTCAATTCCCCTTCATGGGCAGTTTGCTAAGGTTCCACCCTAGCCACTTCCTTTCTTGGGCTGTAGCACCCTGGATTTCTGTTCATACACACTCAACTGCAAGAGGCCCCAAGGTACCCACAGCCAGGGACTGGCTCTTCTTCCTGGGGCCCATGGAATTATTCAGAATACCCAATCTTTAGGAAGCCCACAACACCCAGCTAACCCCACCCCGTTTGTCATACATAAGCTGCTTCTACAGTTCCAGCTTGCTGTTACCCTGTCCCCAGGTGTGGTCCTGCATGGTAGCATTTTTGTGTCTGGCCATGCAAAGGAACTATAATTGTACCTTATATCATATAATCATAAAACAGCCACATACTGTATAATTCCATTTGTATGAAATACCTATAGTAGGCAAATCCATACAATAGGAAGCAGATGGCCGGGTGTGGTGGCTCATGGCTGTCATCCCAGCAGTTTGGGAAGCCAAAGCTTGTGGATCACTACAGACCGGGAGTTCAAGACCATCCTGGGCCACATAAGAAAACCCCATCTCTATTAAAAAAAAAATACAAAAAAATTTAGCCAGGCATGGTGGCCTGCACTTGTGGTCCCAGCTACTAGCGAGGCTGAGGTGAGAGGATCACTTAAGCCCAGGAGGTGGAGGTTGCAGTGAGCTGAGATTGTGCCACTGCACTCCAGCCTGGGCAACAGAGCAGGACCCTGTCTCAAAAACAAACAAACAAAAAACACAGTAGGCAGCAGATTTGTGGTTGCCTGGGCTGTGAGGAAAAAGAGTAGAGAATGACTTCTTAATGGGTACAGAGTTCCCATTGGGATGATAAAAATGTTCTGAAATTAGGTAGTAGTGATGGCTGCACAACACCATGAATGTTCTTAATACCAAAAAAGGCGCATTTTATTATGTGTATTCTACCACAATAAAAAACTACAAGTCCAAAAGTAAAATAAGACAGGGTCTAAGAAAAGAGAATGCAAGTACATTTAAAAGTATCCTAATTTTCGGCAAGGCATGGTGGCTCATGCCTGTAATCCTAGCACTTTGGGAGGCTGAGGCGGGCGGATCACAAGGTCAGGAGATCAAGACCATCCTGGCTAACATGGTGGAACCCCGTCTCTACTAAAAATACAAAAAATTAGGCAGGGGTGGTGGCGGGCGCCTGTAGTCCCAGCTACTCGTGAGGCTGAGGCAGGAGAACGGCTTGAACCCGGAAGGCGAAGCTTGCAGTGAGCCAAGACTGTGCCGCTGCACTCCAGCCTGGGTGACAGAGCGAGACTCCATCTCAAAGAACAAAAAAAAAATTCCTAATTTTCCAGTGGAATTGTCTACAAAAGGAAAAAAAAAGAATATATAAAATAAAATATTCTAATTCCCTGAGTACAAGAAAACAAAGTTTTATCAATTTCTCTAAGTGCGCATGGCTGATTTTTCTAAAAATAACCTGACTTTGTTGTCTAAAGTAGAAAAAGTAAATAGATCTGGTTATGTTAATGTATTTATCAACAAATAAATAAGTTGGCATGGTGGCTCATGCCAGTAATCCCAACACTTTGGGAGGCTGAGGTGGGAATATCGCTTGAGCTCAGGAGTTTCAGACCAGCCTAAACATCATAGTGAGACCTTGTCTCTACAAAAAATTTAAAAATTAGCCTGGCGTGGTGGCACACGCTTATAGTGCCAGATACTTGGGAGGCTGAAGTGGGAGGATTGCTTGAGTCCAGAAAGTGGAGGTACAGTGAGTCATGATCACACCACTGTGCTCCAGCCTGGGTGACACAGCGAGACCCAGTTTTGGTAAATAAATAAATAGAACCCCTATATATCAAACAGACTGGCAAAAATTGAAGACTGAAAAGACAAATATTGGTGGGGACGTGAAGTAGCCTGGATTCTCATCTGTCACTGGTGGGAGCGTAAAACGGCACACCCACTTTACAAAAAGCCTGAACAGTTTCTTCTGAAAGTAAACAAATGCCTATCTTATGACCCACAAACTCAATTCTTAGGTATTCACCCAAGATAAAGGAAAACAAATGTCCCCAAAAAGACTTGTACAAGGATGTTCATAGTTGGTTTATTCCTAAGAGTGGCAAACCGGAAACAGCCCAGCTGGCCATCAGTTAAAGAATAAATAACTAGCTGTATTCTCCACACAATGGACTGCTATTCAGAAATAAAGAGAATCAAATTACTGATGCACACAATAGCATGAATGAATCCCAAAACATTATATTGAGAAAAAGAAACCTTACGCAAACAATACATACTGTATTACTCCATTGATATAAAGCTCTACAACTGGGAAAACTATTCTGTGGTGGAAAAATTTCAAAACAATGGTTGTTTCTGGGGGTTGGGAGTGGAGAGTCATTGGATCAGCTATGAAGGAATTTTCTGTGGGTGATGGTGATGTTCAGTGTCTTGATCATGGTTTAGGTTGCATGTGTATATACATGCCGGACCTCATGAATTAGTACACTTAAGATTTGTGCATTTCATTTTTTGTAAATTTTACCTCAAAAGAAACAAAAACAAACCATACAAATATTGAACTTTAGTTGATGATATGCACTTGGAAATTTTGGGGGAGAAAGTATACTGATGTCTACAACTTACTTGGAAATGTGTACAAAATAAGAGGGATAGTTAGATGGAAAGAGAGATGGATAGAAGGAGCAGTATACACTGAAGTAAGAAGAGAAAAATGTTAATGGTAGAATATAAGGAATGTGTACATGGATGTTCACTGACATATTGTTCACTTTTTATGTGCATTTGGAAATATTTATAATAAACTGTAGTGGGAAAGCAATAATAAGTAAAAATATAACAAAATATATATTATCAAACTCATCCTTCTTATTGTTTGGATTCTTAAAACTTGGCGAGGAAATTGGACAGATTTTTTTTTAGCAAGCCAAAGACCCCACATTCTAAGAATGATTTTTCTTTGCCTAAAACTCTCAGTGATCACCATGAGCAACAACAAAGCTTCTTTGTCAGTCTTGACTGTGCTGACTTCATGACAGCTGGGCCAAATGCTGGGAGCCAAAGTCTCTTGGTATCAATTACTAAGCTTTAATAGCCAATTACAGTGTGAGCAGATGACACTCTCTCATTTGAATGAATTAGTATTAAATCTTTGTTGCCTGGGAGTAACCATTCTGCAATGTCAGTCTCAACTTCCTTTCCCAGACAATATCTGATGGTGGTCTTTTTATCTCCATGTTTTTTCTTCTTCCTTTTTTTTTTTTAATTATACTTTAAGGTCTAGGGTACATGTGCACAACGTGCAGGTTTGTTACATAGGTATACATGTGCCATGTTGGTTTGCTGCACCCTTTAACTCGTCATTTACATTAGGTATTTCTCCTAATGCTATCCCTCCCCTAGCCCCCCACCCCACAACAGGCCTGTGGTCTTGATCTCCCTGACCTCGTGATCTGCCCGCCTCAGCCTCCCAAAGTGCTTGATCTTCAAGAATTTTTATAGTTTCAGGTTTTAGATTTGAGTTGGTTTTTGCATAAGGTGAGAGATGAGGATCCAGTTTCATTCTTCTACACGTGGCTTGCCAATTATCCCAGCACCATTTGTTGAAAAGTGTGTCCTTTCCCCACTTTATGTTTTTGTTTTCTTTGTCCGAGATCAGTTGGCTGGAAGTATTTGGGTTTATTTCTGAGTCCCTATTTTGCTCCACTGGTCTATGTGCCTATTTTTCTACCAGCACCATGCTGTTGTGGTGACTATGGCCTTGTAGTGTAGTTTGAAATCAGGTAGTGTGACACCTCCAGATTTGTTCTTTTTGCTTAGCCTTTCTTTGGCTATGTGGGGTCTTTTTTGGTTCCATATGAATTTTAGAATTGTTTCTTCTAATTCTGTGAAGAATGATGGTGGTATTTTGATGGGAATTGCATTGAATTTGTAGATTGCTTTTGGCAGTATGGTCATTTTCACAACATTGATTCTATTCATCCATAAGCACGGAATGTGTTTCCATTTGTTCGTGTTGTCTATGACTTCTTTCAGCAGTGTTTTGTAGTTTTCCTTGTAGAGGTCTTTTGCCTCCTTGATTAGGTATATTTCTAACTTTTTTTTTTTTTTTTTGCCGCTATTGTGAAAAGGGTTGAGTTCTTGATTTGATTCTCCGCTTGGTCCACTGTTGGTGTATAGAACAGCTACTGAATTGTGTACATTAATCTTGTATCTGGAAACTTTGCTGAATTCTTTTATAAGTTCTAGGAGCTTTCTGGAGGAGTCTTTATGGTTTTCAAGGTAAAGGATCATATTGTCAGCAAACAGTGACAGTTTAAATTCCTCTGTACCTATTTGGATTCTGTTTATTTTATTTTAGGTATTTTTTTTTTTTTTTTGAGATGGAGTTTCGGTCCTGTTGCCCAGTCTGGAGTGCAAGGGCCAGAGCCTCAGGTCTAGAACTGGGAGGGGAGCAGAGGGAAAAGATGAGTTGCAGTGAGCATGGGAGAACTGCAGTAAAGTCACCGAAAGACATCTCTCTGGCTGGAAGAGAAAGCTTGAATCTTTATTTTACATAATGTTTTACCTAACAGTACTTTTACATCAAACAATGGGAAGAATCTTATGAATGTTTTCCATTAAATTGTGGGAGTCCACACATCTCTTGGCATTGCAAGTCAGCTAGATCTCCACACCTGCTCCAAGCATGTCAGCTACATTTTTATCTGCTTTATATAGAAGAATAATGCTTTCAGTCTTGTTGACTAAAGGATTCTATGGCTTTAAAAAAGATTCCCTGCAATTGGCAATGGGGTGCGATTGAAGAATTCTGAGCCAGGAAGCCGGTCAGGTTCATTTTAGGAGAAGCCTCTGATAGCAGAGTGGGGAGGCAGGCAGTGTTGCATGGTGTCTCAGTCTCTGGCTTTAGGACCATGCAGATTTAGATTTGAATCCTGCCTTTATCATTCACCATCTGTGTGTTCCCGTGTAAGTCACCTCATTTCCCTGAGTTTTAATCAGAAAACAGGAATAATAATGGCTCTCTCATGACAGTGTGGTAAAGGTTAAATGACAGAATGCTTATGAAGTACTTTATCTGTGAACAGTAATTCTTACAGTTATTTTTATGGACCGAAGTGGTTCAAGACTGAAAGGAGGGAAAATAGTGGACTATTGCAACAGTCCAAATATGAGAGGAAGAGATCTGCATGAAGGCATTAACCATATGGATGGAGAGAAGAGGGCAGATACAGGAGATAACAACACACTAGGACTTGGGAACCAACTGGATTTGGGAGGCGAGGAAGGGGGAAGGAAAGGCAGAATCAAAGATGATTCATATAATTGTAACTTGTATTACTTGCTGTTCATAAGTGTAGAAATACCAGATGATGATACTTCTGGCAAAAAATGATGACTTACTTCACTTAGTGGCCTAGAGGAAGTGTAATTGAGAAATCATTATCTGATAACCCCATAAATACTGGTTAAGACTGTAGGTTCCTCTCCCTGCCTTGTGGTTAAAGAGAGAGAGAGACTGCTAGTATTTGACTAAGTTCTTGATTTGGGAGAAGTGTGTGTGTGTCTGTGTGTGTGTGTGTGTGTGTGTGTGTGCATGTTTTGAATTCAGGAAAGTTTTATCTGGCATTGGCGGATTACAGATTAAAAAAAATCACAGGCTGGGTGCAGTGGCACACGCCTGTAATCCCAGCACTTTGGGAGGCCAAGGCAGGCAGATCACAAGGTCAAAAGATCAAAACCATCCTGGCCAACAGGGTGAAACCCTGTCTCTACTAAAAATACAAAAATTAGCTGGGTGTGGTGGCGCACACCTGTAGTACCAGCTACTCAGAGGCTGAGGCAGGAGAATCGCTTGAATCTGGGAGGCAGAGGTTGCAGTGAGCCGAGATTGTGCCACTGCACTCCAGCCTGGCGACACAGTGAGAATCCGTCTCAAAAATAAATGAATAAATAAATAAATAAGTAAATAATCACAAGGCCACAAAAATTGCCTTACTAATTTGTTTCAGTTTATGCTGCAACGTGTGCAGATTCTGGGGTTTAAACTCCTGAGTCCTTTGCTTACAAACACCAGCATTTTTCTCATAACTGCTAATTTGAGATTGGCATCCTACTCTTAGTTACTTTCTTATATCACCCTGTAGTGATTTTTCCTTCCAGGGAGGAATAGATGAAATCAACGAGCTGTGACTAATATCTGCTGTTCTCTAGCAAAGGCCTCTGTGCTCATTCTCCAGAAAATACAGTACGTAGCAACAAATGAAGAGAGTAAAATTTTCTGTCAAAAGAACTGCTTTGCCTGGAAATCATGCCAGCTTACTTTTTTAATGTTCTGATAAGAGAGAAGAAAAATTGCTCCTTAAGTTCCTGAGTGAGGCAAGAGCATTGTGTAGTAAGCACACTGTTCCTCTTTCTGTGAAGGGATCGAAGTCTGTATGCTGGCTGAGCCCAGGGTTCTCTCCCACTCCTTTGGAGTTCTTCTCTGGAAGACCAGATTTCCTGGCAGCTTCTGGAACACAGCAGGCCCCTGCTATGGTTTGAATGTCCCTATGGTATGTTCCTCTCCATTGGAACTGAAGTCCCAAGGTGATAGTATCAAGAAGTGGAGCCTTTGGGGAAATGATTCTTATGGGGGCTCTGCCCTCATGAATGGGATTAATCCCCTTATTAAAGAGGCTTCAGAGACTGCCTGACCTTTTGGCCCTTTGCCTTTCACCATGTGAGGATGCAGCAAAAGACGTCATCTATGAAGCAGAGAGCAAAGCTTCACCAGACACTGAATCTGCTGGTGCCTTGATCTTGGACTTCCCAGACTCCAGAACTATGAGAAATAAATTTCTATTGTATATAAATTACTCAGTCTAAGGTATTTTGTTATAGCAGCACAAGGGACTAAGACAGCCCCCAGCTAATACTCATGAAACTGCATTGAATGAACTCCTTTGAGCCGTGTCACAAGTTCTCCCTTCTGCATGGCCAGCCCCGCTGATTCTGCCCCTAGTCCTTGTGGATATTTCCTCCAATAATGTCCTGCCCCCTGGCAGAAGGCTCACCTTCTTGGCACTGCAACATCTCTTACATGCTTCAAGGGACATCTCCGAGTGGGGCTGCCACATTGGCCTGCCTGCTCTTACACGTCATAGGCCCAGTAACCTGAATCACAGACGTGGGAACATACTCCTGGAAGAAGCCTATGTGAAGAGCCCCTACAGACAACACTGCAGCTAGAATGCTGTATGCCCCTTAAGTCTTGCTACAAGTAGCCAAAGCCAGTTTTGAGATTCTGCTTTATTTTTTGAAACATTGATTCATTCACTCTTAGTCACATTCTTTAAAAATAATAGAGGTGGAGGGATACGAAACCTGGCAAGTTGGTACCTAGAGGTCTGTACTATCTTAGCCTGTCCATCTGTAGGTTTAGTCACACTAGATCACAAATTCCCTCATCTCAAGTGAAATAAAGATAGACTTATTGTCATAAATGATAGTTCTTGCCATTCTGGTGCTGCAAATAGTTGGTTCAGGGCTGTTGCACCAGAGGTTTGAGTTGGATAGGAAAAGACATTGATCCATTTTGGGAAGTCATCCTTGAAGTCTTCTTCCCTGATATTAATCTGGATTCTTGACAAAGTTCTCCTGTGCCTTCTTTTGAAAAAGTGAATGGTTTATCGCAAGGAGCTGCTCTTCTCTCTCCTTTCTTCTGCCTATTAAACTTTCTGCTCCTTAACCCACCCCCATGTGTTTGTGTCCTTAATTTTCTTGGCATGAGACAATGAACCTGAGTATTTACCCCAGACAACAATGCCGCTTCATTTGGGGGCTCATGCAGGATCAGAACCAAAATGGAAAGTATAAACATCACAGCGGTAAGTATGGAGCAAACCTCAAATCTGACCTTTAATTTCAAGGCTCTCAGCTTCCATTTAAAAATGCTTCAAACGTGAGTTTGCTTTCACGGAACTCAATCGCTTAGTTCCTCTGGTTCCATGGCTCGGGCGGGGGTCACACTCCCAGCCATTGCGTGGGGCTGGGAGAGGACCTGGAGCAACTGAGGATTTCTGGCCGGGGCACACCCTGGTGTTATCCAAAGGCTTCTGGGTTGAACCCAGCCTTTGGCCACCCATCTGAGTGCTGGCAAAAGGATCTCTAGCTATCCTGTCATATTCCTCGTTTTCTATCCATGGTCACCATGTCTCCTATTTTCTCTGTATGCAATGTGCAGGAATTTTTACAGTTCAGGGAAGTAATCCTGTTAGGAAAGATCAGGAAATGCTATAGTAACTGGAATATAGCTCAGGGGAATGCCATTGTGATTTCCTACGAACAGAAGGTCTTCTCCCACAGTGAGCATTTCACTCTCTGCCCTTGATCTGGAGAGCACATGGCATTTTAAGGTCCATATCGCCACCTAGTGAACTAAAAATCATCTCCATGAGGCATTGTTGGTCCTTTGACATAACACTGTACTTTCCCAATTGTTCTCCCATTTTGCACCTCTCTGCTAGAGACCAAGCTTTATGCTGCTTCTGTGGGTGGGAAAACTCTGCATTCCACAATTAGGAGTAAAATGTCCTCCAGAACCAAATTTTAGTTCCAATACTGTCCCATCAGCAGGAAAATCACCATTAGGTACATATGTTCCTTTAAGGCACCTATTATGTCTCCAGTTAAAACAATACTTAGTAAGGGGATTTTAAGTCCAGAAGTTAATGAAAACCATTGTCTAGGGGGAAATGCTTTAGCATGGGCCATAATAGCAAAATATGGAGTTCAATCTAGTGCCCTCCCCCTATTAAAGGAGCCTTGCCCAAAGGCAACAATTTTTTTTTTTTTTTTTTTTTTGAGATGGAGTTTTTGCTTTTTCACCCAGGCTGGAGTGAAGTGGCCCAATCTTGGCTCACTGCAACCTCTGCCCCCTGGGTTCAAGTGATTCTGCCCCCTCAACCTCCTGAGTAGCTGGAATTATAGGTGCCTGCCACCAAGACCAGCTAATTTTTTTTTTGAGACGCAGTCCTGCTCTGTCGCCCAGGCTGGAGTGGAGTGGCATGATCTCGGCTCACTGCAAGCGCCGCCTCCTGGGTTGACGCCATTCTGCTGCCTCAGCCTCCCAAGTAGCTGGGATTATAGGCGTCCACCACCAGGCCCGGGTTTTTTTTTTTTTTTTTTTTTTTTTTTAGTAGAGACGGGGTTTCACTGTGTTAGCCAGGATGGTCTCGATCTCCTGACCTCGTGATCCACCTGCCTTGGCCTCCCAGAGTGCTGGGATTACAGGCGTGAGCCACCACACCTGGCCTAAGACTGGCTAATTTTTGTATTTTTAGTACAGGTGGGGTTTCGCCATGTTGGCCAGGTTGGTCTTGAACCAACCTGGGTGACCTCAGGTGACCCACACGACTCAGCCTCCCAAAGTGCTAGGATTACAGGCGTGAGCCACCGTGCCAGCTCCAAAGGCAACTATTACATAGTCCTTCCTAATATCCATTTTTCAGGGCGGCACACAGACCACACAAGTCTAGGAAGTCAAAGGGAAATCACAGGCAGAGGACTAGAGTTACATGGGTAAGCGTGACTAATCTCATCTGCTTAGTTCCTCTGGTTCCATGGCTGGGGGGTGGTCACACAACCATGGGTGGAATGTTTAACAAGGTGCCAGGACCTAGGAACCAAGGAGGGAAAACAGCAGAGGGGATGCCCCCATTGTCTTTTCCTCCACCTTTGCTCCACCTTATGCTCTTGGTAATAATCCATGAATGTGATTGTAGAAGTCAACATCCATTTGACATTCTAGGAAATTCCATAAGGCTGAAAGACTTCTTGGAAGGAACTTTTACATTTCTTAGACAATAAAGAGATTCAGCAGGTCATATATGGGAGTGTGTGGGAGAAAGTAATTCACCTCAATTAGGCTTGATGCTGTCATGTCATTTCTGAAGCTGATACACCTGAAATGCAACACACCAGAGAGAATCTCTGGTAAATATTAACAGGTCAGCCTCAGAGGGTGATCTTGGAGATTCTCATTCCACATTTCTTGTTTCTCTTCAATATCCAACATGCTGAACAATACAAGAACTTCTAAGAGTGCAGCCACATCATTCTCACTTGAATTACAAAATAGCTTTCTGTCTCCCTGTCTATGCTTTTCACTCTCTGTTCTCTTCAATGCCACCAGTTTTCATTTTCAAACCAAGTAACCCTTTAAAAAAAAATTATCAAATAGGGCCAGGTGTGGTGGCTTATGCCTATAATCCTAGCACTTTGGGAGGCCAAGGTGGGAGGATCACTTGAGCTCAGGTGTTCAAGACCGGCCTAAGCAACATAGTGAGCATTTACATTAGTTGACCTTACTTGAATTAGGCACAGAGGTGGCCATCTGATGTAAACTTACCACATTTGGAGTTGAGATGGAGATGCTAATTCTAGACTGATTGCTGGAACCAAGGCACTGTGTAACTGGCATATAGAAGCCATGCATGTTAAATAGAAAGGCAGAGGTGAGACTAGCGGAGGCAGCTATCCCGGTTCCTGGTGGCTTTCTTGTTCTTGGTCAAAGTCCCTTTAAAACCCAGGTGTGTTCCTGTCTTTGGAATCTAGGTGATTTTCCTGCATCCTTATGGATAAATCTTCAACCCCATCCTCATTTTATTTTTTCTCAAGCTAGCTTAAGTGGGATTTTGTTATATCCAAACAAAAAAGCTCCGATTAACATGGCATTTGCATGAAATTCAAACACTTTCACCTGGTTTGCAATGTTCTTTATGCTGGTGCCTGCCTTTGCTTCCATTTTACCTCTCTTACTGTGTATCATACATAATCCAGCTCTGATCAATCTCCTTTAAAGCTCAGCTCCTCCAGGAAAACTCCCCAATAACTTCCCAGCCTGTGAAGTACTTCTTTCTTGTGTATTTGTCATGCTGCTCTTGCGTCTGGTGGTTTCCCCATCCCTCCTCTACTAGGCTCTATGGACAGTCAAGATTAGATGTTCTATTCATAGCCCCCATAGTTGTGCTAGGCCCTTAAGAGATACTAATAAATAGCAAGTAAGTGAAAGAATATATTCATAATAAAACTATCCAGTGTTGATGTAAAAACCATATTATAAAACCTAGACCTAGGCCAGGCGTGTTGGCTCATGCCTGTAATCCCAGCACTTTAGGAGGCTGAGGCAGGTGGATCACCTGAGGTCAGGAATTCAAGTCAAGCCTGGCCAACATGGCGAAACCCCGTCTCTATTAAAAACACAAAACTGGGCTGGGCGCAGTGACCCATGCCTGTAATCCCAGCACTTTTGGAGGCTGAGGCGGGTGGATCACGAGGTCAGGAGATCAAGACCATCCTGGTCAACATGGTGAAACCCCGTCTCTACTAAAAATACAAAAATTAGCTGTATGTGGTGGCGTGTGCTTGTAATCCCAGCCACTAGGGAGGCTGAGGCAGGAGAATTGCTTGAACCCAGGAGTTGGAGGTTGCAGTGAGCGGAGATTGTGCCACTGCACTCCAGCCTGGCGACAGAGCGAGACTCCATCAAAAAAAAAAAAAAAAAGAAAAATAATTAGCTGGGCTTGGTGGTGCTTGCCTGTAATCCCAGCTACTTGGGAGGCTAAGGCAGAAGAATTGCTTGAGTCCAGGAGGCAGAAGTTGCAGTGAACCAAGACCCTGCCACTGCACTCCAGCCTGGGTGACAGAGGGAGACTCTGTCTCAAAAAATAAATAAATAAAACCTAGGCCTTATAGTAGAGCAAAGTAGTTAGGAATGTAGGATTTCGAATCAGTCTACTGCACAGGTGAAAGCCACCTACTCGATAGGGTTATAAGGATTAAGTGAGATAATGTATATAAACCACTCAGGACATTAGCCTGGGATATAATAATTAATGAGCATTTAATAATCAGTAGATGTAAGTCTTCTTTATTCTATATTTAGAATAAAAATATATTTAGAATGTATATCTATTCTGTATTTTAAAACAGGGATAGGACTCCCAGAACTATAGGGATCAGTGACTCTATAAAGCATTGGAAATTTCTAAAACCAACATTTTGCAACTTGAAGGAATTTAGCTGGGATTGAGAGCTGACTACAGATGTGTCATAGACAATAAGCTTTGGTGAATATTTGCCAAAGCCGGTTTGCAGACCGTCTTCTATGTAAAACTCTTAAGGATTTGACTGACTGCTGGCCCAAGGTGTGGTTGTTGCTTAAGAGCCTACCCTAGATTGGTCAGCATTTTCTCACCTGCCCGTCCAGATTCTGTAAGAGAAGTTGTCCACCCGCAGCCCAGCAGGGACTGCCCCTCCTCATGGTGGCCTTGCCCTCCCCACCCCTCCTCTGGATAAATGAACAAAGACCTGATCTGCAGAGTCATAGACCACACGGACCCCAAGACCCCATGGGGAAGAGACAGAGTGAATTGGAAGGTAACACCCCCACTGAAGCCTGATTGTCCTTTCTGGATTGGATTCTCTGAGATTGGCCCACATTCTTACAACACATTTCCTTTTCATAAGCTAGTTTGAGTGGGTTTTGGCTTGTTTTGTTTAGAATCTCAAGTAAAAAAAATATTACCAAGATGGGAGGCCCAATGAGGAGATACGAGTTGGGTGAAGAGGGGCAGTCCCTGAGAATCTCGGTGTGGGGAGCCGGTAGCCTGGGGAATAAAGTAGAAAGCCAGCCACCTAAGTCTCCACTGGTAGTCCTAGACCACGTTTCCTCCTGGATCCAGGTGGCTGAATACCATATCAGAATGTAAGCACTCCTCCTGGTCATATTGTACTCATAAAGTACAATAGGAGAGATAGGTTTATGGGGCAAAGCTGGAAGCAGAAATAGCAGGAAGGCTTTCTTCACTCCTTACCATCTTCTTTCCAATTCCTTCCTACCCTACCATAAAGGGATTTTGGTAAAAAATGCATCAGAGTTACACTCTAAGACATGATCAATATTGGCAACGCTTGTTAGTCTTGTAGCTTCCCCAGTCTTTAAACAAGATTTTAAATTTCAACTTTTATTGTAGTACATGTGCAGGTTTGTTACATGGGTATATTGTATAATGCTCTTTTGGGGTAAGAATGAGTCTGTCACCCAGGAAGTGACATAGTACCTAATAGTTTTGTTTTTTTTTTGAAACGGAGTCTCGCTCTGTCGCCCAGGCTGGAGTGCAGTGGCGCAATCTCGGCTCACTGCAAGCTCCGCCTCCCGGGTTCACGTCATTCTCCTGCCTCAGCCTCTCCGAGTAGCTGGGACTACAGGCGCCCGCCACCACGCCCGGCTAATTTTTTTTGTATTTTTAGTAGAGACGGGGTTTCACCGTGGTCTCGATCTCCTGACCTTGTGATCCGCCCGCCTTGGCCTCCTAAAGTGCTGGGATTACAAGCGTGAGC
Source organism: Nomascus leucogenys (assembly GCF_006542625.1). Taxonomy (NCBI): domain Eukaryota; kingdom Metazoa; phylum Chordata; class Mammalia; order Primates; family Hylobatidae; genus Nomascus; species Nomascus leucogenys. The sequence continues at coordinate 8,538,161 of NC_044388.1, read as the reverse complement.
CACTGCGCCCGGCCGTGTACCTAATAGTTTTCAACCGTTGTCCCCTACCATCCCTCCCGACTCTAGTAGTTCCCAGTGTCTATTGTTATCATCTTTATGTCCATGAGTACCTAATATTTAGCATCCACTGATAAGTGAGAATATGCAGTATTTGGTTTTCTGTTCCTGTGTTAATTTGCTTAGGATAATGACCTCCATCTACATTCATATTGCTGCAAAGCACATGAATTTGTTCTTTTTTATGGCTGTATAGAATTCTATGGTGTGTATGTACCACATTTTCTTTATTCAATCCACCACTGTTGGGCACCTAGGTTGATTCCATGTCTTTGCTATTGTGAAGACTCTCCGTTTTTTGTTTGTTTGTTTTTTGTTTTTTTCTCTGTCACCCAGGCTGGAGTGCAGTGGCGCCATCATGGCTCACTGCAACCTCTGCCTCCTGGGCTCAAGCAATTCTTCCACTTTAGCCTCCTGAGTAGCTGGGACCACAAGTGTGCACCACCACACCTGGAAATTTTTTGGAGCAACTTATTTAAACTCCTGTGTCTGATCTCTATTAATTTTTTTTTAAAAATAGAGATGGGGTTTTGCCATATTGCCCAGGCTGGTCTCAGACTTGTGAGCTCAAGCAATCTGCCTGCTGTGGCCTCCCGAAGTGCTGGGATTACAGGCATGAGCCACCATGCATGGCCTTCTTGTCTTAAGAATAGGAATTAATAGGAACTAAGCCTCTCCCTACATTGCTCTGTAACAATCTTCCACTGCATGGGAGGAAAGATAGAGGGAATGATGGAAAGGAAAAGGAGACAGAACAGAAGAGTCTCACAGGACCTATAAGACAAAAATTCAATTAAAAAAAACAACAACCAAAAAACCAAGGTATATAGGCAACAAACAGCACAACGAATGGAATGGTACCTCACATCTCAATACTAACGTTGAATGTAAATGGCCTGAATGCTCCACTTAAAAGATGCAGAATTGCAGAATGGATAAGAATTCACCAACCATCTGCTGCCTTCAAGAAACTCACCTAACACACAAGGACTTACATAAACTTAAGGTAAAGGGGTGGAAAAAGACATTCCATGTAAATGGACACCAAAAGCAAGCAGGAATAGCTGCTCTTACATCAGACAAAACAAACTTTAAAGCAACAGCAATTTAAAAAGACAAAGAGGGACATTATATAATGATAAAAGGCCTTGTCCAACAGGAAAATATCACAATCCTAAATATATATGCACTTAACACTGGAGCTCCCAAATTTATAAAACAACTACTACTAGATCTAAGAAATGAGATAGACAGCAACACAATAACAGTGGGGGACCTCAATACTCCACTGACAGCACTAGACAGGTTATCAAGACAGAAAGTCAACAAAGAAACAATGGATTTAAATTATACTTTGGAACAAATGGACTTAACAGATATTTACACAACATTCTACCCAACAAATGCGGAATATTCATTCTATTCATCAGTGCATAGAAATTTCTCCAAGATACACCATATGATAGGCCACAAAACAAGCCTCAATAAATTTAAGAAAATTGAAATTATATCAAGCACTCTCTCAGACTACAGTGGAATAAAACTGGAAATAAACTCCAAAAGGAACCTTCAAAACCATGCAAATACATGGAAATTAAAAAACCTGCTCCTGAATAAGCATTGGGTCAAAAATGAAATCAAGACGGAAATTTAAAAATTCTTCAAACTGAATGACAATAGTGACACAGCCTATCAAAACCTCTGGGATACAACAAAGGTGGTGCTAAGAGCAAAGTTCATAGCCCTAAAGTCCTACATCAAAAAGTCTGAAAGAGCACAAGCAGACAATCTAAGGTCACACTTCAAGGAACTAGAGAAACAAGAACAAACCAAACCCAAACCCAGTAGGAGAAGGGAAATAATTAAGATCAGATCAGAACTAAATTAAATTGAAACAAACAAACAAACAAAAAGATAAACGAAACAAAAAGCTGGTTCTTTGAAAAGATAAATAAAACTGATAGACCATTAGCAAGATTAACCAAGAGAGAAAATTCAAATAAGCTCAATTAGAAATGAAATGGGAGATACGTGTGCATGTGTCTTTATAGCAGCATGATTTATAGTCCTTTGGGTATATACCCAGTAATGGGATGGCTGGGTCAAATGGTATTTCTAGTTCTAGATCCCTGAGGAATCGCCACACTGACTTCCACAATGGTTGAACTAGTTTACAGTCCCACCAACAGTGTAAAAGTGTTCCTATTTCTCCACATCCTCTCCAGCACCTGTTGTTTCCTGATTTTTTAATGATGGCCATTCTAACTGGTGTGAGATGGTATCTCACTGTGGTTTTGATTTGCATTTCTCTGATGGCCAGTGATGATGAGCATTTCTTCATGTGGGGAAAAGAAAGAGAGATCAGCCTGTTACTGTGGCTATATAGAAGGAAGTAGACATAAGAGACTCCATTTAGTTCTGTATTTGAGATGCTGTTAATCTGTGACCCTACCCCCAACCTTGTCCTTGCAAGAGACATGTGCTGTGGTGACTTAAGGTTAAAAGGATTTTGGGCGGTGCAGAATGTGCTTTGATAAACAAGTGCCTAAAGGCTGCTTATGGTTAAAGGTCATCACCATTCTCTCAAATCTAGAGAAAAAGAAAAACATTTGTCTCCTGCCCGTCCCTGGGAGATGGAACATCTCCAGGTAAAACCCTTTGTGTGCTTTGTTTACTGAGTAAGGAGAAAACCGCCTTTAGGAATAAGGTGGGGCTTGCTGGAGCAATACTGCTAAAAGGTTTATGGAGATGTTCGCATATGCATCTCAAGGCACAGCATTTTCTTTTAAACTTATTGATGTTACAAGGATTTTTTGTTCATATGTCTTACTGCTGATTTCCTCCCTACAATGATCCTATTGTCCAGTCACTCCCTTATCTTTTTGATGGTAAAGATAATTATCAATAAATACTAAGGGAACTCAGAGGCCGGGGCCGGTGTGGGTCCTCTGTAAGCACAGCACCGGTCCCCTGGGCCCCGCTTTTCCTTCTCTACATTTTGTCTCTGTGTCTTATTCCTTTTCTCAAGTCTTTCGTCCCACCTAACGAGAAGCACCCACAGGTGTGGAGGGGCAGGCCACCCCTTCACTTCATGTGTTTTTTGGCTGCATAAATGTCTTCTTTTGAGAAGTGTCTGTTCATGTCCTTTGCCCACTTTTTGATGGGGTTGTTTTTTTCTTGTAAATTTGTTTGAGTTCATTGTAGATTCTGGATGTTAGCCCTTTGTCAGATGAGTAGGTTGCAAAAATTTTCTCCCATTCTGTAGGTTGCCTGTTCACTCTGATGGTAGTTTCTTTTGCTGTGCAGAAGCTCTTTAGTTTAATTAGATCCCATTTGTCAATTTTGGCTTTTGTTGCCATTGCTTTTGGTGTTTTAGACATGAAGTCCTTGCCCACGCCTATGTCCTGAATGGTATTGCCTAGGTTTTCTTGTAGGATTTTAATGGTTTTAGGTCTTACAACATGCACACGTATGTTTATTGCGGCACTATTCACAATAGCAAAGAGTTGGAACCAACCCAAATGTCCAAAACGATAGACTGGATTAAGAAAATGTGGCACATATACACCGTGGAATACTATGCAGCCATAAAAAATGATGAGTTCATGTCCTTTGTAGGGACATGGATGAAACTGGAAAACATCATTCTCAGTAAACTATCGCAAGGACAAAAAACCAAACACTGCATGTTCTCACTCATAGGTGGGAATTGAACAATGAGAACTCATGGACACAGGAAGGGGAACATCACACTCCGGGGACTGTTGTGGGGTTGGGGGAGGGGGGAGGGACAGCATTAGGAGATGTACCTAATGCTAAATGACGAGTTAATGGGTGCAGGAAATCAACATGGCACATGGATACATATGTAACAAACCTGCACATTGTGCACATGTACCCTAAAACCTAAAGTATAATAAAAAGAAAAAAAATTCACTTTGAACAAAACTATGTATTTTGATTAACAAAAAGCCTATGTTCCATTTGTGATCAATAAAATTTGAGGTGTTAACACTTTACAATTTCAAGACTTACAATAAAGCTACAGCATGGAAAAAAAAAAAAAAAAGAAATGGGAGATATTACAACTGACACCACAGAAATACAAAGGCTACTATGAACACTTTCGCATGCATAAACTAGAAAACCTAGAGGAGATGGATAAATTCCTGGAAAGTTACAACCCATCTAGCTTAAATCAGGAAGAATTAGATACCCTGAACAGACCAATAACAAGCAGCAAGATTGAAATGGTAATAAAATTACTAACAAAAAAAAGTACAGGACCAGATTCACAGCAGAATTCTACCAGACATTCAAAGGAGAATTGGTACCAATCCTACTGACACTACTCCACAAGATAGAGAAAGAGGGAATCCTCCCTAAATCATTCTATGAAGCCAGTATCACCCTAAACCGAGGACAGGACATAACCAAAAAAGAATAGTATAGACCAATATCCCTGATGAACATAAATGCAAAAATACCAGCTAACCAAATCCAACAACATATCCAGAAAGATAATCCACCATGATCAAGTGGGTTTCATACCAGGGATGCAGGGATGGTTTAACATATGCAAGTCAATAAATGTGATATACCACATAAATAGAATTAAAAACAAAAATCACATGACCATCTCAATAGATGCAGAAAAAGCATTCGACAAAATCTAGCATCCTTTATGATTAAAATTCTCAGAAAAATCGGCATACAAGGGACATACCTCAACATAACACAAGCCATCTATGACATACCCACAGCCTAAATAATACTGAATGGGAAAAAGTTGAAAGCAGCTGGATGCAGTGGCTCACACCTGTAATCCCAGCACTTTGGGAGGCCAAGGTAGGCAGATCACAAGGTCAAGAGATTGAGAACATCCTGGCCAACATGGTGAAACCCTGTCTCTACTAAAAATAAAAAAAAAAAAAATTAGCTGGGCGTGGTGGCACACGCCTATAGTCTCAGGTACTCGGGAGGCTGAGGCAGGAGAATCATGGGAACCTGGGAGGTGGAGGTTGCAGTGAGCCGAGATTGTGCCACTGCACTCCAGCCTGGGTGACAGCAAGACTCTGTCTCAAAAAAACAAAAGAGTTGAAAGTATTCCATCTGAGAACTGGGATAAGATAACTCTCACAACTTCCCTTTAACATAGTACTGGAATTCCTAGCCAGAGCAATCACACAAGAGAAAGAAATAAAGGGCATCCAAATTGGTAAAGAGGAAATCAAACTGTTGCTGTTTGCTGATGATATGATTGTTTACCTAGAAAACCACAAAGACTCCTCCAGAAAGCTTCTAAAACTGATAAAAGAATTCAGCAACGTTTTTGGATACGAAATTAATGTACACAAATCAGTCGCTCTTCTACACAACAACAGCAACCAGGCTGAGAATCAAAATAGCTGCAAAAAAAATAAAATACTTAGGAGTATACCTAACCAAGGAGTTGAAAGACTTTTACAAGGAAAACTACAAAACACTGCTGAAAGAAATCATAGATGACACAAACAAATGGAAACATATCCTATGTTCATGGATGGGTAGAATCATTATTGTGAAAATGACCATACTGCCAAAAGCAATCTACAAATTCAGTGCAATCCCCATCAAAATACTACCATCATTCTTCATAGAACTAAAAAAAACAAAAAAAACAAATCTGGAGGCATCACGTTGCCTGATTTCAAACTATGGTATAAGGCCATAAGTCACCAAAACAGCACGGTACTGGTATAAAAATAGGCATGTAGAACAATGGAACAGAACAGAGAACTCAGAAATAAACCCAAATACTTGCAGCCAACTGATCTTCGATAAAGTATAGGGAACCTGCCCTGATAGTCACGTAGGTTCTTTGCTATTTTCCCTAAGCATCGGCCAGGTTGAGAAAAAAAGGGACAGAGTACAAAAGAGAGAAATTTTAAAGCTGGGCGTCTGGGGGAGACATCACATGTTGGTAGGTTCCATGATGCCCCACAAGCTGCAAAACTAGCAAGTTTTTATTAGGGACTTTCAAAAGGGGAGGGAGTGTACAAATAGGGTGTGGGTCACAAAGATCACGTACTTCACAAGGTAATAGAATATCACAAGGCAAATGGAGGCAGGGCGAGATCACAGAACCACAGGACTGGGGCGAAATTAAAATTGCTAATGAAGTTTCGGGCACCACTGTCACTGATAACATCTTATCAGGAGACAGGGTTTTGAGAGCAAACGGTCTGACCAAAATTTATTGGGCAGGAATTTCCTCTTCCTAATAAGCCTGGGAGTGCTATGGGAGACTGGGGTTTATTTCATCCCTACAGTTTCAACCATAGAAGATGGCCACACCCAAGGGGGCCATTTATAGACCCACACTCAGGGGTGCATTCTCTTTCTCAGGGATGTTCCTTGCTGAGAAAAAGAATTCAGCGATATTTCTCCCATTTGCTTTTGAAAAAAGAGAAACATGGCTCTTTTCCGCCCAGCTCACCAGCAGTCAGAGTTTAAGGTTATCTCTCTTATTCCCTGAACAATTGCTGTTAACCTGTTTTTTTCAAGGTGCCCAGATTTCATATTGTTCAAACATACATCTTCTACAATTTGTGCAGTTAACGCAATTATCACAGGGTCCTGAGGTGACATACATCCTCCTCAGCTGACAGGATTAAGAGATTAAAGATAGGTATAGGAAATCACAAGGGTATTGATTGGGGAAGTGGTAAGTGTCCATGAAATCTTCACAATTTGTGTTTAGAGATTGCAGTAAAGACAGGCATAAGAAATTATAAAAGTATTAATTTGGGGAACTAATAAATGTCCATGAAATCTTCACAATCCATGTTCTTCTGCCATGGCTTCAGCCGGTTCCTCTGTTTGGGGTCCCTGACTTCCTGCAACAATAAAGCAAACAAAAACATAAAGTGGTGATAGGACACCCTATTCAACATACAGTGCTGGGATAATTGGCAAGCCACATGTAGGAGAATGAAACTGGATCCTCGTCTCTCACCTTATGCAAAAATCAACTCAAGATGGATCAAGAATTTAAATCTAAGACCTGAAACTATAAAAATTCTAGAAGATAACATTGGAAAAACCTTCTAGACGTTGGCTTAGGCAAGGATTTCATGACCAAGAACCCAACAGAAAATGCAATAAAAACAAAGATAAATAGCTGGGACATAATTAAACAAAACAGCTTTTGCACAGCAAAAGGAAGTCAGCAGAGTAAACAGGCAGCCCACAGAGTGGGAGAAAATCTTCACAATCGATACAATTGACAAAGGACTAATATCCAGAATCTACAACAAACTCAAACAAATCAGCAAGAAAAAAACAAACAATCCCATCAAAATGTGGGCTAAGGATACGAACAGAAAATTCTAAAAAGAAGATGTACAAATGGCCAACAAAGATATGAAAAAATACTCAACATCCCTAACAATCAGGGAAATGTAACTTAAAACCACAATGCGATACCACCTTACTCCTGCAAGAATGGCCCTAGTGAAAAAAAAAGATAAAAAAATAATATATGTTGGCGTGGATGTGGTGAATAGGAAATACTTCTACACTGCTGGTGGGAATGTAAACTACTACAGCCACTATGGAAAACAGTGTGGAGATTCCTTAAAGAACTAAAAGTAGAACTACTATTTGATCCAGCAATCCCACTATTGGGTATCTACCCAGAGGAAAGGAAGTCATTATATGAAAAAGATACTTGCACACGTTTATAGCATCACAATTCGCAATTGCAAAAACGTGGAACCAGGCTGGGTATGGTAGCTCATGCCTGTAATCCCAGCACTTTGGGAGGCTGAGGCAGGTGGATCACCTGAGGTCAGGAGTTCAAGACCAGCCTGGCCAACATTGTGAAACCCTGTCTCTACTAAAAATACAAAAATTAGCTGGGCGTGGTGGCATGTGCCTGTAATCCCAGCTACTGGGGAGGCTGATGCAGGAGAATTGCTTGAACCTGGAAGGCGGAGGCTGCAGTGAGCCGAGATCGCACCATTGTACTCCAGCCTGGGCGATAAGAGTGAAAACTCCATCTCAAAACACAAACAAACAAACAAAAAAAACAAAGTGGAACCAACCAAAATGCCCATCAATCAACAAGTAAAGAAACTGTGGTGTGTGTGTACATATATATACATAGATATACATATATCTGTATATATGTACATATATATGCACACACACACACACACACACACATATATATAGAGAGTGTATAGTGGAATACTACTCAGCTATAAAAAGGAATGAATTAGTGGCATTTGCAGCAACCTGGATGAGAATGGAGACTATTATTCTAAGTGAAGTAACTCAGGAATGAAAAACCAAACATTGTATGTTCTCACCCGTAAGTGGGAGCTAAGCTACGAGGATGCAAACGCGTAAGAAGGACACAATGGACTTTGGGGGTCAGAGGGAAAGTGTGGGAAGGGGGCAAGGGATAAAAGACTACAAATTGTGTGAAGTGTATACTGCTCAGGTGCTAGGTGAACCAAAATCTCACAAATCACCACTAAATAACTTATTCATGTAAACAAACACCACCTGTTCCCCAATAACCTATGGAAATAAAAAAAAATAAAAAATTAGCCAGGCATGGTGGCATGTGCCTGTAGTCCCAGGTACTTAGGAGGCTGAGGCAAGAGAATCGCTTGAACCTGGGAGGTGAAGGCTGCAGGGAGCTGAGATCTCCAGCCTGAGCGACAGAGCAAGATTCTGTCTCAAAAACAAACAAACAAAAAGACTAATGTTTCTACTTTTGATATCAGCATAGTAATAAAAGAACAAACAGCTTATAAAATCATTCTTGTCTTTAATTAAAATCCATAGAGCATTTAACATGAATGGATGTTTAAACTCTTTCAGTGACTCTCATATTTTAAAATCCTTTGCACAGCATCGTGAGGCTAACTTCATGCTAGAAATCTACAGATAACGTTAACACCACAAAAATACATTCGGAGTCCATTCCAATGCAAGTTTAAAACACTTTAATTGGCAGACAATGTAAAGATATTTAAAAACAAAAATTACAAAATGAGCACATAAAAGTCTTCCCTTTTGAATTTTTAATAAAATACTTCTCTGTATAAGATCTAATGAAAAATTCCAGTTACTTATAAAATAGTTAAGTGAGAAAAGAAATCAATTAAGATATGTACCTATATATGTATGAATTACACTTTTGTTTAAACGAACAAAATGTTGAACACTTTGATGACACAGCACAGCATCTATTACTCACATTAAAATAGATGAAAATACTCAAAGAAACAGTTGGATACAGGCAAAAGAAAATATGATACTTAAAGCCAAAAGAAAACAAACTCCAAAAAATGAAAACAACCTCCCCATCCCCCACCAAACCCTTAACTGTAAGGTAAAGAAAGGAAGAGAGAACTTAAAGCAAACTATGGACCAAATTCTCATTCTTATTATTTAATGAGAAACAGCATGAGAATTTGGCTTCAAATTACTAAAACAGCTACAGAAACTTATTTGGCCTGGACAATTTAATAGTATACCAACTGCTGAAACGACCAAGTGCGGTTGGTGTACGGCTGGAGGAAAAAAAAAAAAGACTTTTTATAGGCTTAACTTTGTAAAAAAATGTATCTTTTGGAAACCATAGTCTCCTTCACAAATTGCACTTGAGATGGCTGAATGCATTGATTGAGCAAGGCATTATTATTTGTTCACGGACACACACACAAAAGCAGCTACAGATAGTTGACATTTTGGACTACTAAAACTATTTTATACATGTTTTTCTTCTCTAAGAAAAGGATCTATGATGTTTGTGAAACTTAACGGCCTGTCTGCTCTGCCATGTTTCTGGAGACCTGATGCTGGTTCAACACTATCTCTTACTGTATTGGAGAAGTTTGATGGAAATATGAATAAAGTCAGTCTGAATGATATTCATTTCTGGAATTTTAAGCTTTACCTTGACTAGGAAAGGAAGCTCCTGCAAAACCGATGGTTTCACTGACAAAGCTTACAAAATGTATATAATGAGCACTGCCAGTTTGAGTACTATAATTTATCTCTAGAAAAATGACAAATGAACTTCTGCAACCGATTTTTAAAGAAAGAGAACGACTTTCACGGCCACTTCTCTACAATAAATTAATTGTCTTCTACAGTAAAAACAAAATTTGGAAGCAACATGATACTAAGAAATACAGCAAGCTCATAAGGCTGAGAAATTGTACAGTTGCTTTAAAAAACCGTGCTCTAAATAATGGGAAGCGTGACAGAACTAACTTGAGTGAAGATCTGCACAGTTCTATCTCACATAATAAAGTAAAAATTAGACAACCACTATGAACAGTTATGACTAACACAAATAGAACACATAAATAAAAAGTGAGTAAAAAAGACCCTACAGTTTATCTATTTCCTTGAGCTAGAAAGATATACTATAGTCCAAAAATGCAGTGACTGGGTATGTCTTATTTAACTGTTTTTCTTCTTCCATCTGCCTCCCTCTCTCTGCCTCCTCTCATTAAAACCAAGAATCTAGCTTAGTTTGGAAGCAGCAGTCTAAAATGAAAGCAGGTACCTGATCATAGAAAAGAAACAATAAAAAACTTGCATCAATAGTTCTTCATTCCTCCACCAATCGGGAAAAAAAACCCTTCAATCTGTATAGTTACCCCTTTGAAAAGCAAGAAAAATCTTAAATTGAAACCAAGGTTCAGTAGAGGTGACTTTAATTTTTTTCTGCAACTACAACTGAGTCTTAGATGTTTAAGAATTTAGTCTACATGATGTTTAAATCAATTAATACATTCAGTCAAATTCTAACGCTGAGGTAATTATTAGGTAATGCAGGAAAATGTGAAAAGGGACAAGACTGGAAGGAGCAATCTTCAAGATTCACTTAAGTTGCTCAAAAAAGAAAAAACTTATTGAATAGGAATATTTAGAAATAATGTTTCAGTTAGGAGACAAAGCCTTAAATAGATTGAAGTGCTCCAGTTATGTGGAAACATAAAGCAATTTGGGGAATCTGTCCTGTGCCCTAAACAGTCCACCATTTTCACAAAAGGTCCTCAGAAGATTCAAGTTGAATGAGCATATTTTTAAACTTTGGGGGTGGTCTTAGTCCACCCCATCTCAAAGAGAAAATTTTAAATTTCTTGAAGTCCAACTGCTTTTCAGATATACTCTAGATTCCAGGCCTATCAACAGATCGTTTCCTCAACATGGGGCAGAAATGGCTTCTGCCTCTTACATCCTCCATAGGGAGGGCACATCTCCCATTGACCTCAGGCCCACATTTAGAATGGGTCTACAGGGGGAAAAGAATAGAGAATGCCTGACCACTATCCAGCCATTATGGAGCTCTCTCCTATCTTAATCTCTTTTCAGTTTTGACCTTTAGAATAATAATGTTAAAAAAAAAAGTAAGGATAATAAAACTTTTTTCTTTTTTTTTTGAGGAGTCTTGCTCTGCTCTCCAGGCTGGAGTGCAGCAGATTCTGCCTCCTGGGTTCAAATGATTCTCATGCCTCAGCCTCCCGAGTAGCTGGGACTAAAGGCATGTGCCATCACGCCCGGCTAATTTTTGTATTTTTAGTAGAGACAAGGCTTCATCATGTTGGCCAGGCTTGTCTGGAACTCCGGACCTCAAGTGATCTGCCTGCCTCAGCCTCCCAAAGTGCTGGGATTTGAGCCACTGCACCTGGCTGGAAAATAACTCTTTCACTGCCTATCTCTATAGAACTGTCAGCTTGCTGTGCTCAAATATTGGTCAAGTATCCTTATGGGTTTAGTGCACTATGTCTACTGAAATTTCCCTTTGGAGTTCTCAGAAGATGGCAGGTGCTGCTTCTATGCTGTAAAACAGATGTGAGCTGCATGCTATTTATATAACTGTCACACAGGAGTAATGAGTGAGGCAATTTCTCAATGCTGGAGTTTGTACAGCTGAGGTGAAACATTACACACTTTAAAGTAGGAAGAGGTTAATATAACATTACTGTCACAATTTAACTTTTCTTTGTATTACCATAATAGATGTTTCCTTTAAAAACAAATAGAGAGTTTATGAGGCAATAATGATAAACATTGAGGATTTACTTGAGCCTCATTACTCAAGATCCCACTACAGATAAAGAAACAATGTTGGGAACTGATAAACATCTGAACTTATGAAAATAACAGAAAATAAAATCATGGAAACTTATATGACTATGATAAATGACAGATAATGAATATTTCTCTCTTATACTGAAGGCACTGCTAATACACAAATATCCTGCTAACATTTAAACTCTGAAATCAGCAGTTAGTAAAAGGAGTCAATTTAGTTTAATACCAGCATTTTAAAAAACAAATAAGACTAATTTAAGAGTCATGGCAGAGTTTCCAATGAGCTAAATGAAAATCAGATATAACAAGCTGCTCCATATAAAGATTGTGGTTCCTACTTTTAAAAAAGTATGCTATAACTTACTTCCTTAAAAATATAAGCATATCACAAAAACTAAAGAATATATATATATATATATATATATATATAAACATAGGCCCTGTTGAGAAATCGTCATAAATTCTAAAATAATTTCAACAGTTACAGCTTGAACCACACATTCACATATGACATGCAAAGAGAGAATCCCAGCATCACTCAACAGTTCAGCATAAAGCTAAAAATATAGAATCAGAATGAAATAGGCAGTAAATAATGTATGTCACAAACTGATGACTGTGCCTCCTATGTTGCAGCACACCTTGGAACTTAAACAACAATCAGAATTTCTTCAGTCCCAGGAAGCACTATATACCGACCAACTATGAAGCTCTCATAAAATGTCAGGTAAGCAAATAAAAAGCTATACAATACAATTTATTAATTAACATAATATTTCATATTTTATTTTGTTAGAAGATTAATTTGTAATCATTGTACCCTGTAGATTTTGAAACAATTTTATTAGAAATTACTAATGCTGGTTCTTGGGTAATCTAAAAAATTGTATTTACTCAAATTTAGAACGCTATTTATAGTTCTAAGCAGTTACATGAAATATTCTGATTATTCTAAAGTTGCTTTGGTACAAAATTTAGAATAAAGCAAAACTGGCAGCACCACAACAAATGTGATCCTTTCACAGCAGGTCTAAAGACCCTCAGAGGCAGCAAAGCATAAGTTAAAACACACATAAATAAGAGCCATTCTCCTGACAATTTTCTTACATCATTAAAAAGAGAAATAAAATCCACATTCAGTAAGTTATACTGGAGGCCCAAATTTCATGCTCCATGTAATTATTCCTCAATGACAGTGTAAAAAATGCTTATTATTGCTAACTGATGTCTAATTCATAGTTCAGGATGCTTCAATCATGAGGCCAATGATTAGAGTGGTACATTTTAATGTTTAGTCCACTGATACTGTGATATTATTTTAATGCAAGGTTTAATTTAGTTTTTTTATTACAGATTTATTGAGGTATAATTGACATACAACAAACTGCACATACTTAAAGTGCACAATTTGATACACAGTCTTTTAAACAGCATGAAAAGTGCCTGATAACTTAAAAATGAAAAAATTTCAATTTACACATATTATTTTAAAATAGTACATTCTAATTTTTATGAGATATAGATATGGATTTATAAAAAGGTAGATGGAAAGAGAAGAAATTAACTTAATTCCAAGAGCCAAATTTACTCAGAAGGTTTAGAAACACCAAAATTGACAGCCAGTTTTCTTGATTTTCTTCTTGAAGAAGAGCTTGGTGTTGACTTACGGTGAGATATGCTATGGCCTTGAGAGGCAGTTTCAACTTGAAAAGAAGATGCAGGTTGAGCAATCTGAGAGGACTTCAAAGAAGCTGATGAGCTCTCCCGTGGACTTACTTTGACAATGTTGGAAGAATCTGGCTGGCTAGTCTGAACTGGAGTGGCTTGAGAACTCTGGACTTCCTTATTCTCAAAGTTCTTTTTGTTTGCAACCCTTTTTTTAGTAACCTGTTAGGAATAAAAGCATCACTAATTAATAATGTAGGCAAAAAAATAGCTAGTGTCAGAAATTACCATAAACCATGCATGCTGTTAATATTTGTCAATCACAGCTGATCTGTGACTTCCACTTACAATTTCCAAGTATGACTTTAGTAATTCAAAGAACTTAGTTACAAACAAAATATTTAAAATTCTTGGCTGGGTGCAGTGGCTCACAACTGTAATATCAGCACTTTGGGAGGCCGAGGCAGGTGGATCGCTTGAGATCTGGGGTTCGAGACCATGGCAAAACCCATCTCTACAAAAAAATTACAAAAACTAGACAGGCATGGTGGCACATGCCTATAGCCTCAGGTACTCAGGAGTCTAAGGTGGGAGGATCACTTGAGCCCAGGAAGTCGAGGTTGCAGGGAGCCGAGACTGTGTGTGGGCTGCGTTCCAGCCTGGGCTACAGAGTGAGATCCTCCTCCAAAAAAATGAATAATAATAATAAAAAAACAAATAAATACAATTCTCCATAGGTTATTTTAAAAATATTTGTGATTTTATTTATATTCCTGATTTTAATCAATCTGTATTAGAATAGCATATTACTTGGTACAATTATTATTTATTAGAACACAAACTCAGAGAGCAGGGACAGGTTAGACTTGTCAACCATTGCCTTCTTAACTACCCACACTAGTACTGAACTTCTAGTTGGCACTGAATAAGTAAACTGAATAAAAAAATGTTTATCAATAGTCTTTCAGCATTAAACAAATAATTATCTTAAAAATATTATTTTTCTCACCTGCAGAGGTATAAACTGATTGTGCACACCCCCTGGTATTCCCCCAGCCATGGGCATGGTCCCAGAATATAAAGTATGATGGAAGGGCTTCCCAGGAACTGGCACTGATGGTCCCCATGGCATTGAGCCAAAGAGATGAGACGATGAAGGCATTATATTAGCTGTTAAAAACCAAGGAAAATTTTTCTTTTAGTAAAATGGTATCATCAAAGCTCTGAAATTTGAGACCTCCTTCTGCTAGCCTTTTTGGGCTTTCTTGTTCCCTTTGACAAAAGGCCTACACTTACTTCACCTATAATTACTCTTCCTTACAACATTCAACCTCAGGATCCTTTCCTAGGACTGTGTGGACTATCTACACAAATGAATTTATCATTATACTGGCCTGAAAAGGAGAGTACTACTACTAATATCATATGCTGATACAAGTTTTAGGAATATTTGCAATTATATTTATAAAAAACATAAAAGGGTCATGAAATTGTCCCTTGTGAGAGAAAAGCTTGGGCACAAAGAGAGAAATCTTAAGGATCTCACCTGCCCCCAATGCATAGTTGCTTCCATAGTGATCCCAGTCTACAAAAAACCCAAAAAAGCTCAAGTCCTGAAATCTCATCACCTTCATATGACAGGTAGAATCTTTCTTTTCTCTATTTTAATATTTGTAAGTCAAGGTCTTTTTTCACTTACAGTTTATTAAAAATGTATTGAACCAATGGGTTCCAAATCTAATTTGTATATCTGAATCACTTGAGGAGCTTGTGAAAGATTTCACAAGCTCCTGGGCAGGGCCTGGGCAGGGCCTCAGACCTAGTAAGCCAGACTCTGAGGGGCCCTGGAGTTTGTATTAAGCTCCATAGGCGATTCTTATGGAGACAGCCTGTACCAGTACAGCATTTGAAAACTACATTAAACATTGACAATCAAGGCACCAGCACACTGCCACTGAAGAAGATATGCACTATGTTCAAATATTCTTTTCATAGAGATAAAAAGCAGCCAGATCTGTAAAACAGTATAGCTTAATTAAAGTTCAACTATTTAAGACATTTTTGGATTAGGAGAGAAGAATCATAATATATTTCAGTGTTATGAAATATACATACACAAATTCTAAGAGGAAGAAAACTTTTAATATGAAAAACACTAATAAGATTCAGAAAATTAGGCCAGGCGTGGTGGCTCATGCCTGTAATCCCAGCACTTTGGGATGCCAGGCATGGCACGTGGCTGCGGTCCCAGCTACTCAGGAGGCTAATGTGTGAGGATCGCTTGAGCCTGGGAGGTGGAGGTTGCAGCGAGCCAAGATCATGTCACTGCACTTTAACTTGGTTGACAGAGTGAGACCCTGTCTCAAAAAAGAAAAGAAAAGTAGAAAATTAGGTCTTGAAACTATCTACGAGCAACTTTGGTGGGAGTCATAATGCTAAGAAGGTCTATTTAAAAGATGCTATGCTAATCTTATACAGTGGTCAACTCTGTAATTTCCCCAATAAATCACTGTTATAAATATGAAATACATATTCCTCAACTGGGACATTTTACATCATAAATTTTTTTATACCATAAAACAGAAATTTACAAAATAACTTTAAAATGTTAATTTAATGCTTAAGTTGTTCTCTGCTGATTAACCTTCAAATATCTTGGCATTTATGTATTTACATATTTTAACTGGAATATTTGGAGAACACCTTTATAGGACCAAAAGCATTCCAATTATAACTTTAAAATTATTAGTAGGTATGAATAAACTAATCAACATGAAAAAGGTTAAAATATCAATAATAAATGGGGAAAACAATCATTCCTCTTAAAAAATATATGATCATAAGACAATTCTTCTTTAGAGAAGTTTGTGTGCAAACTTTTAGGTACCCTACACATACTAATTACTTAAAATTAATCTATACATAGCTACTCTATTCATTTTTGAATGTGAAGCAGCAGTAGTCAAATTAGAGATTATAAGTTATGGTGATACTATTACATTGAGCTATATAAAAACATCAGATCCATTATGTCATGAAAACTTTATGACTAAAACATTGTTGGCCGGGCACAGTGGCTCATGCCTGTAATCCTGGCACCTTGGGATGCCAAGGCTGGTGGCTCCCTTGAGCCTAGAGTTTGAGACCAGCCTGAACAACATGGTGAAACCCCGTCTCTATAAAAAGATACAAAAACTAGCCAGGTGTGGTCGTGCGTGCCATAGTCCCAGCCACTTGGGAGGCAGAGGCAGGAGGATCAACTGAGCCCAAGGAGGTCGAGGCTGCAGTGAGCCCTAATCATGCCACTGCACTCCAGCTTGGGTGACAGAGTGGGACTCTGTCTCAAAAAAAAAAAAAAAAAAAAAAAAAATCCAAGTCTGTCGTCTGTTTTTTTTTTTGAGACCTAGGCTAGAGTGCAGTGGCACAATCTTGGCTCACTGCAGCCTCCATCTCACAGGCTCAACCGATCCTCCTGCCTCAGCCTCCTGAATAGCTGGAACTACAGGCATATGGCACCACACTCAGCTAATTTTTTCTATTTTTTGTAGCAACAAGGTCTCCCTATGTTGCCCAGGCTGGTCTTGAACTCACAGCTCTAGTGATCCTCCGACCTCAGCCTCTCAAAGTGCTGGGATTACAGGTATGTGCCACCACACTCAGCTATCTGTTTTCAAAGCCCATGCTTTTGTTACTGTACTGCACTGGCATTCCTTTGACTGTATAAACAATGTTTTGTTTTGGTTTGGTTTGGGCCTTTGGGGGTTTTCTTGAGATAGGCCTTCCAAAATGCTGGGATTATAGGCATGAGTCAACACGCCTGGCTCAGACTTGGATTTTGAATGCCAGTTCTGCTAGATAGTAACTTATGACCTTAGACAAATTACATTAAAAAAAATCAAATACTACATACACATTGTACTAAAAAAGATTTTCTTTTTCTTTTTTTTTTTTTTTTGAGACAGAGTCTAGCTCTGTCACCCAGGCTGGAGTGTAGTGGCGCAATCTCAGCTCACTGCAACCTCTGCCTCCTGGGTTCAAGCAGTTCTCCTGCCTCAGCCTCCTGAGTAGCTGGGACTATAGGTGTGTGCCACCACACCCAGCTAATTTTCAAATTTTCGTATTTTTAGTAGAGACGGTTTCTCCATGTTGGTCAGGCTGGTCTCGAACTCCTGACCTCAAGTGATCCACCCACCTCGGCCTCCCAAAGTGCTGGGATTACAGGCATGAGCCACCGCGCCCGGCCTAAAAAAGATTTTCAACAGAAAACAGCAGACATCTATTCTACTCCAGGTTTAACTGTTTTAGATATTTATTTCCACACTATTCAATTATTTGCTTATGCTACTTGTTAATAATTTATTAATTTTAGGCATTTTTAGGTCTACTGACTTCCTATTTAGATAGAACAAAATTTAGTTTTTTTGCATTACCCCTCACTACTTACCCTGTACTCCCAATGTAAGTAGATTACATCATTTGTTTAAATATACAAGCAGTGTTATCTATTTGTGGTATGTGGCTATGTAAATATTATCACTGCAGAGCCAAGCTGGGTACTCTGATTATGTTTCTTTTCTTGTAAAAAGAGATCCATTATGTATTTTCTTGTAAAACCTTTTGTTTTTACTTGAGTTGTCATTATCTTTTTTTTTTTTTTTTTTTGAGACAGGTCTCATTCTGTCACCCAGGCTGGGGTGCGGTGGCACAATCACAGCTCACTGCAGCCTTGACCTCCCAGGCTCAAGTGATCCTCCCGCCTCAGCTTCCCAAGTAGCTGGGACTATAGGTGCATGCCACCATGTCTGGCTACCTTTGTATTTTTTGTAGATTAGAGATGGGGTTTTATCATATTGCCCAGGCTGTTTCGCCATGTTGCCCAGGCTAATAATTATTTTTTAAAAGCTTAGTCTTGCTCATATCAATTCTTTAGGAAAAATATAATAAAAGCTGCTTAGTCTTCTCTATACCCATCCTTAATGTTTTCCCGTTGCTCATCTATTAATAACCTTCCTTACTGCCAAGACTTCCCTCTGCCTCTCCAGTTGGGACTAGTCACTTTCTAGACCCACTGAGCAGCTGGTATCCTGGGATTTCCATTCATTGTATAACTATACTACATCTACAATTTGTTATTTTGGTTTCCTAATTTTCTTTTCGTTTTTAAACTACTGCTTTGTTTGTCGGAGCATGTAATTCAGTAGCTTCTTAAGAAAGCGTAGGCAAGGCATGACGGCTCACGCTTGTAATCTCAGCATTTTCAAAGGTTGAAGTGGGAGGACTGCTTGAGTCCACAACTTTGAGACCAGCCTGGGCAACATAGTGAGACCTTGTTGCTTAAAAAGAAAGGGTATATAAGAAATAAATTTGTGTATCTGAAAATATCTTTGTGCCTCCTTTGTACTAGATTCAGAGTTTGGCTATACAGAGAAATTAGGATGAAACTCATTCTGCCTCAGGGTTTTGAGGTATTCAATGCTTTCTGGCTTCTAGGCACTGTTCAATAGTGCAGTACCATTCTAATTTTTGATCTTTGTACGTATTTCTTCTCTTCTCTGAATCTCTTAGGACCACCTTTTTATCACTAGTATTCAGAATCTGAAGATAATCTGTGTCTTCATTGTGTTCAACATTTGTTGGCCCTTTTAGAGATGCATATTGTTTTGTTTTAGATAAGTTTTTTTTTTTTTTTTGACACTTACCTCCTTTCCTTCATCTCTGATCTCTTTTTCTGGAACTCTAATAAGGTGGGAGCTGGATCTGTGCACTAAATCTCTGTTCTTTCTTATTTTACAGCTTTTATCTTCCTTGGCTTTGCTAGGACTTTATCTACTAAATTTTAAAATTTTACTTAACAATTTTACCTGTACTCTAATTATTCTTTTTTCATCTTCCAATTTCCTATCTGGGGAGAAGGGTATGACTGGCTACAATCTGAGAACAGGACGAGAAAAAGGGAACTTTTCCTTAATCTCTGTGTTTTCAGTCTCACGTTCCATTCTCTTCTCTGCCTGGTATTCCCATATCTAGAGAGCTCCTCTAGAAAACACACCTCCAGTTTTTTGCTTGCAGAGGTCTGGCTGCGTCGCAGAGGGAAGAGGTGGGTAGTCTCACCACTCCACACATAGACTTTCAACCAATCCCTCTTTTCAGCACATACTTCCTCTTTATCTTCTCTAATAGTTTCTGATGCCTCCAAGTTCTGAACCTCTTGGGAACGGCGAGGGACAATCTACTTATGCTCATTTGTAGTCTCTTCTACAGGCACTTTAGCTTGTAGCTTTTAACCTTGCTCTGCTAAAATGGTTACTTCTTCAGTTGTTTTTCTCAACACAAACTCTTTTCAAATCTCTAATCTGCTGATATTCCTTCTCCTATGTCTTCATCCTCGTAGATTTACACTTTTGAAATCCTTTATTATTCAGTTTAATGAGGAGAAGAGATAACTGCATGTCATAAATTAAATCAGTATTATTCA